>NC_134716.1:50317196-50620227 GCF_049634645.1 Pelodiscus sinensis | reverse complement strand
ATATCATTCTGGTCAGTATTGCCTCATTTCCTTATACTTGACCATCAGTCCATCTGTATTCATCTATCTCTTGTCTTATTCATAGACTGTAATCTCTTTGGGGCAAAGACTAAATTTTTGTTCTGAGTTTCAGTGTCTAGCATAATGGGCTCCTGCTCCATGACTAATGCACTTAAGCATTACCCCAAAAATAAATAAAAAATCTTAACTATGCTGTTGAATTCTCTTACTACTTTCTTATGGTTTATTCAACAATTGCTAATATTCCCTCATACTACTGAGAATCCATTCAGCAAGTTGATGGTTCTCAAATACATATGAAAATCCAATTTCCACAGAAAATTAGAAGCTTCTAAGATAACTATGAGCAGACATAGCTCTCACCTTTATATATGGTGTGACTGACTAATAAGAAAAAAGGTTGACTTTAATAGATACTGAATACTGAAACTTGAAATAGTTGCAGTGGAGAGGACTGGCTGCTATAATTTTTGAAAATGGTACATCACAGATTAAAATTAACTATAAGCTCACTAAGTCAAACAGGATAAATAGGATTCATACAGATTATTAAATTTGCCACCCTTTCATTTGGAGAGCTGGAATTAATTCAAGTTAACTGAGTGACCCATAAAATTATTCTGTTCAAATGCTTCTACTTAATACAATTAATGACTATAGCCAGTTACTTAATAGTATCAGCAGAACAATAAGCCTCAATGAGCAATTAAAAATAAGTCCTGAATAACCAGCTAGTTGGCAGGGAGGGTATAGATGGCTATGTATTCTTCAGACTTTGAAAGTAATCCCAAAATGTGTATTTCTAATGCAATAATAATAATTTATAATTAATTTCAGAACATCCCAGTAAGGAACATACATTATATTTAATATAGAGCTAGGTAACCTGAGACTGAAGAGCTTAAATCATTTGGCAAATATCACACAGCAGATCAGTGACAAGTTCAAAAAATCTCAATCGACTGCCTGCTTTCAAGTCCCTTGCTCTAAGTACTGTATTTGCAGATTACATTAGTTTTAAGAGTTGATCCTAAGCATGCTAAATGATTTTCTACATTTTAGAAATGCTATATTGACAAGTTAGTTTATGTTCTCTGAACATTGCAGAATTGTGTTCATACTTTTGCATTTAGCCTTAAATGTACACTAAGAGAAAATCCTTATCTAAATTAAGCTATATGGATCACAGAGAGACAGCTGTGGCTTCACTAAAGTAGACCATTCTTTTTTTCCTTGCTAATCCATGTGATTCATTGCTCTAATCCAGGGGTGAGGAACCATTTCTGGGTCAGGGGCTGCTGACCTACAAAAAAAATCAGTCAGGGGGCCACACACAAGGAGCCAAACCCTCCCCCCAAAACATAACTGTCACTGACTTGATCCCCGACTGAGAAGGATAGACTTCCCACATTCTCCTCACACACCAGAGCCTGAGTGGGGAAGGTGCAGGCTAGTAGATTTTGAATGCTGCAGCCCTGCAATAGGGTGCCAACACAGGCTCCCCAATGCTGGGGGGGGAGGGGGAGCCCTGAGGCCTTAGGTTCCCCACCCTTAACCATTATGTGTGTGATTCTTCCACTGTTTACCTCCAGGAGTGGTACTTACTCCTGTGAGCAGTCCTACCAATTTCAATAGGACTACTTGTGTAAGTACTAACTCAACATGAGTACAGATGACAGAAATGGGCCCTGTTCTTATTCATGGTGTGGTTAAAGTTCTGACCTCATTAGTGTCTGTAAACTTGCTGAATTTAGTGGGAGAAAATGAGGGCAGAGTCAATGACGTTATGGACCTATATTTTAATTCAATTTTAAGACTCATTTTGTGTATCTTCTGCTTACAAATAAGATCCTCAGTTTGAATACCTCCTCCTGTAACTCGTAGAATTTTCACTAAACACAGCTATTAGTTGAAACAATAGTAAAGAATAAAATTGTGAAGCATGTAGAAGAACATAAGTTGTTGGACAAAAGTCAACATGGTTCCTGTAAAGGGAAATCCTGTCTTACTAATCTGTTAGAGTTCTTTGGAGGGGTTAACAAACATGTGGAAAAGGGGGATCCAGTAGATATAGTATACTCGGATTTTCAGAAAGCCTTTGACAAGGTCCCTCACCAAAGGCTCTTGTGTAAATTACATGGCCATGGGATAAGAGGGAAGGTCCTTTCTTGGATTGAGAACTGGTTAAAAGACAGGAAACAAAGGGTAGGAATAAATGGTAAATTTTCAGATTGGAGAGGGGTAACTAGTGGTGTCCCCCAAGGGTCAGTCCTGGGACCAATCCTTTTCAACTTATTCATAAATGATCTGGAGAAAGGGGTAAGCAGTGAGGTAGTAAAGTTTGCAGATGATACCAAACTGTTTAGGATAGTCAAGACAGAAGCAGACTGTGAGGGACTCCAAGAAGATCTCACCAAACTGAGTGATTGGGCAACAAAATGGCAAATGAAATTTAATGTGGATAAGTGTAAAGTAATGCACATCGGGAAAAATAACCCAAACTATACGTACAGTATGATGGGGGCTAATTTGGCTATGACAAATCAGTAAAGAGATCTTGGAGTTATCGTGGACAGTTCTCTGAGAACTTCCACGCAGTTTGCAGCAGCGGTCAAAAAGGCAAATAGGATGCTAGGAATTATTAGGAAAGGGATAGAAAATAAGACCCAGAATATCTTACTGCCCCTGTATAAAACTATGGTACGCCCACATCTTGAATACCGTGTACAGATGTGGTCTTCTCACCTCAAAAAGATATTTTGGCCTTGGAAAGGGTTCAGGAAAGGGCAACTAAAATGATTAGGGGTTTGGAACGGGTCCCATATGAGGAGAGGTTAAAGCGACTGGGACTTTTCAGTTTAGAAAAGAGGAGACTGAGGGGGGATATGATAGAGGTATATAAAATCATGAGAGGTGTGGAGAGGGCCGATAAAGTTATTTATTAGTTCCCTAAATAGAAGAACTAGAGGAAATTAATGGGGAGCAGGTTTAAAACTAATAAAAAAAAGTTCTTCTTCACACAGCATGAAGTCAAGCTGTGGAACTCCTTGCCAGAGGAGGCTGTGAAGGCTAGGACTATAATAGAGTTTAAAGAGAAGCTAGATAATTTCATGGAGGTTAGGTCCATAAAAGGCTATTAGCCAGGGGATAAAATGGTGTCCTTGACCTCTGTTTGTCAGAGGCTGGAGAGGGATGGCAGGGGACAAATCGCTTGGTCATTGTCTTTGGTCCACCCTCTCTGGGGCACCTGGTGCTGGCCACTGTCGTCAGACAGGATACTGGGCTGGATGGACCTTTCGTCTGACCCAGTACGGCCGTTCTTATGTTCTTATTGAAGTTTTCATTAATCAGTTAAGGCTGTTGTAGTGTCTGCAAATGTGATACTTTGGCATCAGCAGGGAAAAATACAATATTGAAGGACTACATTTGCTAGCCACTATATTTTTAAATCAAGCGCTAGGTTTATTTTCTGCTAAATTTGTAATTGTTAGTTCTTCAGCATTATAATAATTGTTGTGTGTGTCAGTCAGAATTCCAACATGTGTATTTTAGACAGGTAAACACTCAGTAATACTGTGAACAGTTCTGAATTGAATGACCATTGAAGCAGCCACCAGAACCTGAGATGTCAGCATTTTTGGTACTTTATTCCTATAATTCACACCCTTACCACAAATAATCCGGTGTATAACCTGACCTGAAGTTTGAGCCAAGAACTTGGTTATATTCCTGGCTGTACTACTCACTCACTGGGTGATTGTGGGCAAGTTACTTCTGGGAAAAGTCTGTCAATTTCACATCCTGGAAACTCAGAAAATGAGAGAAGAGAGGATGTAGACACAAAGTTCTCCCCCCTGTGGATCCAAGTGCAGCCTCAAGAATTTTTTTTAAGGATCATGGAATCTCACCAGTCTGCATTTTGGATTTAAATTTATTAAACGATCTTATCTCTCCATAATACCAGGATGAAAAACTGTCCCAAATCTATATCAAAGTCGAGGCTGCAAAGCATTTGAAAGAAATTAATTAAAACCCGGGCAGTCTTCAGACCATATAAGAGATCTATTTATCTATAGTAAGTGTACATACACTTATTAGTCCAGTGTCCATATGGTTAGGGCCTCAAACATGCAGCAATTCCTTTCTGAAGATAATTGTAAAGGATGGATTTTGTGTAAGTACAGATAGTGCAGTAGAAGCTGTGAAACAAACAATGTAATGATAAATATTATCTACAGGTTACTGGCTGGCAATCAGATCAGCAGCACTCCTTAAGATATGTTCACTCGATAAAATACCCTTTATCCACTTGAGAAAATTACCAAATGGGAATAGTCTCAAAGAATTATAAAGTGCTTCGGAGGCCTAAACCGAAGGCAAGTGCTAGATTCAGGCCGTCACTGGCACGGCGCAGTCAGTGCTGGCAGCAATTCCAGATTAGTCTTTTCACAGCTCGGGTAGCTAACTGCTAAGGGGCATCCGTCCTGCTCAGCGGCAGCCGGAGAGCCACAACCCCGAGCAGCCTCTCTGATTACTGGGACTTGCACAGCTACCACCGCAGCGCGCCTGACTCAGGCGCCCCAGGGGAGGAGGGAGCGGAGAGGCTGCCTCGCAGGGGCCCGGCCGGCTCGCGCCGTGACGATGGAGGGGGCCGGTCCAGCAATCCGAGGCCCCGATCCTGCACTCGGGTCCGCGGCGGGGCAGCCCAGCTGAGCGGGACGCGGCGCCGCTGCAGGCTCTGCGCCAGCGGGATCCCCTAGGCGGCCCATTAGCTGCAGGGCCTGGGCCTCGGGCGCTCATCCAGCCCCGGGCAGGGCGCCGCGGCCCGGGCAGACCGGGAGCGAGGCGCGCGGAGGGTGAAGGGCCTCTCCTGCCACCTAGCCGAAGAGGGAGCAGGGCCGGGCCCCATGGTGAGGAGGCGGAGCAGGAGCCGGGACTGGGAGCCGCCCGTCTGGCCGGTGGGAGGGGGCAGCAGCAGACGGAGCAGCAGCGGCGGCGGGTTGGGCCGCAGGGAGGCGCCGGAGCGGCTGCCCCTGAACATGGCGGCGGCGGCGGCGGCTGCTCCTCTCGCGGGCGGCGGGGGCTGCTGCCCGGCCGGGCCGGGAGGCGGCTCGGTGCCCGTGCTCTTCTGCTTCTCGGTCTTCGCCCGCCCCTCGACCGTGCCGCACGGCGCCGGCTACGAGCTGCTGATCCAGAAGTTCCTGAGCCTCTACGGGGACCAGCTGGACATGCACCGCAAGTTCGTGGTGCAGCTCTTCGCCGAGGAGTGGAGCCAGTACATCGACCTGCCCAAGGGCTTCCTGGTCAGCGAGCGCTGCAAGGTGCGCCTGGTGCCGCTGCAGATACAGGTGAGAGCCGCTCCCGGGCCCCGCAGCTTTCCGCCCTCGCTGTGCCTGCCCCCAGCCCGGACTTACGGGCCGCCTGGGAGAGCGCTGCTGTCTGTGTGCACATCGGGGGTGGCTTACACACACTCTCCTGAGGCGCACCCCTTCAACTTCCTCTGAATACACCGCACTTCTGGGTCCCCCTCACCCCATTCCTTTCCTTGCTCAGTGCCTTTCACTTCTCCTTCAGGCCCCCCAGAGGGTGCTGGAGCTAGGGGTGTGGGGGCTGTGGCAGCATCCCTTGTCTTGAAGTGGTTTCCGTTTATATATATATATATATATCTATATATATATATATATATCTATATATATATATATAAGCTTCACCGTTGTATCCATTGGCTTTCAGCACCCCCATCATAAAAAGTATTCTAGTACCACAACCCCCAGCCAGCCACCTCTCTCTCAGGTACACTCCCCTTTTCACACCCATTGCCTGCTTCCCTCTGAAGTCCATATTCGCCCTTGCTGTAGAAACCCCATCCTCATACCCACCCACCCCCTCCTATGTAATCTAAAATTCCTTGAAAAAATGAAAGTTGTAGGAATATAACATTAATTTGTCTTAACATGCATATTTAGAATTCTATGTCTACAGTTGTGACCAGAGTTTTGGAGTAGGATTTATTAGCGTTTATCACTTTAATTGTTGCACAAATAGTTTAATAACAAATTATAATTATCTTCAAGAAATCTCAGAGCTTCCACATGTTGCAATACATGCCTTGTTTTAAAAATGATTCGCTATAGAACACAGGTTATGAAAACAATTGCATTTCCAGACTAGCTTTTTAATTGTAATGATTTGCAATGCTTGAGGGAAACTTTTGGGCAGAGTAAAAAGGGATTAAGCAAAATCTAAATCCAGGAAGAAACAATACAGCAAACCCACATTTTTATATTTATACCAACTGATACATTTATATTATTAAGCCTGTAACCTATTCTCTTCACAGAAACATGCATCTCCCAGCCACTCTTGAATCTGGGTTTTATATTTAATGAATCAGAACATATTTTTTTCCAGAGATGGTGCAATATATAAAACGGGTAAACGCTTACAATATGAAATAGACAGTGCCGGCCAACTGTTTCTTCCTTTAAAACAAACAAACAAACAAAACACACACACACAATTTGTGATGAGGCAGAGCTGAAGTTGGGGTCAAGGTTCAAAACTGAAAACATAAAGATTAATCTTTAATTACAAATCTTATAGTGCCAAAGCTTTGTTCCATGCAATATATGTCTCCAACTTTATATTAAGCCCTGCACAAAAAAATTTCTGATAAGTTACAGGTTAGGGACTTAATGGCAATCAATCAGACCACTAGACAGATGCAGTACATGTTTTTCATAGTAATATATCTTCATGCCTACCAGACATTTTGTGCTGCAGTGGTTGCACTCTGAACAAAATTACCTAATCTCCCCCCCCCCCCCCTTTTTCAAGCTTAGGGAGCTGTGAAACTTCATCCTTTTTTAAATAATTAAAATGTGAATTTTATGGTAAGGATATTTAAAATGGTTAACTGCTATGCATACCGTTAAGCAGGAGGCTTACCAGTATGCTTAATCTTTAACTAGTTTTCTGGCTCCTGTCGGTGACCTCTGGTGGCAGCCAGCTGGGGGACAGCCCCAGCTGCAGAGGATCCAGTGGGACCAGAGGTGAGAACCTCACAGCTGCAGTGGGGCTGAGTAGTTGTCTAGGGGTGTTCAGTCCAGAGTTAAAACATTCCTCTCTGATGTGGAGAGGAATGATCCAGTTTTAGCTGTAGTCCATTCATTTTTCTCTGTCAGGCAGAAATTCTGGTTGAGTTGAAATGCAGTGTAAAAAATGAATAATTCTTTATTATTTAAGATATAGCTATTCTTTGTATCCCCCAGTGCTTCCTGTTTGCCTCCTGCCTTTTCACTGACTCTGTCAGAAGTGGGGGAGGTTTCGCAAACAGGGTCCCTGGGGCTGGCCACGGAGCAGCCTCTGCCTGTGGCCAGCCTGGGCTGCTGTAAACAGGGGCTGCTGGACCCTGTAGGAGCCAGGACCAGGACTGCTGCGCCTTTGCATTTTAAATGTTGTAAGAGCTACTAGGCCTCTTACAACATTTAAAATTCAGAAGAGCAGTGGTCCTGGAGTGAGCCTCTTCTTATCAACGAATTATGTAGTTGATACAATTTGTATCAACCACATGATTAGCAAAATACCCATTCCTTATCATCCTTAATTCAGATATGTCCTTCCATAAACTCATTGTAATTATGATAGGCATTCAGGCATTGGTCCAGAATATAATTGTGATTACTGTGATCAAAAAGTGACAACACTGCATGTTGTTCTTCAACTGAAAATATTCAATTCCTTCCCCCTCATCTCCAAAGTTCAGAAGGCTTGTAACCTCACCTTTCATTAATTTTGTCTCTGCATGTTCCTTTATGAAAGCTACACTTCAATTTAGATACATCTAACAGGAAAACTTGCTCTTGTGTACCTACACTGATATACATACATTGATGTAAATTAATGTAAACGTGCTGTGTTAGTGAAAATCCAGGCATTAGCCTCTCAAATTCTTAATTGTCTGCCAGTGGTTAAGCTGTCTATTTGGATTACAGTAAATCCCTCTGTTCTTATTAGCTACTGATCTTGAAAATTCTCATCTATACGCCAACAAAAATCTTGGCTGCATTAATTTCTAATCCCATTTCATGTGATACATAATTAAAAATAAATTATTTATACTGATTTGGATTGCAACACAGGGGAACACCGGTGGCCAGTATGCTAAGTGGGGAAAGCCTAGCATACTAACTACCCAAACCGACAGCCTGGCCCCACCCATACTGTGCCTCCAGAATACCTACTGCAGGCAGAGAGGGTTGGGCCACACACCCTTCTTCCTCCCTGTGCTGGAGAGGCTGGAGCTGCGTGTCTTCCCCCCCCCCCCCCCCCCCCCAACCTCCCTGTGATGCTGAGTGGAGCAGGATCTAGGTACAAGGGACCAGACTGGGGCCAGGGTTGAAGGCTTGCTTCCCTCAGCCCCTGCCTTCACCTCTGCCCATGGAGGGCAATCAGGAGTACAGAAAAGGTGCAGCTAAATTTGGGGTTAAAAGTCAATTTTAGAGTTTGAAGAGGGTCAAAAGCTGAGGCAGCCACATTTGATTTGGTCATACACTGTAGTATGGGAGTTCTGTTGGTAGTACCTGAACACAAGTCTGGGTTTATAATAAGGATGTTAAGAAGCGGATAACTGGCTAATCGTGTAGTTGATACAAATTGTATTGACTACACAATTAGTCTATAAGGGGGAGGGTGATTGTTTCGCCTGCTGCAGCTCCACAGCTTAAATGTAATAGGTGCAGGAAGCCCGGCTCCTCCCACATTTAAAATGCAGAGCCACAGCATTGATAGCTTCCAGGACTGGCGCGAGCTGGGACTAAGCAGTTCTAGCTTTTGCCGGCTCTGGGACTGCTGCAGCTTTGCCTCCCCTGCTCTCCTCTCTGTGCATCATGGAGAGGGTGCTGAGGGGAACTGTTCCCTCCCCCTTGCTGCCTCTGAGAGACAGTGGGGGGGAGAAGGAGAAAGAGCAAGTAGTCACTCAACCAGTCACTTATATTCCTTATTTTATAAACTTTTGGCTTCAATTTATTTACTAAGGTTAACATGAGGATACATCTTGCCAACATGAAGTTACCATTTAAAAAATATCAGAAACAAACAAAGGTTCATTTTAAGAGGCTTTCACTTTTGGTGAGCATCTCAGTGTCTGTCTGGTCCTACATGGTTCTAAAGCCTTTTAGGAAATAGTCTTATAGTAATATTTAAATACAAAATTGAATAGTTTCTACAAAGATAGTAGTCGCATAAGCTTTCGTGGGCAAAGACCCACTTCGTCAGATGCATATACATGCATCTGACGAAGTGGGTCTTTGCCCACGAAAGCTTATGCTCCTATACTTCAGTTAGTCTATAAGGTGCCACAGGACTCCTCGCCGCTTTTGCAGATTCAGACTAACACGGCTACCCCTCTGATACAAAGATAGTAAACATCTTTTATGGAATGAATTGCAGCATTAAAGTAAAATAAAAGTTTTTACCACTTACATAGTGCCACCTGGGTGTTGGTCTTTACTAAGATGCTAGTGTATTAAAGAAAAAACATTCAGAAGAACGGAGTCCATGTTAAGAGAGAGATAAAGTACAGATGAAGGATGATGGAAGAAAGAATGCCGCATCAAAGTAAAATGTTTGGAAAAGTTATTTGTTACGTCCATTATTTAAAAAAAAAATTGTAATGCAAACTCTATAAGGCAAAAATATAAAAGCAGTGTTGTTGGAATCTAGAAGAGAGAAATGATCAGATGACAAAAATTCAAACATAGGTCACCTTTGGGTCTCTGACTACATGATCTTCTGGAAACTTCATGTTCGTGTTTGGTATTTAATGCAGAATTCCATATTGTGTTAATTCCATGAACATGCTACTTTAATTTTGTGTTATATCTGAAAGTCTAGACTTTGACCCCCTGGCATAGAACTACTGCAGGTTTATTTTAGAGTAGTTTATAGTTGTGTAAGTAATTGTTCTGTGAATAGTGAAACATAGTTGGGCAACCTTTCAAATATTTTACTTTTGTAAAGATGAACAGCAAAGCAAATCCAAAACTTGTATGCATGCTGTTCTGATTATTTATGATACTAAAAAAGGTTTCAAGCTTTTTCCAAAGTTCTTTGTATTTCATATTTCCATTATGAAATTTCATATTTCAAGATGGTAAGGTCGTCAGTTTCTTCTAGTTGCTGGAGAATGTTGACCAGATGCTTGTAAGAGTAATGGTGCTGTTACTGGTGGCAGTACCTCAGCTGCGCACACACCATAAATCACCCTTTCCCCCTGGCAATTTCCTCCATAAGGGTAGATACTCTGATTCTTAATAGTAATATTCCAAATGTATTATTGATTTTTCCAAAGTTGGTTTAGAAATGGAATATGTGGTGATCTTTGTGAAATTAATGTGTGGTCTTAGTGCACTCCGCAGTGACCATAACAGTTTGTACAATTAGTATTCTTATGATGTGTCTACTCTGCAATAAAATGCCCACAGTTGACTTGAAAGAATTGATCAATGCCTGCCAAGGCTGTTTTATTGAAGTGTAGAGACCCCCTCGGAAGCTGAAGTTTGAATGGACCTGAAAAAGCAACTACTCTCTAATACTTAGGACTTATCTAAATTAGGATTTAAAAATGTGTGTTTTAAATCCTGGCATAAGGCTTTAAACCTTTATTTCCCATTCTAGAAATCCCCTTTTTTAACTAATTGAATTAAAACTGCAATGTTAAATCTGTATTTTTGTTTTCAGATAACCACGCTGGGTAACTTGACACCTTCAAGCACTGTATTCTTTTGTTGCGATATGCAAGAAAGATTCAGACCTGCTATCAAATATTTTGGTGATATCATCAGTGTAGGACAACGATTGGTAGGTTTACTCATTTTTTTCCGCTTCAGTAACTAGTTAAAAAATATTTACAAATTGTCATCAATGCATGGATACTACCAGTGACTGGTGCCTATACAGTCCATTTTTAAGTACTATAGGTTCATGCCTCTAATGCTTAGATAACTGTTTCAAATTCTCGTGGAATTTTTTTCCTTGCAGCTCCAAGGTGCACGGATTTTAGGAATTCCGGTCATTGTGACAGAACAATATCCCAAAGGCCTTGGAAGCACTGTGCAAGAAATTGATTTAACGGGAGTTAAACTTGTGCTTCCAAAAACAAAATTTTCTATGGTATTGCCAGAAGTAGAAGCTGCATTAGCAGACATTCCTGGAGTCCGCAGTGTTGTCTTGTTTGGAGTAGAAGTAAGTCTTTGTTCATTATAGTATTGTGGTTGAAAAAGTGTTTTCATGTTGATGTCTTTGCACAAAGCAGTGTAATAGGACAGATAACACTTAGAATTTAAATTGTTTGTCATCATGTTTGTTGTTCAAAGTGGACAATCTTGTAAAACTTGTAACTAGATGATTATAAATAGAGTTTGAGGCCAGATCCTACAATCATGAGGTTTTCATTCAAAATTCCCATTGAATTAATTAGTAATTTAATTAATGTGCAAACTATAGGATTGATGCCTAATTTAATTTTTTACTGTAGTTCCACATAATCTGATAAATATTTTTATAATGCTGGTATTTTTCTGATAGACTCATGTGTGCATCCAGCAAACAGCATTGGAATTGGTTGGCAGAGGTGTGGAAGTTCACATTGTAGCTGATGCCACCTCATCAAGAAGTATGATGGACAGAATGTTTGCTCTTGAGGTAACATGCATAATTTAGACAGTCCTTTCTTCTACAACTTGGTTTCATGTTTGGATCTCTTGCTGAGAAAATCACAAGCATAATAGCAAGTGAATAACTCAGCATACTTGAAGAACATTAATGGGGTTAGTCTTGTAGTCATCCACAGAAACAGGAAAGCCAGGATTTAAAAAAAAACCCTTAAATATTTTGGTGCCCTGTGACTATAAGTGAAGCACAGAGTTGGGGATGTCAGGGTCAGAATTTGGGAACTTCTCATGAAATGTGGAACATTCTACAACATGACTGACTTTCTTGCCCCTTAGATGACCTTATAAGGCAGAACTCTTTATGAAACTGTATTCAAATATTATAAAACTTTTTGTGGTTCAGAATGTTATTTTGCATGACAGGCTACTATTGTTTAACCCTTCAAAGTATGAAGATGCTCCATTTGTGAAGCACCTTCTAACATGCCCCAAAAAATCAGTAAATTCAGTCAAGTCCTACTTGACTCTAAGTAACGAAAAAGCTTTAACTTTCAGACTTTCAAAAAAGTTTCTTCATCACAATTAGAAAAATTCTAGTAGTCCAGTTGAATGTGTTATAATTGCTGTAGGAGTTACAATACATAAAGTTAGCCAATGTAAGAAGTGTAGCTGAATTTCATACACAACTTTGCCTTTATGGAAAACAATGCACTCTAATTAGCTTGCACGCTTCCTTGTGTTAAAAATTCAGGATAGAAAAGAAAACTCTGTTGGTGTTTAACATAGAACATTTTGTCTGGATTTTAGCAAATAGTTGAAAAATTAAACTCATAATAGTAACTGTAATTCCATAACTTTGTGCTAGTCACACAAAATCAAAAAAGTTTTTCTACACCTTCTATGTCTAATAAAACCCTAGAGCTAAAGGAAAGCCAGCAGTATTGAACATTTGATAAAATGCAGTAACTTTAATTAAGTGTGAGCTTAATGAAATCTACCACATTTGTATGATACTTTTCTGGTAGTAGTCCTTACGTAATAGTCATAGACTCATCTGCAAATTAATATAGTTCAGTATTATTATTGCTTAATACGTATAGCAGGAAAAACCCCCAGAAAAAAACCCAGAATTTTGGTTGTTCTCCTGTTTCTGTACATTTGCTTTGAACAAACAGCACATATCTTTTAGGTGTGCATGCAGACATGCACACAGACAAACACACACAAATCACAGTTTTGTGTATTGTAATAGGTTTTGAGTTATCTGGACTAAGGATGTAAAAGCGGTTAATTGGCTAATTGTGTAGTCGATACACTTTGTATCAACTACATGATTAGTCAATGAAAGGGCCACTCTGCAGAGCCACAGCAAGGGTAGCTCCAGGAGCCGGCTCGATCCGGGACTGAGCAGTCCTATCTCGTGCCAGCTCTGGACCACTGCGGCTCTGCATTTTAAATGTAGTAAAAGTCCAGCAGACTCTTACTTCATTTAAAATGCAGAGCTGCAGCGATCCTAGACCGGCATGAGCTGGGACTGCTCGGTCCTGGTTCACGCCGGGTCCAGCAGCCCCTGTTTGCGGGTGGGCTGGGCTGGCTGTGGGCAGGGGCTGCTCCAGCCTCCCCTGTTTCCTCCTATGCCCTGGAGGCGAGACAGTGCTGGGGGGAACTAGCTTTTAAGCTGGCTCCCCCTCAGCACCAGCTGCTCTTTCTTCCCTTCCCCCCACTGCCTCTCGTACAAAGGCAGCAAAGGGGGAAGGGAGAAGCAAGTAGTTGAGTACTCCACTCAACTGCTCGCTTACATCCCTAATCTGGACAAACACCGATTTTGTCCAGTCAAAACGGATACAGTGTAATTCTAAAAAAGCAGATAATACTCAGAAATCCTAGAAGGGCACGTCAACAAATTAATTGGTTTTAAGTAACTTCATTTTTGTTTTGAGGAGTTAGGGGTAAATGTCAATGGTTCTTAAAATGTTCACAAAGCATTTGCTAGTTCTCTGTGGAGAGCTGACAGGTTGCATGGTACTGGCTCCTCTTCACTTCCAGCCACCTCTAAAAGCTTCTAGTCTCCTTTTTACAACAAAGAACCTCTACTCGGGCTACTGCTTTATGCTCTACTATAATGGAGATGTATTGAATGCTGCTCTCCGGGACCATGGCTAGGGAAATAGGGACCAGAGAACAAGGCGTCCCTGTTTACAGAAAATGGAACCGTGGGACTCATTGCCTTAATGTTTCCATGTTTTCCAAACATTTGGTAATCCCTGATTTAGGCTAACTGCATCACAAGAAGGAATATTTAAAACCTTCAATTTTTTTCCCTCTGGATTTACAGGTTAAGTTTACCTATCCTACGGGGCAGTGTTAGATTTAATTAATACATGTTGCTTCAGTTATGCACATGGTTTTTGAGATCCTCTAGCAGAGAGCTCTGTAGAATAATAAGAGTATGTAGACATTTTACAATTTTCTAAATTATTGGTGTATAGTGCATTTAATTTTTTTCAAATTTGATCCATGTATGCATCAGAATGATTATATTCTGTATAATCAGACACATTTTGGCATGAAACAGGAATAGTTCTTCACTTTGAGCAGTGTTGTTGTCAACCTTATTTTCTGTTGCCCTCGGCCCTGTTTACATTCCTCAACTCTGTGCAGATTAGTACTTCCTTTATGGTGGGGTTTATATACTGAAACGCTGACTATGGAGCCTGCCTTATAATGGTTAGATTCTGTTGAAGGAGAATACTGCATACAATTTGTGTAACTAAAGCTGAGGCAGACAACTGTCATCCTGTGATCTCCTCTCTTGCTGTTACTTTTTAGATATATACATATATATGTAGTCCCATTTAGAATTCAGTCCCGCATGTTGAGATTGTCTTAGTCATCTTGAAGCATTCTGTAAAAGAAAATGGCTTTTCAGTAAATTAGGTTTTTTTATGCTTGAATGAGTACAAGCAATCCATGAAGCAGAAGAAGTTTTGAGTGCTGACTGAAGCTATCTTGAAGCTTCTATTAGTTTTCTCAGCTGCTGACAAAAAAGTGGTAGTGAGTACAAGACCAAAAGTTATGTGTACACTATGGCTAATGTCATCAGACCTTAGTTTTCTAGACGTCAGGCATGTGTTAGTGTATTCTTTTAGGGCACGTCCACACAGCAAGGCTAAAGCCAAAATAAGCTACGCAACTTGAGCTACGTCAATTGCATAGCTTCAGTCGAAATGGCTTTTTTTCCTATACAGCAGGAAGTCTGAGAGAGCACTCTTCCACCGACTTCTCTTACTCCTCGTAAAATGAGGGTTAAAGGAGTCAGTAAGAAGTCCTCCAGCTTGACATTTCGTCAAAATAACTGCTTGTAGTGTAGACACAGACTGTGTTATTTCGGAATAACATCAGTTATTCTGAAATAACACTGCAGTGTAGGCGTAGTCTTAAACAGTTAAGCGATGAGCCTGGGCTCATTGGTTAACCCTTATGGTTACACATAAGGGCCCGGCCCCCTTGTATCAGAGACAGCAGGATGGGAGAGGAGACAGGAGCTGGTGCTTGTGGGGAGCTGGTACGCGGAGCTACCTGTCCCCCCAGCACTGCTACCCTGTACAGAGGCAGCACCATGGGGTACCAGGTGGGAGCTGGTACCCGTAGGGAGCTGGCTTTTAAGCTGGTACTCCATGAATACCAGCTCCTATGGAGCTGCCTTTCCCTTCCCCCAGGTGTAAATGTGTGGGACAAGAAAAAAACAAAACAAAACCCTTTTTAACATCCCTGTTCAAGGGTATGAATAAACCACTCCCTGAGAGACATAAGTTACACCAACATAAGCATCGGTGTGGACAGTGCTGTTGGAGAGCTTCTCATGGGTGTGGTTTTATTATGCCAATGAAAGAGCTCTCTTCTGTCGGTATAGAGCATCTTCACTAGACATGCAGCAGTGATGCAGCTACAGTGCTGTACATGATAGATGTGCCCTAAGACATTTAATAGCTCATTCCATGGAAAAATAGTTTCTCCACTTCGGCTAAGAGATTCATGGTTTCTTAAAATATATCCGCAAAGCTGATGGGTAGGTCATTTACACTTTTATTAGCCATTATAGAGAAGAGGTATATGCTACTTTCAGAACCATTTAAGCCTACAAGATAATGACCTTTATGCCTCACTTCACAGGGTGAATTTTACCCTCAGCATTTTCTTAAATGCCCTTAAATGGTATTTCTTTAACAGCCAACTCTCACTTCTTACTCTGTTTTAATGACACATGGATTACTGACATGAACACAGATTTCAACTGTACTTCTGAGCAAAGCCTCAGAAGCAGGGGACCCCGCCGCTGCTGCGGGTTTGCTCGCAGTGTCCCTGGTCTGCTGGAGACGGTCCCCAGCAGACCAGGGGCACTGCGAGCAAACCCGCAGCAGTTGGCAAAGCTTCTGGCAAAGCCTCAGAAGCGCGGGGACCCCACCGCGGCTGCGGATTTGCTCCTGGTGCCCCTGGTCTGCTGGGGACCGTCTCCAGCAAACCAGGGGCACCAGGAGCAAAGCGGTCCCGCGCCAGAGCAAAGCCTCAGAGGCGAGGCACCCCCCACTGCCGCTTTGCTCCCTGTGTCCCTGGTCTGCTGGGGAGGGGGGCGCAGCTAGTGTGATCCCCCCAGCAGACCAGGCTTTTGTTGTGGACCCTGGGGCAGAGCAGCTGGGGCGCTGCCAGTTGGTCCCTCAGCGCCGCTCTGGGCACTACTGGACCAACCCGGCAGCACCCCAGCTGCTCTGCCCCAGGCTTCCTGATTCAGCCGCTGCTGGTCAGTTTCAGCAGCGGCTGAATCAGGACTCCTGTGGCAGAGCAGCTGGGGTGCTGCTGGGTTGGTCCAGTAGCGCCGACGAGCGGTGCTACTGGAGCAACCCAGCAGCACCCCACCTGCTCTGCCCCAGACGTCCCCAAGTCAGCTGTTGCTGAAACTGACCAGCGCTGACTACAGGAAGCCCGAGGCACAGTTGCTCTGCCCCCGGCTTCCTGGAATCAGCTGCTGATCAGTTTCAGCAGCAGCTGACTTGGGGTTCTTAAGTTGAATCTGTATGTAAGTCAGAACTGGCGGTCAGTTTCAGCAGCGGCTGAATCTGGACGCCAGTTCCGACTTACATACAGATTCAACTTAAGAACAAACCTACAGTCCCTATCTTGTACGTAACCCGGGGACTGCCTGTACTTTCAGAAGAGTTCTCTTTGTGTAAATGTTTTGGTACAGATTAAATAAAGACTTTACATCATTAATAAAACTTATTGCTGTCTGACTAATATGACTGAATTACAGTCAACAGTTAAGGCTTGTAAAAGAATCTTCCTTTCATGAGACTGCTGGTTCCATAGCATCATGTAATCTCATGAGCAGGATATTGGATAGTATCTAACCTCTGGGGAAAAAAAAGGAAATACAGCTTTAGTAGCAGCTAACTTACTTTCATTATAATAATAATAATAATAATACTTACTTAAATAGCTCCTTTTTATCTGAGGATCTCAGTTTTGTTTCAGAACCTCTTTGTGGTGGATAGGGAGGTGTATTAGTCTCACTTTATGTATGGGAAAACATGTTGGGGGAAGTGAGATGCTTAAATCCTCCGAAGATCTGAACTGGAGAGAGAAAACTGAGTACCATGCCTTTGCCTTAATTCATGACTGTCCTTTCCCCTAATATGCCCTAATAAAATGGAACTGACATTCTCCTCCCCCTTCCTAATTCTCATTGGCATCCTGGTTTTATCAACAGTTTTATCCTTCCCAACAATGAATACTGGGGACAGAATAGCACAGGTTTCAGTGTTTAGTGAATATTTTAGAAGTAGTTTTCATTTGATATATTGTATGTGTTTAGCCACACTTGTAAGGGTCTCACCTTTTTCTGTCTGTCCTTTTCTCTTTTAGCGTCTTGCTCGCACTGGAATAATAGTTACCACTAGTGAGGCCATCTTGCTGCAGCTGGTAGCTGATAAAGACCATCCAAAATTCAAAGAAATTCAAAACATCATTAAGGCAAGTGCGCCAGAGTCAGGGCTCCTCTCCAAAGTATAAAGAGGGCTTTCTGAAAGAGCAATATATTGTCATCTTTAAGGAAGAACTAAAGCTGTAAGCAGACACATGCACACACATTCACACAAACTTTAGTAGAAATATAAACCTAAAAATTGGCATATTTGTGCTTGCCTTAGAAAAATTTGTCTAGGTGCCAGTGTGCTCTGTTCAATCACAGCTGTCAGACATTGAATACCATAAGATGCTTTTATTGTCAGATGCTTTATTATTTATTTAAAAAAAAAAGTAACAGAGGTGCCTATTTGTACTGTACCCACTGATTGTTTCACATCTTGAAAAAGTGCACATTTCTGTGAAATCTCTATTGATTGCTCACTTTGTAAAAGTGTTCTGTGATATTCTGCTTCACTTTTGTATTGATGGAGGTAAAAGTGATGTGGTAATATGATTTAACTTTGTGCATAAATTAAACTATTTTAATAGAAAAGTATTTCAATAGCATAAAATAGATGGACTACATGTTTACATTCTGTCTTTTAGAATAAAAACTAAATGCTTTACTTATTCAGTAGACAAACCATGTAGCTCAAGCAACAATCTAGGTTTAATTATTTTGGGTAGCTGAAGTGGACTACATTGATTCTTGATTATTCCAGACTTTTGGCTCTTTAATCCTGTTTTAATGTTCCGTATTTCAACTAAAAGTTCCAGGGGGAAGCAGTCTTTGAGTTACAGCCGCTTTCAAAATTATAAAGAATCTGTCAATTTGTTAATGAAATGATATAAGTAGTGTACAGTAAATCACAGATGGGAGACTACTAGCATTTAAAATTGAAAAAATCTAAACTTTTCAGTTTCATTTACTGAAGGCTAATTATTTCTAGAAACATCCTTGGATTTTTTTAATCCTTGTGTGACTAGATTTAATAAATCCATCTGGTTTCTGCTTTAAGCCAAGCAAACCCTGAAAAAATAATTAACGTTTCAGGTCTGTTGCAGACTTCTGAACTACTGATGTTTAAATTTGATTGGAATCTAGTCTAAAAGTGTAATTTAAAAGTAGCATCTACTTTGTTGCTTTTGTAGCTGAAATTAAACTTTAACATGATTGTTCCTCTTGAAGGCACCTTCTTCATGTTCAAATGGATTAAGATTGTTATAACATGTTTACAACAAGAATGTAACTTTGAAAAGCTTTTTTCTTATTTTTTTAAGTAGATTAAACAAAATATTGAACAATGATATTTTGGGAATAAAACTAATTACAGTAAATGTATTATTGAAATGATTTATTTTCCCCCATAAGATGGCTCTAAAAGAATTGTGTAACCTTTATATGTTTAAAGCAAATAAAATGTTAACATTTATTGTCTCTCTTACTCTTGTGGTATTTGCAAAAGGAAGAATCTTAAACATGATTTTTACCATAGACCTTATTTTAGCTTGTGCAGCCTGTAAAATCCCCATAGACGTCATAGAAATTTTGTGAAACAACTAAGGGCAAAATATGTCCCAGTAGCTTTGCTTATGTTACTGAGGAAACCTATTTTATGCTCTTAATTTGAAGAATGAACACCACTCTCTTGTGACCCAGAGCAAGAAAGAGAGAAGGAAGGAAGAGTTGAAGAAACCATTATCCATATCACTGACCTACTTTTACATTTTTTTTTGCTGCTATATTAATCATGCTGTCTAGCATAGTAAAGTCCACTTATATAAATCAACAGATGTGCCCAATACTATAAATATTTCATGAAATATTATTCTGTTCCTTCAGTAGTCATACATCTGTATTACCTGTGGTAGTGGGGAGGGGGAAATTTCCAACTATCTTTTTTGCATATGATTTTTTGGACCAATATTACCACTTTCCAGAATGCCATATTTTATGTTAGAAACATGAGCAGTTATTTGATTGTTGGTAAAACAAATTACTTGTTCTGATAGTATTCTGTGAAATTCATTAGAAAACCAAAAGCTCCATTGGAGCCATGCTGCCAGGATGAGCCATGAGGACCCAAAAGTCTAAGCATGTTTCCTCAACCTCCAGCAGATCCCAGAGAACCATAAGGTTTTTGGATCTGGGGCAGAGAGTGCTACTTACCTCATCTGGTATCAGGCAAGTTGGTGAGCCTCAGTCCTGCTGGCCACTTTCTTGGTGGTGTGGCAGCTCCCAGTGGTAACTCTGCAGTATATCTCCCCAATTCTCTCTGCCTCTAGTGGCCACTCTTAATATTACGTCCTTCCTCCCTGTCCTCCCTCCCTCCCTTTCCATGATATGGAAAACAGTCTCATTCCTGGCATAGCCAGACCCTTACCTTACTTTAAGTTAGGATAAGAGGAAGCTGCATGCCAAATTTGGTGGTCCGAGCTCTTATGTTCAGGAGGAGTTCTTGAATAAATGAACTCAGACAGACAGATGTGCATTTCTTAAATATATAGATAAAATATAAGCTAAATATATTTAAATATAAGCTAACAATAGTCCAGGCATTTTCATAATTTTCTAATAGTCCTTGTATTAGACATGTAAAAATAACATATTATCCTTATTAAAACATATTATCCTTATCCTTATCCTGACTTAATACTGCTATCTTTTGTCATAAAAAGTCTCGGAATATAATTACTTTTAAAAAGGTATAGCTTTACCTAAATGACTGACTATGAATTAATGGGAGAGTGTGGCTACAAAATTACCTTCCTAGATGTTCATTAATTGGGCTGCATAATGCCTTTATTCTAAGGATTACTTAACTGTATATCTGAGTAAATATATAGGATTGTAATAAGTAGCCTTACTGACAGACAAACCTGACAATTAGAATAATATATATGAAAATATTTCACAGTGATGTGGTCCCTGCCCTGATGAGCTTATACATTCATACCTATTCAATAAATCTGCTGCCTTAATGATTATCAAGGCTTGATGTGATCTCTTTTGCAGAGTATGTAATGTTTGTCTGAGGGCAAATCCACCAGTAGGTACATACACCACAGACCAGGTGAGCAGCTTCAAACTGCAGTTAACTGGCATCATGCAGACAATAAATGCAGAGTTATAGGTGGGCATTTTGATACAAAATGGCCATAGCTTCTATTTTGCTGCAGAAGAGAATGTGACCCAAAAGTGAATTTGAATTAATGATTTCCGTGAGAGTTAGGTGCCCAAATACCTTTGAGGATCTGAATCTTAGTGTGTTATAGAATCATATAATGCTAGAGCTGAAAGGGGCTTTGAGAGGGCATCAAGTCCAGTCCCCTGCTTTCATTGCAGGATCAAGCCCCAACTAGAGTACTCCGATAGATGTCTATCACTTCTCTTAAATATCTCCAGTTACGGCAGTTCCACAGCCTCCCTAGGCAAACTGTTTAACCACCTTTACAGTTAGGAAGTTTTTCCTAATGTCTAACATAAACCTCCCTTGCTGCAATTCAAGCCCATTGCTTCTTGTTCTATCATCAGAGATCGAGAACAATTTTTCTCCCTCCTTCTTGTAAAATACCCTTTTAGATATTGTATGGTCTCAACCAAGAACACTGGGCAACTATCATTTTGTCTTTTTCACATTTACAAGCAGGAAGTAAAGGAAATACTCTTTGCAATACAACTATTGTAATATCTCTAGAAGTGTATTCATAGGTAGGTATTTTCAAAACTTATTTTTGTTTTTAGGAACAAACTTACAACTTTTCAATAGTCTTCAATACTCACCACTTGCAGATATATCTACGTTTAATAAAAATGGAGGAGATACTTGTTAAATTTGGCAGAGCTAAAATTATCGCTATCAACTTGAGTGTGCAGCCTGCTTTTCCTGCACACTGAACAATTTATTGTGAGTTATCCTGCTGCCAGTGAGACTATATCTCTTTGCTTATAAAAAGCAAACGGAGTAGAACTGGAAAAATAAGATTGTGAATAAATCTAATGTCCTGGGTCTCATACAAACACATCCTAGTTAATATTTTGTTTCACAACTATGCAAACTAGTCATGGTAAGCAATTTTCTAAAGAATGTTGCTCTCTATTTCATAAATAAGCTTTGATTTTTGCTAATTTGTTCAATATTTGAAATTCTTCTACAGGTAAGTTTTATAATGGGTCTCACTAATGTATTTGGACGGATTGATGAGCTGCCTGTAGTCTTCAAAATTGCCTCTTCATTCCCTTACGTAGATGTTGTTGTGCCCTATATGGAGTGCCTGGGGAGGAATCCTACCCAGCAGTTCACCCTGCATGGGATTGGTGTCTCACTAACTGATAACTGAATCAGCACAGGTTCCAAACAGGTACCATCTTGAGGAACTGATTGATAGCTCTGAGACAAAGCTCTTAGCCTCTGCAGATGATTTTAGTGGAGCTGAAGCTCTGGCCTGGGAAATTGAGAGCATAAAGAAGGAGACTACGTAGACAACAGGAGAAAGGGCAGTTTTAGGGTTGTAGTAGGGAGTTCATTTGTTGACATATAGTCAGTTTCTTTGACCTATAATGATGATGAAGTTTTGTTGACTCGTGGTAGGTTTTGCTTATAAACTTAACCTAGATGAAGGTAAGTGGGCTTTTAGGATTTGGATTATCTCCACAAGATCCTGGAGATAATCCTGAAGGACATTGAGGCTCAGGGGAGAAAATTTTAGACTGAAGTTTATGGTTGTATGTTGTATATTTATGGTTGAGGTTTATGGTTGTGTGTTTAATTTTTGTTACCAACAAGTGAAATCCTTAGAAGGATGCATTTTTGCTATATTAAAAGCCCGTGCTGCTTTGAGGATGGGGTAGAGATTTTGCCCATACATAGAACTTAGATTACAGGTCCTTTCCCCAAGTGGCAGTTTTGATGAGTTAATGCAGACCAAATCTGCATTCTCTGCAAAGCTTGCATGAAAGTGCAGGATAAGTGGAAGAACAGTTGTAGTGGTCAAGGAATTGATCATCAATCCTTCAGGTGCCTACTGCAGAGATGAAGTTCATTTTAAAATTAAGATATTGTAGAATACTTTAACAAATGATTTTCTCTACGCTATTAAATCAACTGCATTCCCTTCATCTTTTCCAAAAGAACAATCTTTCTTTTTTCTGGAAAAATCTGTTCTTTATGAAAAATATATTTATTGCTCACAATTCTTTTCTGCTCTAGATGTGGAGTGATTTTTTTCTCTTAATATACCTGCCATTAATTAACCACTGATATATGTCCAACTTTTAGGAAGCAAGAATCAGAATAAGTCTTCTTTTGGTTTTTTTAGATGACCAAGGTCTCATTATTTTAAGGATACAGTACATAAAGGTCAGCAGTCTAATTTCATAGTCTTTCAATTTATCATGAGTTGCAAATGCTATAGACCTGCTAAGAAAGACAATGGGAGACTATGAAGGATAAAGTCTTAACCATTTGATAAACAATGTTATCCAAAACTTACCTAGCCTATGGAGAAATATCACTCTAAGAATTTTTCATGGCAACAACAGCAGGACTCGGCGGTGATCAGAGGCATTTGTTTAATATCTTATGATACATTACAGAGGATAAAATCTTCTAGATGTGCATAACAGATGTCTCTTACAGGTTCAGGACATTTGTTTTTTGGGGGGAAAAATGGTTTTTGACACCTGCGTATAGGCCCAGTAAATGAGCTCTATTTTGTGGATTCATTGTTAGTGTTCTTATAATAATTTTAGGACATGGGAGTTTGATTAATTTAAAGACTGATCTTTCTGAATCCTCAAGAACAGCGTCTGGAAACTTAAGAGGGGGCTATTATAGATAGAGGCTGCGTTGTCTCATAGAACTGTGATATTTATTTATTTATATTGCTCTAGCTTTTGATTACTCATTTGAGTTGTATCATAGACAATAAAGAGATATTGAGAAAGAACTGCTACAAATAGCTGGAATCTATTAAGTATTAACATACTATAGTCAGCTTAACTGATTTGGTAATACAGCCAAGGTTGGCAGCCCTCCTCCAGCTTTTGGCTTTGCTTTAATGAAACCTTTTCATTGTCTCACAAGAAAGACAAAGCAAACAAACAAAGACAACAGTTACTATAGCATAGATGGCAATGTGTGAATGAAAAATAAGTAACTTCTCTTTTTATTCAATATTGTTTTTCCAGTAAGATATCTAGGATGCTGAATCATTTACAAACATATCAGTTTCTCTATATAGTGAAATGACTAGGCCATAGTATTCCATGTCTATCATTCTTTTTTTAGAAACTTCTTTGTTCCTTTTATAAATAACACTTTTAGAAGATTTTTCATTATTTGTAATTGTCCAAGGACAAGACTCCATTACCCTTTCTAACACTAAATAGTGTCATTAATTGCTCATGCCAAAAGGAGTAACACTATTAGCCCTGTTCTATGAATAATCACTGGATGGGTTGTATGCTCTCTGACACAATAAAATACATACAGCCAAAGATTGTGGAAAAGGGTTTTAGACTTGATGTTCAAGTTCTCAAAAGACAGTGCTAACACAGGACTTTTGGAATTAAAGCTTTTAACTGTATGCTAAAATATGAACTATACAAAAGTATGAATGTTGTATTATTTAGTACTAGTTACTACTAGCAGAAATACCCAGTGTTGCCTGGGGAAAATATAGTAAAAGGTGTGATGAATGAACTACGTCAATGACATTAACATAGTATATTTTATTGGAAAATACTTCTCTTATATATTACTGTAAGAAATTAACATAGCTAGTACTTTTTCTGTTCTCATAGGGAAAGGATCTTGTAGTTTCAGTTTGTGATGCTTAAAAGAAGAGTCCAACATATGCCTATGATCAGGTGCTACTAAAAGCTAATTAGTGTCCCAAATTGGGCTCTGGGGGCCCAACTGGGGCTCTGGGAGAACCGATTTTGAGATATAACCAATCCAGTTATTGAAGTTAGGAAATCAGTACTATCCATTCAAAAATTTGGTGTTTCTAGCTCTTACCATTTTGGAGATCTTTCGGAATTATCAGTGGGTCCAATTGGGACTCTGGGGGAACAGATTTCAAGATATAACCAATCCAGTTATTTAAGTTAGGAAATCAGTAATATCTGTGCAAAATGTGGTGTTTCTAGCTCTTACTGTTTTGGAGATCTTTCAGGGAAAACAAACTTTCAGAAATATTTATAAGAAGATTCTGTTCTCCAGGAGTGAAATCCCGAGCCTGCTGAAATCAATGGGAACTTTGCCATTGACTTTGACAGGGGCAGGGTTTCACCCCATATGTGCAAACATTGCATAAGCAGACATTTCAGGATTTAAAACCTAGCAGCACTAAGCATGCCGGGGGAATCAGTCAAACACAGTGCATTACCCCAAAAGAAACTGCAGAGGAGAAGCTTACTCAGGATGAATGTGGACTCCGTCTTAGATGGATTGCCAGTGTAAGGAACAAAGTACAAGATGAAAACTAATTTGCAGTGAAAACAATGCATTTCTAATGCATCATTGTCAATGTTATCAATAGAGTTGTGGAAAAAATGCAAAAGATAAAATCCATCAATTTTTAAATTAATTGGCTTATTACTCTTCTGTGCCCTAGTAGAGAACAGGCAAGTGGCCAGATGTTAAGTCATTAAAATTAAATTTCAAATTGATAAGTAGTAGTTGTGGAAACTAAATTTAAAATTTGCATAAGTATTAATGCCAGAAGTACTTGTCCATTCATCCAGGCAGGGAATAGATACAAAGACATGATTTGTCTAATCAGTCCCATTGCAAATTGATTTCTGAATATTCACAATCCATTCACCGGATAAAAAAAATTACAGTAACATTTTCTAAAGCAACTGTTTTAGACTTCTACATCCAATTGAAAGACAGTAGTGATAGTTGGTTGCTTTATAGCATTATTCATACAATCATCTCAAAGTGCTTTTTTAAGAGTAGCAGATATTTTCCCCATTTCACAGATGGGGAAACTGAGGCACAGACAAGCGCTCATAAGTCTATAAATGCTTCTGAAAATGGTGACTTTAGCCAAATAAGTGTGAACAACAATTAATTTAGGGTGCTGTAGAAGCTGAGTGTGGGATTTCTAAAGCACTTTGCATTGTGCTAACTGTGCTCCCAGTGTGACTTCACAGTGATTAAACTCCCATTGACTTCTAAAGAAGGAAGAGTTAGACCAATGCTGAATGCTTTGAAAATCCCATCCTAAGGTCAGTTTGGACCCCTTTATTCACAACATTGAAGGGTTACTCACCTAAGTAATCCCAATGACTTCAATGAACAACAGTTTCATAATCTGACTAAGTAATAGCAAGCTGCACTCATGTTTATGCTGTCAGGGCCTGCTACAGTTTTTGAAAGCATCAATATTCATTAGGTACTAAACTAAATAGGAATAGCTTTTTAAAAAATGCTGATTCATAAGGAGTTAGATTTATGG
Source organism: Pelodiscus sinensis (assembly GCF_049634645.1). NCBI lineage: Eukaryota > Metazoa > Chordata > Testudines > Trionychidae > Pelodiscus > Pelodiscus sinensis. Next base: position 50,594,104 of record NC_134716.1, on the reverse strand, counting down.
ATGCTATTGATGTTTATTCAATGGGATCAAAAATTGTATCACAATCTAACCTCTCTTTTTGTTGTTCCTGACTTTTTATTATATTGTCCATTTCACCACTTTAAACTAATAGGGGATATATTACTGCTCACACTCATCTAGTAGTGAGAACAGGAAAAAGTCATATTGTAAACTTGTGAGGTAGTTGTGATTTTCTATACCAAAGGAAAAATTCTGTTATTAAAACTAGATATGGTTGGTGCCATTATGAGAAACAACCCAGAGAGTGGGACATAGTGGAAAATTCAAGTCTGTTAAGTAAGTAAAGAAGTTAATTCAGAAACAGAATGCCTATTCAGAAATTAATACTATTAAATGCCTATTTTTGCATGACTTTACCAGCCCCTTTCTACTCCAATTGAAGGGTTGTGACAAGTCACCAAACTGGATTTGATTTGTGTACAAATCCACTTCCACTGGAATTGTATGGACTCATTGAATAGTGATCAAAGAAATTGTCAAACCCTAGCCAAATCTGTACGTAACTTCTGATCTTCTAGTGAACTGTACAGAGCTGGACTCCAACTGATCAGATGACTCCGAAGGAGCTCTACAAGAATGCAGAGGTCATCCTGCATTGAAGTCACTGAAGGACTGGGGACTTATATTTCAGTGAGTCACAAACTCCCAGCTCAAGCAAAATTCTCATCAGTACTAGGAGGTTGGGTAGAGAAGGGACTGAGGGAATCCTAGTCCCACTAATGTCAGTGGGAACTACTTCATTGATCTCAATATAGAAAAGATTTGGCCCTGAGTCAGTATTGAAATAATAAATTCAGGATTTGGCCCAGTATGAATAATGCCCATTTATTGTAAAAAAACCTAACTCTTCAATAGGGAAGCATATGCCAGTTATAAAATCTAGATATCTATTTACAAATTTAAAAATTAATATTGAATACAATAGTATTGTGACATTTTTAACTCACCACATTTAAATAAATTAGAGCCAAACACCTGGAATGTGTTACACTTCATACTCCCTACAGGTTATCCCTCAGTTTAGTGCTATCCATATGTTTTATTGTAAAGAGTGCTATGTAGTCTCTGATGTTTGCTTGTGATGTATAAAGAATTAAATTACAGAAGAAGCAAAGAAGATTATACAGATAATACTTTCAGTATTCTCATGAATTTTTCTCTGGCTAGTGTTTGTCAACTCCATAACACTTCTCACAACATAAGAATGATTCAGTCTCTTGGCAATAGTGGAAATGAATAAGTACACGTTCACCTAGAATGCCTCTATTGCCCAGTGTCATAAAATACAAAAGACAGCCATTCAATCCTACTAGGTTTAATAGAATACCTCCTATTCCTAGAAAATATAATGCATGCTGATATGTTGAGATGTCATGACAAACACAGAATTTTATAACCTATATAACAGTGTTTCTTAAACTGTGTTCCATGGGACACTGGTGTGCCGCAAGACAGTCTGAGGTGTGCCACAGAAAACAGAATTCAAAATGGCCACCCTTAAAAGCAACCTTTTTTGTGGGGGAGGGGAAGAGGCTCAATAACTTTCCCCGATCCTTTTTTTTTCCCTCGGTAACCTTCCCCCCAACCCTTTTCCCCCGACCTTTTTTTTTTTTTTTTTTTTTCCTCCTTAACAAAAGAAATCCTTGGTCTTAAAAAGTTTAAGAAACACTGCTATATAATGATACACACAGTAATGCAGAAACCTATTCTGGTCCATTTCTACTTTCCTTCATTTATAACCTTTTAATCTTTTCATTATGATTTTTGTCTTTTGTCACACTGCAGGTTTTTGTTTATGGTTCAAACCATAATCTGTGACTCTATACAATAATGGAATTTTGGAGAAGAAAAAAAGCCATTGTAATAGTGGCCAGGGCAGAAGGAAGATCATTAAGAACTACTTAGCTAGAAATCTTCCAGTTGTGTAAGTGGATTCCTGTCAGATTTTTCACATCCTGCAAATGCTGAGGGCAGCCTACCTGCAACATGTGGTGTTGGGTAAAAAAATGACAATTTCTGTTTTTGTGGGTGTTTTTTTTTCATAAGGTAATGCATATTTTAATTTCAAGTGTAACTATAAAAATAGAATGCTGACTTTCTACAAGATTTCAAGGCTATTGATTAGATCTTAGTCACTCTCTCAGAATGTGTCTATAGCCACACCAGGAAAGCCCAAAGCATAGGTTTGTCTCTGTTATGTGAAGCTGAATATATGTAATGTACTTTATACAGTGTACTCATCATGGTGATGAATGTAATAAGGCCTAGCTAATTAGAATGTGACAGAGAGATTTATATAGTGCACATTGAATAGTATCACGTGTTGAATTTCAAATACATCTCTCATACTCCAAAGTAGGACAAACTGCAAAGCATTTCTAGTGAATATAATAGTTGCTCTGTGTAGTATAGCAATGATTTATCACATGACAAATGTAAATTTAACTCATTCTTTCCAATCAGTGTGTATTTACACACACAATCATTTAAGTGTGTGACTGGAAGGGACATCAATTAGTCATCTAGGCCAGTCTCTTGCACTTAATGCAGGACTAAATAATAATTAGGCCATTCCTGACCAGGTATTTGTCTAACATGTTCTTAAAAACCTTCAATAACAAAGATTCCACAACCTTCCTAGGCAATTTGTTCCAGCACTGACAGTTAAGATTTTTTTCCTAGTGTCCAATCTAAACTCCTCCTGCTGCAATTTAAGCCCATTGCTGCATGTCCTATCTGTGGCCTGCAAGCCCCATGTGGCCCACTGGGCTCCACCTGCAACCTGAATTAGGGTTGCCAGGTGTCCAGTTTTGAACCGGCAGTCTGGTATTTGAAGGTTCTGTCTGGGAAAAAAATTACAAAAATACTGGACACAGAAAATGTCCGGTATTTTCTAATTAGGTAAGTTTTATTATTATTAGCAGTATCAGTACGTAGTTGCGAGCTGCCTGATTGGTAGACACGCGCATGCTGCATGAGGGTGTCTACCAGCCTGGCAACACAACTACACGAGGGAGGGGCCGGAGCGAGAAGGAATCCCTGGGGACAGACTCGCTCGTGCTTCGCCGGGACTGTGCGCAGGATAGGCAGTGCCTGGGATCTGTGTGCTCCTGGGTCAGTCCTGCTCCCCACCGGCCGATTCGCTCGCCGCCCCCTGGCCAGACCTGCTCCTCCAGACCCCCTCCCAGCCAGCCCCACTTCCCGTAGGCCAGTCCTCCCCACCCAATCTCTCCCAGCCAGCCAACCAGTCCTGCTTCCCGCTTGCCGGTTCTCCCCCCATCCTCCTCCTCCTCCCAATCTCTGCCGGCCAGGTCTGCTCCCCCCAATCCTCCCCCCCAGCCCTGCTTCCCACCAGCCGGTTCCTCCCCATCCTCCCAGCCAGCCCCATTTCCCTCCTGGTCGGTCCCCCCCACCCATCCGAGATCAAGTGTGTCTGATATTTTTTTTGAAGCCATCTGGTAACCCTAACCTGTATACCCTCTGTGTGCCCCTCTGTCGCACATGCCTCTCGCACACTGTGGCACCAGAGTCCCACAATTCCTACTCCTCCCCCTCCCAGCACCTTCAGAGCACCATGAATCTGCTGATTTGTGTTCTGTTCCTGCTCGCTCCTCTCCTTCTCAGAGCTTGAACAGCCACAAATCAGCTGTTTGCAGCATTCCAGCTCTGGGAGAGAAGGGGAGGAGCAGGGACAGAGTGCAAATCAGGAAATTTGTGATTTGTTAAGTGCTGGGAGGAGGAGGAATTCTAAGACTCTGGTTCCCCAGTTCGTGAGAGGTGGATGGGGAAGGGGGACAGACAGTGGCCCTTTGGGACCACAGGAGGACCCCAATTGGGCCGCAGGCTTCTGCGGCCCACAGAAATGGAGGGTCACTCATGTGGCCCACTCACTTTTCTTGGTTGCCCATTACTGCTCCAGAGATTAAGAAGAACCGTATAACAACCTTTTAAGTATTTGAAAACTTATCATGAGCCCTTTAGTCTTCCCTTTTCCAAACACAACAATCCCATTTTTTTTACAAATCTTTCCTCCATAAGTAATGGTTTTTAGACCTTTAATCATTATTGTTGCTCTTCCCTGGACTTCTTCCAATTTGTCCACATCTTTCCTGAAATGTGGCACTTAGAACTTGACACAGTACTCCAGTTGAGACCTAATTAGCACTTACATCTGCTGTTTTACTTGAAAACTCTTTCTAGAACACCCAGAATTCTGTTTTTCCCCCACAGTGTCATACTGTTGACATTTATCTTGTGGCCCGTATAACATCCAGATCCCTTGCCTCAGTACTCCTTCCTAGGCATTCGTTTACCATTTTGTTTGTGCCATTGATTGTTCCTTCCTAAGTGGAGTATTTTGCAGTTGTTCTTATTGAATTTCATCCTATGTACTTCATACCATTTCTCCAGTTTCTTCAGATAATTTTGAATTTTAATCCTATTATGCAAAGCCCTGGCAACCCCTCCCAGCTTGATATACTTCCATTTTATTCTTGATCCCCTGCATACCTGACATAGATAAAATTCTACTCCATTTACTGTAGTAGTCCTAAGTACAGGAATTTAGGAGCAAAACATTGAAAATAAAATCTTCTCTGCCTTTTATTCTCAAATCTCCTTTCTCATATACAGTAAAACTCCAATTGTCCGGCATCCAGTGGTCTGGCACTCCCGATAGTTCAGCACCAACTGGTACCCGGAAGTGCTCCGGCCAGCTGGACAATTGGAGTTTCTGTGAGCCCCATGGGCGCTCGTGGCTGGGAAAGGGAAGGGGAGAAGTGGGGAAGGGGATTTATACCCCTGTGATGGGTCTGCAGGGACCCGCACTGCAACCGGCTGGCGGGGGTGGGCAGGGAACTGACAAGCGGCGGACTTGGGGAAGCTGTGGAGCAGAGCAGCTGGGGTGCTACTGGGCGCCGAGCAGGGGGGATGAGGGGCGGTGCTGAGGGACCAACCCAGCAGCACCCCAGTTGCTTTGCTCTGTCACTTCCCCAAGCCTGCCTCATCAGTTTCAGCAGCGGCGGAGTTGGGGAAGCAGCACGGAGCAGAGCAGCTGGGGTGCTGCCGGGTTGGTCCTGCAGCGCTGACCCTCACCCCCCCGTTCAGTGATAACTACTGCAGTCTGCGGGGTGGGGAGTCTGCTCCCCTCCCGGAAACTCTCGGCGGTGATGCTGAGCTTCTCCTGCCTTCCTGCAAAACAGCGGAGGGTTTGCCCCTTGTCGCGCCGTTCCCCGCCTATCCCCCAGACGCAGTGCGGGTCCCGGCAGACCCGTCACAGCCCCCTGCCAGAGTACCTCCCGATACTCTGGCATATCCGATAATCCGGCACCACCTAGGTCCCAAAGGTGCCGGATTATTGGAAGTCTACTGTATTTTTAAATATTCTTTTCATTGGGCCTTTCCTGATATTTTATAAGAATAGCTGCAACATTTTATCACTACAACAACTGTCTCAACAACATAAGCCAGTGCATCTACGACAACTATCCTAACATCTTTTTGCACAAAGAACCTATGCAGTTAAGTCCTCAATCTAGGCTGCTACTAAAGCTATAATTGGTGATCTCCTTAGCGATGTTTGGATTTCAATTATAGTGTCTTGAGATTAGTAGCAATTACGTCCTAGCAATTGTAACGACGATATGGCTTTTTTGTTTTTTAAATACCTCTATGTCTATATAATGCTTTAAGTAAACAAACATTCTGCTTTCTTTATCATGTTAAAATTAAATCTTCAAAACAGTTGAACCAGAGAGGCACTTATATTAGGCTATGTCTGGGAAGGTTTGGCGGTGAAAGTGGTGTCAGCATGCAAAAGTGTTAGCATGCAAAAATGGTCAAACATTTCATGGCCACATTGTTAGCACCCCGTCGACAGAGCAAAGCAATATGGGTAAGCATCCCACAGTGCAGTGTTTTGGGAAGGCAGAGATGATCTGTGCACTTCTTGGGATTCCCTTGTAGCTTTTGTGAGCTCTCTCTGTTAGGGAATGTCAAAGCAGTTTTTTCAGCCCTTCCCCTGCAACAACAGTCTGCCTGCCCCGTGTTGGTGGCAGGGCAGAACAGGAGCATTCCAATGATTTCTTCTTTGTTCCCCAAAAGGAGCATCTCACTCAGCTGTCAGAGATTTCCTAGAGCTTTGGAAGGGGAGGGGCGCATGCCTGTAGGGCAGCAGAGATCACAAAACACTAAGCACAGCCATCAGGGCAGGCATTGTGGGATGCTGATGAAAGCCAATTTTCTCAACGACAAAAAAGCAGAGTCCACACTGGCTTTTTGTTGACAATAAAAGGAAGAGAAAACAAAAAACCTCTCTCTCAGGGTGGAAGATTTTTGTTGTCAACAGTGAGTGTTTTTCTCGACAAAGGTCATATTGCAGTGTAAAGACTTTCACCCTTTTGTCGCCAGAAGGCTCCACACTCACCACCATGGTAGCAGAGCATGCTACTTGTAAAAACTTGCAGTTCAATGCTTTATAACAGCATACACATCTATAGACTAAGGATTTTAAGAATAGTCCATACACAGTGTGTAGTCAACCTGTGGAACTCCTTGCCAGAGGAGGCTGTGAAGGCTAGGACTATAATAGAGTTTAAAGAGAAGCTAGATAATTTCATGGAGGTTAGGTCCATAAAAGGCTATTAGCCAGGGGGATAAAATGGTGTCCTTGGCCTCTGTCTGTCAGAGGCTGGAGAGGGATGGCAGGAGACAAATCGCTTGATCATTGTCTTCGGTCCACCCTCTCTGGGGCACTTGGTGCTGGCCACTGTCGGTAGACAGGATACTGGGCTAGAAGGACCTTTGGTCTGACCCAGTATGGCTGTTCTTATGTTCTTAATTTGTATTGACTACATGATTAGTCAAAAAGGGAAGGTGCTCAGAAGGAGCTACCCCTGCTATGGCTCTGCAGTTGATGGGAATGAAGGCAGCATGACTCCTACTACATTTAAACTGCGGAATCACAGTGGGGGTAGCTCCTGGACCCTGCGCGAGCTGGGACTGAGACAAGCTTGCTCAGTCTCAGCTTGCTCTGAGTCCAACAGCCACTGTCTACGGGAGACTCCTAGCAGGAAGTTGGGACCCTTTGTGGACAGGGGCTGCTGCCGGAGAAGCCTCTCCTCATGGCCAGTCCCAGCTGCTGCAGGCCGGGTCTACTGCCAGAGCAGCCTCTGTTCGTGGCCAGCCCTGTTTGCAGTCAGCCCTGGTCACTATGAATAGAGGACTCCCCATGGACAAGGGCTATCAGTAGGGTTGCCAGATGGTTTAAACAAAAATACCAAACCCTACTCTCTCCTCTCTCCTCTCCCCCCCCCCCCCCAAAAAAAAAAACCACCAGGGAAAAAATTCTGTTGAGGAGGGGAAAAAAGGGGAGAGACCAAAGTTGCTGAGGGGAAAAAAACCCCAAGAGTTATTAAGCACAAATAAATAAATAAATAAAATAAATTAACATTAAAAGAGCATGGCCCCTTTAAGTGCATGCAGAGTCAGAATAGGGATAGGAAGAGCAGAGGTTGAGCACTAAGACCCAGAGAAAGCATTGCTTCCTCTTGCTCAGGTCTTTAGGCTTTTTGCTGACTACCATCTTGTTTTCTTGGTCGAACCAGAAGGGAACTTCCCTGCGGAACCAGGTAAGCAGGGCATCTTGTGGAGGGGGGGAGGGTTCGAGGACCCAGGGGCTGGGCCTAGTTGCTGAGTGTGTTGTAGGGTTGCCAGGTGTCTGGTATTTTCACCTCCTGGCAGGGAAAAAAGCCCAGAAAATAACAGACATTTTAGGTGTCCGGTATCTTCTGAATTTTTTTACCAGACAGGAGACGAACATACCAGACTGTCCGGGTCAATACCAGACACCTGGCAACCCTAGCTATCAGAGGCAGCAGCGTGGGGAAGGGAGGGCAAGCAGAACCTCAGAGATGGTGCTGGGAGGAACCGGCTTTTAAGGCAGCAAGGCGGGGAGGGGGGAAATGCGAGTAGTTGACTAATTGACTACTCTTTTACATCCCTTCTATAGACTTTAATAAATGGTATTTAAAGCACTAAACTGGGATCTGGTTCTCCACAATCTTGCATATTTTGGAATATATATCAGAACAATAGTATTTTGCACAAGTGTAAGGTCAAAATCCACAAAATAACTTAGATTTAGCAGTAGCGACGAGGAGTCCTGTGGTACCTTCTTAGACTAACAGAGGTATTGGAGCATAAGCTTTTGTGGGCAAAGATCCACTTCATCAGATACAAGCTTAGATTTAGCAGTAGTTACTGTGACTCACTTTGTCTGCTGCCAAACCCTGTAGGTTTAATTTAGCAAATCATTTTTTTTCTATAAAAGTTCCTTGGGCTTTTAAGGTTCTGTCTAATCCCAGCATTTAGTCCTGGGCCCCAGACCTGTGCTCAGGCCTGTAAATAAATAGTTAGACGTCTCTTTTAAGTCTGGGCTCAGAGTATAGGGTGGAGCCAGCAACCAAAAGCAGTTCAATGGTCTTTACACTGGCCCAAGCCCTGGGGCAGGGCGGGGCAGGGTGGACAAAAAACCAATCAGGGGCTCAAGCCTGGTTGCAGGCTGAGCAGCAGTTTATCAGAGGCCACACTCTTGAGCAGAGCAGGGCAGGGCAACAAACAGTTTATCAACAGCAGTCTATGCAGCTAAGGGTGCCAGGCCGTTGGCAGGTGCAGCCAAATAGTTTATCCGGTCTGGCTCTTGGTCAAGGTGGGGCAACAGCCAAATGGTGCAAAGAGTTAAACTGTTTAATGCTCAGGCTGAGGTGGAGGTCACGTTCCCTCACTGGCAGGGAACTAACAAGCATAGGGGGGTTTAGAACTTGCCACCCAGGGACGGGTGGCAGGGGGGACCCAGACCCACTCACTTCATTGCATCCCAGCCCAGGGCTATCACTGGGCAGCGGGGATCCTAGCTGCAACATGTTAACCGGGTCAGCGGAGACTGAGTCTTCCAAGAAGGCCCAGGTTTGGAATGACATCCTTTTCTCTGTAAATGATTTAGGTAAGTGAAACCTAGATGAATTTAAGCACAAGTGATGAGATTTCCTGTGCACTGTAAGGAAGAAGCTTTGGGTCCATCATCAGGCAACAGCCAGCCCCAAAGGAAGACTTTCCATATAAACTGATTCACTACAACAGAGAAGAAAATGACTGCTTCTTGAGAGAAGGCTGCATAAAAGGAGTTTCTTCAAGACTTGAGGCTGATAGTGGTAGGATTTTCTTACAAGGATAGCCTTTAAATGTGTTATAAACTAGTGGTATCTATAATTATGTAATAACTTGATTATTTGATATGCCTTCCTTAACTCTTTAAAATATAACCAGTCCTTTCTCCAATGTAGAAAGAGAGTGTAGATGAAGGAAGTTTTATCATTATTACTATGTATGTATTAACATTATTGGCTTGAGTCAGTATATTCTCTGAAAAAAACCCGAACACCCAATCACACCTACTCTCTGAAAATGACAGCTGGGTCAGGGATGTTACGTGGCAGCTACCGCTCTTGTTGATAAGACACTTGTGTGCTTAAATGATGGAACAGAAGAAAGAGGAAATCTGGGTGCCAAGATAATCAACTGCGTTTTCTAGAGATTTTGAATCCCAGATCTCAAGGGTTCTCTCTGATTAATTTATGACCAGCAGATGCAGTCTGGTAGAATTATCCTCCATGTACATGTATTACTAACTGTTCTTCTTGTCCCTGGTACTGGTGAGTGTATTTGGAGTGCCCTTCAGCACACTGTTGGCTACCAGATTCTTCTCCTGATACCTGACTCTTCTCCCTGCCTAATTGCTAAAATCTGTACCTTGCTTCTGTTCTGACCTGTCTCCTAGTCCAGAGATGCAATGTAAATATCTAACAAACTGTTCCACAAATCCCTCTCCTTTCCCTGCTGTATGGCTAATACATACTACCCTTAATCTGTGACAGATTTAATGTCCCTGAGGAGCAGACACTATCTGAGAAAAGAAGTGAGGGTCTGGACGTTTGTGTTTGCATTTTTATTAACATAAATTCACTCTTAGAACCACTGCAAAGAAGGAACTTCCAGTGTCATTTGGAAATGAAATGTTATATATTGAATCCCACTTAGATGGGACTATTCAGGTGCCATTGCTTAAATATACGGTGTTAGCACAGCATACAGTTCAGATTATAACTTCAAAAAGGGTGAGGTGACATGACCTGTCCACTAGAGCTGATAAGTAACCTTTTGACTAAAGGACTTTCACTGAAAAAGTGTTGATTTGACAACATGAAAACTTTTTGTAGGCATGCACCAGTTTTGCTGTAAATTTCCTAAGGAAAGAGGGAGATAGATTAATATCCCAGAATAGCCAGAACATGGACTCAAACCTAGGCATCCTACCTTCTAAGAGAGTGCTCTTACCATTAGGCAAGTGGCTACTATGATTAAGGAGTATTTTTGTTGTTCTTTTGCTCTGCAAACAAACCATGATGAAGCTTGATAAAGCACATCTTGGTGAAGCAAAATTGCATCATCTTCAAGAACACATAACTATTCTAGCGAATTAAAATGGGCTGCTTCTCAGTTCCAGATATTAGTATGACCATATTTGGATTATTGTGGACAACTGTCTGAAAATCTAGCCTCTTTATTTGATATTGCCTTAAAGATAAGGAAAAAATGGTCATCCTTTCCAATACAAATTCTGCAAGCAACAGTATTTAAATCTCCCTCTCCTTAGTGAGTGCACAGAAAAGCAAGGAACCCAACGTCTTACATGTGCACACAAGAGGAGGGAGTGTGCACTTATGCTGTCCTTTTCCCTTCTTGCTACATGATACTCTACTTTTGTATCTCAGCAGTGACCTCAAAGTGAGGGGAATCTTGTTTTCTGAAGCAAAGTTTGAAACTGATGGTCTCTGTCCTTATTTCAGGCTTAAATTCAACATTGGCAGAGCTGGATAAAACTGTAGGGCTACGTCTAGATTGCATCCCTTTTTCGTAAAAGGGATTCAAATTAGACGTATCGGAATTGCTAATGAAGTGGGGATTTAAATCTCCCCCTCTTCATTAGCATAAAAATGGCTGCCGCTTTTTGTCGGCACGGAGCTCTGCTGGAAAAAAGCGCCAGTCTAGACGCGGATCTTTCGGAAAATAAAGGGATAAGGGACCTTTCGGAAAAGGCTTTATTTTCCGAAAGATCCGCGTCTAGACTGGCGCTTTTTTCTGGCAAAGTGCCGTGCCGACAAAAAGCGGCAGCCATTTTTATGCTAATGAAGCGGGGGAGATTTAAATCCCTGCTTCATTAGCAATTGCGATACGTCTAATTTGCATCCCTTTTACGAAAAAGGGATGCAATCTAGACATAGCCTAGGTGTTTGGGCCAATCTATAGTTCTAATCAATATTTAAAGACAAAGTGGTTAACAAATAAACCATAAATAAAATTATATTAAATCAAAACATATTTTAGTGAATTCATACATGTTTCAGTAACACTCAGCTATGTAAGAATATTAGAACCGATTGGAGGAGTGAAGTCCTTATATGTGGTCTTAGAGCTCCCCCTGCTAGTTGGATGCTATAGTGGCTCCATTATAAAGTAACAGGGCCTGTTCTATCCGATAGCCTCACTGCACTATCTCTGGAGTCTCCACTGAATTCCTGTGGGGAAACGTTTGCATTAATGATCAAAATATGTTTTAAAACTCGACAGGTTGTTCCTGTGAGCCAGAAGTCCCCTTCACCATACTTCAGAATGGGGACCCTCTAGATAACATGTTAACAGCTGTCTATAAAAGTGATCAAACAAAAAAAAAGCAGACATGTAGCACTTTAAAGACTAACAAATATTAGGTGATGAGCTTTCGTGGGGGCAGACCCACTTCTTCAGATCATATTCTGAAAGTGAATAGGCATGACCATTTTATAACAGAGGGATACAATGAAAGAAGGTAAAAAAAAATTACAAACTAACAAATCAGCTACATAGAACAGAAGGTGGGGTGAACGGGGGAGGGAGGGAGCGACAAAGAAGGAGGAAATTGCTTACTGTAAGAGCCAATTAAGTGGCTAATCTGGGGTTACTATGAATATCAAAAGGTGGGGAAGCAAAATGCAGGACAATGTAGCACTTTAAAGACTAACAAGATGGTTTATTAGATGATGAGCTTTCGTGGGCCAGACCCACTTCCTCAGATCAAATAGTGGAAGAAAGTAGTCACAACCATATATACCAAAGGATACAATTAAAAAAAATGAACAAATATGAAAAGGACAAATCACATTGCAGAACAGAAGGGGGATGCGGGGGGGGGGGGGGGGGGTGGGAAGGGGGAGGAAGGAAGGTAAGTGTCTGTGAATTGCTGATATTAAAGGTAGGGAGAGTGGGATGTTTGTGAGTTAATGGTATTACAGGTGATAATTGGGGAAACTGTCTTGGTAATGGGTGAGAAAGTTCAAAGACTTGTTAAGTCCTTGTTGGCAAGTGTCGAATTTTAACATGAATGACAGTTCAGAGGATTCCCTTTCAAGTGCAGATGTAAAAGGTCTTTGTAGCAGAATGCAGGTGGCTAAGTCATTTAGAGAGTGTCCTTTCTGGTTAAAGTGGCAAGAAACTGTTTTCTCTTTGTGATCTTGTCTGATATCTGTTTTGTGGGCATTAATCCTTTGGCGAAGTGTCTGAGATGTTTGTCCAATGTACATAGCAGACGGACACTTTCGGCACATGATAGCGTAGATTATATTTCTGGATGCGCAGGAATATGTGTTCTTGATCTTATAGCTCACTTGGTTAGGTCCAATAATGGTATCAGCAGAATGAATATGTGGACAAAGCTGGCAACGGGGTTTGTTGCAAGGGAAGGTACCAGGGTTGGTATTAGTGTGGTATGTCCTGTGGTGGTTGGTAAGAATCATCTTGAGGTTAGGTGGTTGTCTATAGGAGACTATGGGTCTGTCTCCCAGAGCCTCTTTGAGTATGGTATCCTGTTCCAATATAGGCTGTAGTTTATTGATAATGTGTTGGACAGGTTTAAGTTGGGGGTTGTAGGTGATGACAAGTGGTGTTCTATTGTTGGTTTTCTTGGGTCTGTCTTGAAGTAGATGGTTTCTAGGTATTCGTCTGGCTCTTTCAATTTGCTTTTTTGTTTCTCTGGGTGGGTAGTTGAGATTTATAAATGCTTGGTAGAGATTCTGAAGCTTCTGGTCTCTGTCAGTGGGGTTAGAGCAGATGCGGTTGTATCGAAGGGCTTGGCTATAGACGATGGATCGTGTGGTGTGTTCTGGATGGGAGCTGTATGCATGTAGATAACTGTATGAGTCGGTGGGTTTTCTGTAGAGAGTGGTGTCTAATTTTCCATTGTTGATTTGTACGGTGGTGTCCAGGAAGTGGATCTCTCGTGTAGAATGGTCCAGGCTGAGGTTGATGGTGGGGTGTAGGTTGTTGAAATCTCTGTGGAATATCTCCAGTGTTTCTTGGCCATGTGTCCAGATCTTAAAGATGTCATCGATGTACCGTAGGTAGAGGAGGGGTGAAAGGGGATGGGAGTTGAGGAAACGTTGTTCTAGGTCAGCCATAAAGATGTTAGCATACTGTGGGGCCATGTGTGTACCCATGGCTGTGCCGCTGATCTGGAGGTATAAGTTGTTCTCAAACCGGAAATAATTGTGGGTGAGAACAAAGTTACATAGGTCTGCTATCAGGTTGGCAGTAGTGTCCTCTGGGATAGTGTTTCTAATTGCTTTTAATCCATCTTCATGTGGGATGTTGGTATATAGAGCTTCTACATCCATGGTGGCAAGGATGGTATTATTGGGGAGGTTATCGATGTTTTGTAGTTTCCTTAGGAAGTCAGTAGTGTCTCGGAGATAGCTGGGGGTATTGGTTACGAAGGGTTTGAGAAGAGTGTCTACATAGCTGGATAGACCAGTAGTGAGCGTGCCAATACCAGAGATGATGGGACGTCCGGGGTGCCCAGGTTTATGGATCTTGGGAAGTAGATAGAAAAAAGGTGGGGAGGCTATCTTTGTAATGTGTAAAATAATTATCATCTCGATTAAGGCCCATTGGTCGAATTTTACAATAAATAAAAGTTCTGAAGTCTCCCTCTGTAATCTGGTGTTAAAGTCTCTTTGTTGTAAGACACGTTGTCAGGTCTTTAAGAGAATGACCAATTTGATTGAAATGCTGGCCTGGGGGAAATAGTTTTGGTTGGAATGAGAGGGTGTTTTTTTAATTGTGTGTGAATTCAGTGCTTCTGAAAGGAGCCTAGTAGCATTGGCTTTGATCAGACACAGTGTGACTAACTGCGGTGAAATCTTTCCTGAGTAGCTCTGATACTGTACCTCGGGCTGGTTTGTTTTGTCTCTCCTCATTCCAGTTCTGGATCTCTCTTAAGTAAAGGCTTCTAGCTGTATTGTATTGTGCCAAATTCTGTGGAAGTTTTCTGATATGCATAAATGGAGTAGTGACTCAGGTACTGAACCATTGGGGGATCAAAAAAACAACAGTAATTGTGTGCTGTAATGATTTCTAACTTCTATATTTAATAAGCAAAACTAAATAAGTTATGTAATAAAGACTTTAAAATATATATAAATAAATCTCCCAAGAGATACTTGGGCAGTTGAAATGCAAACTGATTTTTATTTTACTAATATTCCATGGAATTAACTTGAGAAGAGTCAGCACGAGGCAGGGATTTGATGTAACAATCTCTTCTACTGGGAAAATTGTGACTATTTTAATGATACTTCATATTATGAGGGTTTTTTTAAGCAATGTGTTCTTTATCTCTTTCTGCCCTACATAGTGCTGTACTTCTTGACTAGGTATATCTGTGGAATAAATCACAGGTAGATTATTTCAGAATCAGCATGTGCCTACAACACCATAGGTAGAGCATGGAATCACAGAAATCACACCTATGATAATTGATTAGTGACTTCAATTGCATCTTGAAACTATTGTTACGGAATTGCCTTAAATGGAGGAGAATTCAGTTAGCTTTAGGTACAATCTTAAAAGCACTGAGAACTGGCTCTCGACTGCTCCCACTGAAGTCAATGAAGCGGAGTTAGGCCAAAGCAAAGCCCCTTTGAAAATCCTACTCTCACTATATAGATAGAGGGTTTTTTTTTGTGTGGTAAGAATTTCTTCCTCAACCCTGATATGAGCCAAAGAACCCATTATTACTTGGTCTATTTTCTTTTTACCAGTATCATTAATTTCTTCGCTATGCCTGTTTCAGATCAGAGGGAGGAATTATGATTTTTTTTAAAGGATGCTACCATAATTCATCTGTTCTGCAAATTGGTTAGCAGGGAAAATTCAAAAAGTAGAGTGGTTCTTGTCGTCTCCTCCCTTAAATAGGATTGCTTACTTTTAAAAATGGGAATATTGGACAAATATATGCAATTTCACCATACTGTAACTCAATGACGTATATTCATTAGTATGGCATAAATCTAGGGGTTCAGTTCAGATAAGTATAAATGGCATTCAGACTTCTAGTCTATAAAATGATACAGAAATCTCAGATACAATGCCCAATACAGGCATTTTTTTATGTGACATTGTCAGTATATTTTGATTTTAGCCCAACTGGAATGACTATCACATCACCCCCTTACATATACTCTTTTTTTTCTTCAATACTGCTCATCCAGCTGAAACCAGGAAACACAGGGGCACATAATATTAAAAACAAAACACTATTGTGACAGGATGCGCATACCCTGCACTGGGACAGAAGGAGTTAAAACACTGTGGGCAGAGGAAGTCCCACTCCTCCAGCCCAGTCTGGGCTGGCTGTTGGAAAGGAAGGACCTGCTGCAGAAGCTCCAGAGGGAACCCAGCCAGAGACCTGGGAGACCACACTGAGTCTCCAGAGCTGGTGGAGCCCCAGGACATGCTGCGGAGCCTGAGGATCTTAAAACCATGTGGATGCCAATGCCAGAACTGGTAGGAAGTGACCTAGGGAGGATGTGTGAGTGGTATCTCCTGCCTGAGTGACCTCAGTGTGTTGGGGTGGGATTCACAGCTGAACGAGTGGTGGATCACTCCCTCACTAATAGGGCCCTAGGCTGGGGCCTGTGGAGCAGGGTGGACTGCCCCCCCACTGGGGTTGCTACCCCAGACTCTTAAACTGTGGCCATTGGGCTGTGCCACCCTGTAACCCAACGGCTCTGCTACTGACTCGGGATGTTAACATTTGTTTAGTTTTGTAAATGTGTAACTGCCGAAGTGTTGGGAGCAATGTCAGCCTCTGTATATGGCATTCTTCAATTTGACTAAAGCATTCAACTAGGTCAAGGCCCTCTGGATAATCCTGCGACGCTTTGGCTGTCCACCAAAATTCGTCAGTGTTATGCATCTCTTACATGACAACATGCAGGCCATGATACTCAACAATGGCGATGCAACTGAACCAATTGACATAAGGGTGACATCAAACAAGAGTGTGTGATAGCACCTATGATATTTAATATCTTTTTGGCAGCTAGGTGTTGCCCTATCAGGAGGCTGCCGCTTTTTTCGGAAAATAAAGCCTTTTTTTATTTTAAGAGGGATAAGGGATCTTTTGGAAAAGGCTTTATTTTCCGAAAGATCCGTGTCTAGACTGGCACTTTTTTCCGGCAAAGCTCCGAGCCAAAAAAAAGAGGCAGCCATTTTTATGCTAATGAAGCGGGGGAGATTTAAATCCTCACTTCATTAGCAATTGCGATACGTCTAATTTGCATCCCTTTTATGAAAAAGGGATGCAATCTAGACGTAGCCAATAGGTTTTATTGCCAAAGCATATTATGCCTTACAGCCTTCATGCATTACTAAATATGTGCTTCTCACAATGAAGAAGCAGGCAATTAAGCAAGCAGGCATGCAAAGATCCAATGCTTATGCCCCTTCTGCTACCGACAAATCCCGGGCCCTCTGTCTGTGCTTTTGAGGGCTGGTAGCTGGCCCTGCTCCAGTGTGGGGAATTCCTGGGCATCCACATGGCCTAGATCCACACGTGAGACTGTCCGTTCAAGCAGTGCCTTTTGGCCATTTTATAACAATTCCTTTCTTAGGGACATAAACATTCACAGGCAGATTCTAGCAAGAAACACCACGGCTATCCAATTTCCACACATGTCCTTGAGCCTAATTATCTCACAACTTGTTTATACAGCTAAGGAGGCTTTGAGCCAGCTCATCACTGGTTAGAACTGGCCCACCACTGGCTCCAGCCGAGCCACCTGTAAGAAACAGCAGAAGTAACTGATGGTCACCACTGACACCATGCTCCAGGTTATTGGAGTTGACCTCCCAGGAAGAGTCGAAATAACCTACAGGATGGATGGTAGCCTCTTTAATATGGGCTACTTCAGAACTAAGACCAAAACCACAACAATGTCAGTGGTAGAACTTTAGCACGCTGATGACACTGAGATCGGTGCCACCTCGGAAGATGATCTCCAAGCAATCGTCAGTGTTTTCATCAGGGCCTACCATAGGTTGGGATTGACTATCTATACATGAAAGACCAAGGTTCTCTTTTAGCCAACACCCACCACACCATTACCCAAGCCAACCATAATGGCAGGCGACCAAGTGCTGGAAAATGTCAACAACTTCCCCTATCTCAGAATCTCTCTGACATGAATGATGAAATCGACCACTGAATCTCCAGTGCCAATGCAGCTTATGAACGTTTTATGGAAGTGAGTCTTTAATGACCGTGACATCAAGATGCAGACCAAGATCAATGTCTACACTGCGACAGTCATCCCAACGCTGTTGTATGGAGCTGAAACCTGCACTCCCTATAGATGTCATATTAAAGATCTGGAGAAATTCCATCAAAGGTATCTGAGGAGAATATTGGACAACTATGTGGCAGGACAGATGACCGATGTTAGTGTCCTTGCAGAGGATTCCTGCATCATTGAGGCAATAATCGCCCACCGGCAATACGATGGTCTGGTCACGTAGTTAGGATGCCTGAGACACATTTACCCAAACAGATTTTCTATGCTCCGCTGAGGACTGGGGCGAGGTCTCATGGTGGGCAGAGGAAGCACTACAGAGACTTCCTTAACAACACCTTGGTAAAGTGCGACATTGATGCTGATACCTGGAGAAGCGGGTGCAGGAGCGAGTGTAACCTGCAGGACCACCATCAAGAATGGTGCCCGACACTAAGATCAAGCATCATCTCCATGAAGAAGATGAGAGAGCCTGATGTATGGAGTGTTCCTGAGCCCACATTGGTGCTGTTGGTGTCGGTGCCGATGGAGATAGGGACCTCACATGCAGCTACTGTAGGAGAGTGTTCCTTGCCAGAATTGGCCTAATTTCTCATCTTCACACTCATTAGTTATAGGTGTCCAAGAGGACATCTTACTTGCTTCAAGGGATCCCAGAGAGAAAGAGTGTATTGTAAATACTTGTTTAGTCAAGTTTTCTGTTGCTTATGCAGTATCTCCATAACACAGTTTTGTAAGAATACTTTTTGGGTGTAGTCTCTCTTTATTTGGACAGAATATGTTTCTTAGCAATTATAGAAAGCTTTTTTATATGCATTTAATGTATATATTTAAATAATTCATTGTAACATATTGGTGTAAGCAGTGCTTTTTTTGTTTTTTAAAAAAAGAAAAAGGTGCTGGTACTCCGGGGGAAAAGTTGTTGAGCTCTGACTGGAGGTGCTAGTACTGAGTACCAGGAAGTACTGTCACAAAAAAAGCACTGAGTGTAAGACATTTTTCCTTTGCTGTGATTCTTAGAGTAGTTGCTATGGAAACTGTAGCTTTATGTACAACTTTTTAATATAGAGCAATTATTTCAGACATTTTTGTACAGACAAGTGGTTGATTTGTTTGTTTTTGGTTTTTGGTCTCCTGCATAAATGACAGGAATTAGAAATGTGGATTCAACACTAGCTTGTCTTGCTAAAGCAATATGATAAGGTATTTACATATTTTCCCCCTTCTAGCATGGAAGTAGAAAACAGAAACTAGAAAGTAGGCAAGTGACCTAGTTATAGGTGTCATTATAGTAAGAAAAAAAGAGAAAGTAGCACTAACTCCTGCAGTCAGTAATCTCTACCTGACTTCTCCCTGAATAGATCCAGAAATAGAAGCATCTGTCGCATTAATGCTGCCTTTCAAATGACAATAGAAAGGAGGGGATTTGAGAATTTATTTAGATCAATTGGCTTTGGTAGTTACTTTACTCTGAATAACTTAGTCTAGATTTTTTTTTCTTTTTCTCCTTCCTTGCTAGTCTTTTGTATAGCAATTAAAAACAACAAGTAGGCACCTTAGGGTTCGTCTACCCAGCAGCACTATTTTGGAATAATTGACATTATTTCGAAATAACTCAGTGCTCATCTACACAGCAAGCCAATATTTCAAAATAATGTTGAGCTGGAGGACTTCTTACTCTGACTCCTGTAATACTAATTTCATGAGGAGTAAGGGAAGTTGAAGGAAGAGTGTTCTTCCTTTGACTTCCTGCTGTGCAGACAGTGCAAAAAGCCAAGTTAAGCCATTTCGCCTTCAGCTATGCAACTGACGTAGATGAAGTTGTGTATCTTAACTCAACTTGTGCACTGCCGCACAGAAGTGCCCTTAGAGACTATCAAAAATAACAACAAGAATCGTGAGCTTTTGTGGGTAAAACCCACTTCATCAGACTAACCAGCAGGTGGCAGCAGTATTTAACAAATACAAAATTAGGCAATGATTGATGGTGAGGCATAAATGAGCTTGATATTTGACAGAACACAGATAATACATGTTTACTCTATAAGAGATTATTTTCATTGGGCAAATTTTGCCATGTTTCCATATGCTGAATAGTGACTTAGTTTGTGAGATCAATGGTACTACTCAGGCCAAACAGTTTCTTATTCCTAAGTAAGACTACGTTTACACAGCATAATTCTTTTAGTTGTGTGTAGATAGAGTATGTACTTGCATTCCTTCCCTTCATGATACCAAGGAACAGTGTTATTGATGAGGCATGGCAGAGATCAGGGGTGGGGAGCTTCAGGCCTGTGAGCCAGATGGCCCCTTGCTTGTCTGGATGTGGGCCCTGAGGCTTAGGGAGCCCCCCAGCATTGGGGAGCCTCCTGCTGCCCCACTGTGGGGCTGGAAGCACTCAAAATCTACTAGTCTGGGCCCCATAAGGCTCTGGTATACCAGGGGAATGTGGGGAGTGTCTTTCTCCTCAGCTGGGGGCTATATCAGTGATGGGTTGTTTGTTTTTGCTTCTCACCTGTATGCGTCTCTCAGCTGATTTTTCTGTGCGTCAAGCGGCCCCCGACTCAAGAAAGATTCTCCACCCCTAACATAGGTGACCATAGACACACTGGAAGGGTGTTCATATTTGCCCAAGTACATAGCCTGCATTGCTCTTTTCTCATGCAAGCTGCACCTTCCTAGGTATTGTGGTATTTTTAACCATGGAGTGTCCCACTTCCTCCCTGCTGCAAGAGTCTTTCCCCAATGTAGGAAAAGACTTGAGCAGTGAGGAAAGGCTTTGTCAGTTCTCTGTGCTGAAGCCTTCACTCATTAGAGGGAAAAATTCCAGCAGCTTCCCAGTACTGGAGCCCTAAATTCCAAGCTGTAGGTCAAGATTCTGGCAGTGGTAAGAAGGCTCTGCCCATCTTTCCTTGCTACAGTGAAAGGCTCTGTCAGCCAGGAACCATTGAAGCCTCTCCTCTGCCTCACCGTGCATCTCATTTGGCTTCAATGGGTTTCCTTCATTGTATCTTAAAGTGCACAGTAGGTGGAAGCACCATTTTCCACCAATTTATTTACATTACTTCACACACCTGTGATTGATAAATAAGTGGTAAAAATGACTTTAGGTTAGTGTGGCACAAAATTAAATTTGGATTTGAAATGATGGTTGACCCTTGTGTTGAAAGAAAGTTTAGAGGTGTGAACTATGTGGTCCCAATGATCATGTCCGATATGGTCAGGTTCAGTTAAAAAAGATGACCAAATGGGCCAATTTCTTGTCAAGAAAGAAAAATTGGAGGCATACCAGCACTGTGATGTAATGAAGAATAATAGATGAATTTGTAGTTAAAAACAACAACAATAACAAGCAGTAGTCTCATTCAACACTGGATAATCCCAATATTGATGATTCAATGAGAATATTAATCAAGACACAATCATGTTAAATTACTGGACTATGTAATCATGTTTCACAACATGTTAATTTCAGGACAGAAACTATATTTCCCCTAAATCTTAGTTTTAAGAGACTGCATTTAGTACTTCTAAACTGGATTCTTTCATCAGTCAACATCCCTGTAAATATTAGGGTACGTCTAGACTACAGGCTTTTGTCGACAGAAGTTTTGTCGACAGATATTGTCGACAAAACTTCTGTCGACAAAGAGCATCTAGACTACATTCAATTCTGTCGACAAAGCAAGCTGCTTTGTCGACAAAACCCTGTAGTCTAGACACAACCCTAGATGCAATAACACCTTCTGTCGACAGAACTCTGTTGACAAAAGTCGTTATGCCTCGTAAAATGAGGTTTACCAGCATCAACAAAACTGCTGAGTTCTGTCGACATTATGTCGACGCAGGTATAGTTTTGTCGACAAAAGTCCACTTTTGTCGACAAAACCCTGTAGTCTAGACACACCCTTAGGGAGACAACTGTAGCAACAATGATACTGACCATAGTAAACTCCATGATCCAGTGGTCACAAATTTCTTTAGTTTTGAAATACAGATTCCAGCTCTATTTTCCATTTTAATATCACTTATTAATAGAATATTTCAACAAATAATTGTATATAATTAGTGTAGGATATAGAAAATCAAGTTTTAATATTCCCCATCCTACAAAAAAGTGATGAAGGTATACACAACTTTCTCTCCCCTCCTGCCAACCAGCAGCATCTGTTCCTTCTCTAGTTGAAGCACTGGAATAGAAATAAAGAGAGGAATGTTGTCCAATAAGAAGTAAGGCAGAAAAAGTTGATAGAGTGAGTAGAGAATAATATCAGCTAAAAACAACTCCAAATTAATACAGCCAAATGATAAAACATGCAAGTGGAAATATTGGGGGTTGATAGTCAGGATAGAGGTCTTGAACCTGTTGACAAATGAGATTTTTCTGTTGCTTTTTGTCGCAAATCGAGGAGTACTAGCATCCATCAGGGCAACCTCAGCATTTGATTTCGTGGGTACTTACTAGACCAACTAAACAGAATGCCAGAAGATCGATCTCCAGCACAGTAAGTATAGACTTGGCCTGAATTTGCTGCCAAACATTTGACTGCTCTCACTGAGAGTTCAATATGGCATGCTTGAAGTACTATATCAGACAGTTGCTGAAATGAGCCATTCATTAAATATTGATCTTTGCCTGTCGTTAACTCATCTATATCCTATGGCCAAGTGTCTTGAGATATGCAATGTTGTTCAGTTCATCGTGCAGCTGCTCAACTGCTTTCTGTTTCCTGTATTTTCTTCAATTTTTGTATTTAAATTATTTCCTCTTTGAACATAACTGTCATGCCTCACCTGAATAGGATATCTCAAGGTCTGATCCTACACTATCAGTATTGCTGAACATTTCTCATTTCACACTGTATGGTATGGTGATATTTCTTTAAATTCCAGCACCACCTACAGGACCCTATTAGGAATGATGGCCCCATTGTACATATTTCCAATGAGCAAAACAAAAACTGTCCCTACCCATGAGAGCTCATAATCTAGGACTATGACACAGTGTAATAAGTGAATAGTCATGTACTGCCAGTAGAGAAAGATACTCATACATAAATGTATAACATAGTGGGCATAGTCATCAGCCTAACCAGTTCCAGTTAGGGCTCTTACTTCTAATCACAGCTTTACTTACTTATGAAGGTCCATTGAGTGCTTACTTTAGATCCCACAGAAGTCAATGGAAAGACTCCTATTGACTTCAAAGTGGTTAGGATCAAGAGCCTTAGACAATATTTTTTGTAAATAGGCATCATGAGTATTGTAAGCCTCTTTGTTATAATAAGAACATGCACACACTCTGAATCAGTGGTGGGAAAGGTAATGGCAATTTGTTTTGCTATCTGATGATTTATGCTTGTTTCCTACTAGTTTCTGAACACATGCCATCGAGTTTTCCTTGTTCCTCTATTTTAATGCTGCAGGGAGATGCATGGTTTGGACTTGTTTAGGAACAGTAATCCAGTAAGATTTTAAGATTGAAAATGTCTGGGCTTTTTCTGGTGGTCATTCATCACTCTATCAAACTCCTGTAAGGTTTGGTGAGTTGGGGTTTCTAATCTGAGGCTATAAATTCTGTTTCTGGAATGAGCAGCCTTTGAGTCACAGTTATTTCAAACTCTTCTTGTAAGTGCACTTGCATTGGCATTTACTTCAAATTCTCTGCTTTCACTATTTATAGGTTACATTGAAAGAATGGCTGTTATGAATAAACCTTTTATTAGGCTTATATTTCAAATTTAAGTTACCCCTTTTTCATATTCACTTTTAAAAAATGTAGTTTTTAAAAATCAATTCAGTGCTTTACACTAGATTTCTGTAAAATGGCTTCCAACAGTTTATGATTTATTCCAACTTGGACTAATTCTGTCCATAAATGAATTCCCCACTTGCAACCAAAAGTAATTGCCAGCATTTTCTTTTTCAGTCTGAGCAGAGTTTTCTTATGTTTTTAGTCAGAGTTTTGGAAGCATCTGTCACTGAGCACTCATCTTGCAGCAGGACAGCTCTCGGTATCAACTGAGATCACAGATTCTCTGTTAATTTTAGAATATTTCTTCACTGTGACAACTTCTAATTCCCAGAAGTCTTTTTTCTTGCCAATTATCCCAGTGCCATTCTATGTTGACCTCAAGGTGCATACTGAGTAGAGTATTCAATTGTGCCAAAGTAAGGCTGAATAATGATATGTTAGCATGGCCATGAAGTTTATAAGATGTTCTTATTTTGGGGGTAATCTTCTCGTTTGAGGAGATGTCTCTCATTTTGTACAGTTGCTCCTACTTTTCCTGGGTATAAGTGAACTCTGTTGCTGGGCAGGTATTATACATCAGTAATCTCATTTAATTCAATGACGCTTGTTTTTGAGTAGTTTTAACAGGTTTTTTGTACACTGAGGAACATTATCCAGTCTATCTTGCATGGTGTTCATCAATTCCAATCAAGTCACCAGCTCATCAACAGTTATTTCCACAGGCATTGTAGCTTGCAAGAATAACAAATAAAAACATACCACAGTGGACCAAATATTATCCTAATGGAGGATGTCCCTAGAAAATAAAGCTAGACTAGCACTGATCTATATCTAGAGTAGTACAGTGATTGGGCCCTCTCAGTGCTCATGGTAGACCCACCTCTGGGACCTGTGTCAATCAGATGCTGACCCCACAGCAGTGTGTCTGTATTTACAACCTCCGCCCTGATTTGCATGGAACTGGGAGTTGGGCCAGCAGCTGGGATCATGACTGTGTGTGGAGGGAGAAGAGGAGCCCTGGTCATGGGACCTATCTTTCCCTGCTTCATGAGTCTCACTGGGTCTTAGGCAGAAGACAGGTATCCAGGCAACAGTGCACATTCTCAGAGGCAGAAACTTAGGCTCCTAGGGAGCTCACATTTTAAATTAAAATAAATAATAATAATTTAGGAATCCACCAGTTCCAATGAGAGTGTCATGAATAACAGTGGGGAACACAGGTACCCAAATAACTTTTAGATGAGATGATCATGAAGGGTAGTTGCTTAAAAAGGTGTCTTATCTACAATCCCCATGTTCTCCAAGTTCCATAAACCTAATTAACAAGGTTTCTCTCTGAATAGCTGCTGCAGCTATTCAGTGTGTTCATGAACAAGCTGTAAATTGAAACTGTAGTTCACACCTGATCTTCCCTCCTGGAATCATCCCTGCACAGAGTCACATGAACACACAAAATATAGTGGACTCCTCCTTGACCTGCTAGGTCTTCATTAGTCTCAAACTGTGACAAGTAAATCTTTGTTAACGCAATCGTAACCTTTAAAATGAATAATAAAAATTGTCAGGATGCGGAAACATTTTACAAGCACCCTTCTAAAGAAGATAATTATCTTCTCCATGTAAAACTGACATTCAGAGTGATCTGGTGATTTGAGCTGGGCCACACTGCAAGTAAGAAATTAGCATCTCCAGAATTAAGGAGATTTGACTCCTAGGTTGCTAGGTAACTGGTTTACAATAAAAAAACAATGTGCACTGGTCTTCTGCTGAGATAGTGATTTGTGTAGATTGCAGTTGCATCTTCTACAAATAGGCAAAACATTCAGTCTTAGGGTATGTCTAGGCTGCATCCCTCTGTCGGCAGAGGGATGCAGATTAGGCAGGTCGACATTGCAAATGAGGCAGGGATTTAAATATCCCACACCTCATTTGCATAAAAATGGCCACCATGTTTTGCCGACTCAGCACTTTGTCTGCAAAAAGCAGCAGTCTAGAGGGGGATCTGTCGAGAAAGAAAGCCTTTTTCGACAGATCCTGTAAACCTCCTTGCAGGAGGCATAAGGGATCTGTCAAAAAAGGCTCTTTCTCAACAGATCCCCCTCTAGACTGCTGCTTTTTGCAGACAAAGTGCTGAGTCGGCAAAACACAACAGCCATTTTTATGCAAATTAGGTGTGGGATATTTAAATCCCTGCCTCATTTGCAATGTCGACCTGCCTAATCTGCATCCCACTGCTGACAGAGGGATGCAGTCTAGACATACCCTTAGTGTTCAGCTGAAGATCTTGCTCATCCACAGAAGCCAAAATGCAAGTTGAGCCATTGCCGAACAGGTTGGACCTCCCTGTTCCTGCACACTCGAGACCTGACTGTTCTTGGACAAGAGAGTTTGCCAGACCAGGAGAGGTCAGCAGGGAGGGCACCAGCCTCTGTGCTGGGGTCCTCTCCCCAGCAGCTGGGCTCCAATTGGCCCACCAGTTTTGCTGCTCTGTCAGGCTCCGGTGCCTGGCCAGACCTTGCCAGCCCTGTTTCCCCACTGGGCTCTGTGGGCTCTGCTGCTGGTGGGGCTCAGCTGGACCATGGACACTACCAGGCCAGGGAATCCCGGACTAAAGAGGCTCAATCTGTAAAGTGTATGTAATGTATATGAAAAGGAAAATGCCTACCGTGGTATCTTAAGTCTGAGGGGAAATAATATTCTCTCCCATTTACCATCAGCAATAGATGGTCTGAAGTGTTGATTATGAAACTGCTACCTTTCTATCACTTTCCATCTCACTCAGTAGTGCATAGGAGTTATTTCTAGATAATGCGCATGGCATAACAGTTTGCTACATCCCGCTGGCCAAGGTAAGTACTGTATGTGCTTCCACACATTAAGCAAAACTGACAAAATTGGCCTCCTGCAGTTCTGCAAAAAACAACTGTTTTCACACTGCTCCCTTTATATTAATCTCTTGAACCTGCTTCCACCTCCCCAAAGTGTAAACAAAAATTGAATGCCATGGGAAAGTGCATGTGGAGGGGAGAGGAGAGATCAAGTAAAGTTTCTAAGATGTTTACCTTGATTTTCTAAAAACACAATTCCTCTCCCAATGTTGTTCAGAGTACTTGAGGAAATCATCCTTGGGACTAATTATGCTAGCAGGATGTGTTTGAGGCAGGTGTTTCAATGCCGGAACTCATTTTTGTCTTTGATGCAAAGAAGCCAAAACCTCCTGCTTACTCTCAGGTAATGCTGTGATGCCATTTTGAGAGGAGAGGGTGCATCTGTGCTTATAGGGTAGTTAATGATAGTATGAATAGGTGACTGGGATGGTGAAATATACAGCGAGGAACAAAATCAAGAGAAAATATTTTAAAAGAATTTAAATGCAACAAGAGTCAGTGTGAAGGAAAATGGGTAGAGCCTTGCAAATCCACAGATATCCTCTCTATCTGCGGATATCCGGTGCTCATTTTTTTATCCATTCAGGGATCTAACAATTGGGAAATTGCTAATGTACTAGATATGGAAAACAACTCCATCATTGGACTTCTGACTACAGTGCAGAAAGGCCTGGGTGAGGTGTCACTTTAAAAAAAAATAATGTTGCTGAAGGCAAAAAAGGGGGGTGGGAAGAATCACATTTCAAATAGAAATGAAAAGCTGTCAGTTTTCCTTATTTGTATAGTGACTTAATTGTACATAACAATGAGAGTCTCCTCCCATCCTCTACTAAGTAATGAAGTAGGAGGAACTTTTAGGCACGAGAAGACTTAAATAGCTCATGTCCTAGAAAACAGCAAAAGGCAATCTGCCTAGTCATTTTACTCTCCTTTTCTTCTTCCCCCACCTCCAAGGAAGTAGCACTGTTCATAGGCAACTTTCTGTGCCTTTTTCATTTTTCTGTGACAAGGGAACACCTTGGGTGAAATTCTAGGCCCACTGATGTCAATGGGACATTGATTTGAATCGGGAGGGGAAAGATTTCACCTCATGCTTGCAGAAGTTGTGTATATACAGCATGAGGGGAAGAGAAGGAGTCATTGAGAGGAAATTAAGTCACGGTGAAATTAATCAAAACAGGCAGAAGCTTGGGAGGCTTCCCATGTGTGGGATTCTGGTCTTGTGTGAGCAATGAGGAGAAGGTGAAGGAAAATTGAAAAGATTAGTTTGTTTTATATTTAATTTAACAAAACATACAATTGGATCCCTCCCTGCTTGTTAAAAACTGTTATTTAGAGTCAATGTTGTTGTGGCTGAGCTGCATCTTATGTTTTGATATTCATTAGGTTGACAAGGGAATTCGTGTATTGGAACAAATGAAACAGAAATGGTAGAGACTATAGTGCCTATGTCTGAAGAATGTTGCTGAAACAGAGCGGTGTGAGTGGACTTCCTTTATCAGGCCTTTGTGTCTCCTGCTGAGAGGAGCTTTCCAAAGAAAATTGAGCTCATCCACATCAATCCCTCTGGAGTGATCAGTGTCAAGGCTAGAGCGAATGTGTTTGTCTAAACAAGCTTCATCCTGTTTCACAATCTGAGTTTCTAGATGACTGGTAATCAAACCTATCTGTTACAGCTAGTAACAGTGATCGGGGAATAACCGGGTATCCTACTGAGAGGCTCATTAATTTTTTGTTTGGGTGGTGAGGGGAAACATGCTGGGAGAAACACTCTGACATATTGTGCTCTGAACCTTGAACAAATTCTCCATTTTTTTGGTAATGACTGACTCAGTTATCAGCCAGATAGTCTTTACTTTCTCCTTTGTCGGGAGCACGAAAGTGAATGAAGCTGGAGTATAATATTTGTTAACAAATGTATTTGTTGAATTTCCTATTTTTCAGATAAATAATGAATCTTCATAAAATAATTAGCTTATGGCTGGGAGAACAGTGCACAAGATTCACAGATACTTAATTTAATAAAAATGCAAGACAGTTGTTTGGGTTTTGTTGCATTAATCTCCTAGGTCTAGCCATAAGCCAACTCCAGCAGCACATGACAACTTCAGATATTTTGAGCTCTATTCCCTCGGATCTTACTAGGTTGCTGCACAAAAGCATAGTTAATCTCGGTGGTTCATCTGCTTGGATAAAGGTTAAAAGTCTATTACATATGTCAGTGGACTCTGACTTCATTAGTCATTAGATGCTACTAACACCACTGAGAAATCTTGCAAGGGTGACTGAATTCCTCTAAAGTCACTCAGCCTTTTTGTGAGCGAGATCACACAAAATAATGCTGCTTTCTCCAAGAGGGTGCTCAACTGGGGTATCCTACAGTATTCAAACCTGTCAGTCTTATTCAGTGTGTATGTGAAACTGCTAGAGGAAATTAACTCTGGGCTACAATGACCTCCAAATACCAGTTACTTCTATTTCTCTGTCTCAGCACTCACAGATGGAACAGTTCCTCTGATTTCCCAATCTCTATTGGAGACAGGACACTGGCTCAAACTGGATAAAACAGAGATGGTGCTGATCATGGCTAATAGGCACAAACCGACTGAAGAACTGATAATAATCATGGGTTAAATCCTGGGAGCCTGGGTGTTTTGCTATTGACTTCAGTGAAGCCAGGATTTTATGCCTGGAGCATAATTTCAAAGGAGTTTGCTTGCATATTGGCAAAGTGGTTTGCAGTCTTCAGGACCTGGTAGAACTCTCTTCGCACTTAGACTCACAGATAGTAGCACTCTCCAAAAATGTATTTCCTGACTTTTTAGCTGATCAAGAAATAGCACCCATTGCTCTAAGCTGCGGATGTTATTTTAGTCATCCATGTCTCTACAATCTTGAGATACAAGGTCTTTACAGTAGTCTATCCAGGGATAACTTTGGAGGCTATTTGGAAGCACTAGTAAGTGCACTACCATTTCATTTGCAGGTAACAATTAGCAAGTAGGAGACATTCTTTAAAGCATTAAATAGTAGAGCTGGTCAAAAAGACCTTTTTTTCCCCTTGCAAAAAAAAAATTAACAAATTTTCCTCTAAATTGTTTGTTTTATTTTTTTCCCCCTGGGAAAATTTCAAAACATTTTTTATTTATGTTTTTAATTTACATTATATTTTAACTTGAATCAATATTTTTGTTTCAGTTTGGCTTTTGAAAAAAATATTTTAGAAATTTGGAACTTTGATCCCCTCCTTTTTCATTATGTTTGACCAATCATGCAATAGAATGAATAAATATCTAGGTTTTTTTGCTTTTCACTATTTCCACTCCAATTTTTCTAAACGTCTCTAACTTAAGAAAATTTTAGAGTGGGGAAAATCAGGAAGGAAGAAAAACCCCCTATTATCATTTTGTGGCACTCATAACAATGGAAAAATAAGGGAAAAACCTAGTTTTGAAATCTGGGTTTTTTTGTTTTCAAGTCAAAACAAAATTAAAACTTCAATTAAAAATAAAATGAGAACTCTTGTTGAAATTTCTAGTTGAAACATTTATTAAAAATTACATTTTCCCCATAAAATACTTGATTTTCAATAAAGCCCCATTTTTGGTGGGAACAATTTAATGAAAAATTTCTACCAGCTCCACTAAATTGTGTGGGCCCCAGCTATCTGAAAGATTTCTCTCTGTATGCCCTATCACAACAGATGCATTTGGAAGCAATGGTGAAACCTGATCTGTATAATTCAGTCTTGCCATATATACTTCCAATTTCTTGACCCTTACTTCAAAGGGTCATAGATTCCAAGGCCAGAATCTGACTTCCTGTAGTATATAACAAAGACCATGCAACTTCCCAAAGTAATTCCCAGAACAGATATTTTTCGGAAAAACATCCAATTGTCATTGGTTAGGGGTGGAGAGTTCACCATCATCCTTGGTCTGCAGTTTGCTACCAGTTGTCACGGCTCTCCTCAACAAAGGTGGATCATCTGAAGAGAAATGTGAAATATATATGCTTCCTTTTCTAGAGAAATATTTAAATAAGGCCTGGATGGTCTTTCTAAAGATATAGCATATCTCAGAAAGAAGTTACGAGCTTAATTTAGAAAATTACAGCATGAGGGTCTCTGACTAGGTCAGATTAGGTGGTCATAATGGGCCTTTCTGTCCTTAATCTGTAAATATTTTGTTTGGTATTCTGTCCTATATCCGTATATTCAGACATCACTGATAAATGGGTTATAAATATTTCTAATAATAATTTGCAAACCATTTATACATGATGGAGAAAAACATTTATAGAATCCCAAGTTTGTATTCTGCAGCTGTTTACTTTCCCCCTAATTCTAGTTTGTTTCTCAAATACATTTTTTTCCCCTGTAGGGACAAGGAAGTGAGTGAGAAGAATGGAAATAAAATGTATGTCTCGTGTCACGTGTAGAATGACTTCTTAAACATCCAAAGTAAATCTAAAAGTGTCATGTAACTCTAACTGAAATCTCCATTCTGAAGACATTTTTTCCCTTTTATTTCTCTACTTCATTTCTTTAGATACAGTTAGTTTCTCTATTGAAAGTAACATGAAATTTGATGCTGGAGATATTTATTCAGTAATATCATATATAAAAAGAATGGTTCATTTCTTCTGTCATGAAAAATTGTTGCAAATTAGAAGTAACCCCAGCAAAATAGTAGAATTTCAATAGTTCAATAGTTCAAAAGCCAATGCAAGTGAGAGAATTCCAAGCCTCTGATACTTATGTAAAAACTTAATAAATTTAATTCTGAATTTGGTAAACATCCGTCATTGAGAATGGATTATTGCTTTTATTTTTCTTTAAGGATAAAAGAGAAGCAGCATGGAAATGTGGATAAGGCCCAAAATGGGGACTTGATTGACTATTCTTGGCTCTGCCACTGTATCTTTTAGGCCAGTCACTGCATCTGCATCTGTTTTTAACAGTTTCCCTTCCCCTTTGAACGACTTGCCTATTTAGATAGTCCTTTGCAGACCTGACAGTCTCAACACTGATGGCTATACAGTGTTGAGCATAATGGGGCCATAATCTTGGGTGAGGCTTCTAGATGCTACGGAAACATTAATAACAAGAAATTTACCCTGTAAAGTCACATTTGTGATGTGGCTGTCCTCTTAAACCTGACAACAGGAGATAATTTTGGAACTTCTCAAAATTAGTAGTGTTCCATAGGAGAATATATTTGTCTCTGGAATAATTGTGTATTGGGCTTACCTATTTTGCTTACTTAAAGCCATTTTAGGGATATGAAATACGCAACATACACACTAGTAGTACATAATTTAGAGTTCTGTCATCTGTGTCTAAAATGTCTAGACCAGGTATCCTGTTCAGTAAGCCAGCTGTAACAGTTTACCAACTGCTGTATAAACATTTGGAGCTTGGATCAGTTTCAAAAATACTAATGCCATGTGCTTTTCTGGTCTAGAAAATCACTCTGTAGCACCTTACCTACTGTGTGTAAATTATAAAATAGAATTTTTCGTCTTTACATTAAAACAGCTTCAGTTATTGCTAGAATTTGATATATTTCTGTGTAAATGCATAGCTACCTAATAAATGTGTTATGAACAGCATGGATTGTCTATCAGTTTTATTTCGTGATTTGTGCACAAAATTAAGTTTCAGGGCTCCTGGGTTTTATTCCTGATTCTTCCATTGATTGGTTGTGGGATTCCGTGTGTAAGTCATTTTCCCCCTTTCCATGGTAGTTTAACTAGTTGTAAAGTTGGTATATATGTTCTTAATACCCTTGCAAGTGTGTTGTGAGTCTTAATGTCTGTAAAGTATTTACAGTCATGGAGATTAAGGCCAAAGGTACTACTAGGTCATCCTATCTGACCTCCTGTACATTGTAGACCAACTGCACCTTCACACAAATACCAGCAATTGAAATGAGATCAAAGAATTACAGACCACAGGAAATTAGACCAGGAAATGCCGGTAAGGTCTCACAGGTCTAGAACAAAGGTCTGCAGAGCTACTAACTAGTTAACAGCTCCAAGTTGCCACCCAGTGACAACTGTAACTAACCTGCAGTCCAATTCCCATGTCTGCTGTGGGCAAATACCATAGGAAATTTTGTCAAGTTGCAGTTCCCGCCTATATAGACTTAAGTGGTGTTCAGGAAGTGTCCAGGCCTGAATTCCTCCCCATGCTGCACAGCTTCCCATTCAGCCCTGAACAGGGACTATTAAGCCTCATCCAGGGGATGGTGGAGGGACATCCCTCCCTGCCAGCCCTAGCACCAAGCTGTCATGGCTAGCTGAGGGGATCCTTCTCTGCCTGCCTCAGCATGGAGCTACTGTGGCTGGGGGAGGGAAAGAGACCCCTCTTCAACATTTCCAAGAGTGGGCTACTATGTAAGCCTGAGCCCCAACCCCCTACCCCATCTTGAAACCTCCCCAAACCTGGAACTCCCCTCCTGCACCGCAAGCCTCTCCCCAGTGCTACCCTGAAGTCTGCACCCTGAGCTAATGCCCTTGTACTCCAACCCTTTGTACTAGCCATGAGCCCTCTCCCATACTCATAGCCCCTGGTCTCACTGCCACCACATGAATTTGAAGATGATGTGTCTCATATCACCTCCACAGCAATGCACATAAGAACATTTCTTTTGCTTAGGGGTGGAAAAAATTAAAGGGAACATTGGCCCAGGCAATGGTGGTATTCTGCTGTAGCTTTCATGACGGTTCCTGTTCCATTCTTTTGAACTCATGGCTTGATCTTGGGTTGTTTTGGACTTGCCTCATGACTTAGACCCAGAACTCGGCTTGAACTCTGACCCTCAGTATTGAGCCTGGCCTAGAATTGATTATGAACTCATCGGCTGCTCCTATACCCAGGTTTGCCCCGGTTTGATCCTTGGCCATGTCTGCCCTTGTGGTATCCTAACTCCCCAAGTCACTGCCAATCTGACCTGGGGATGAGATTGTAACAACTTAGTTTGTTTACAGATTCCAGCATAGACTGGAAAACTGAGACACTAAAATACATATTGGCTATGTCTACACTGCAGACTTTTTGTGCAAGGACAACTGTTCTTGCGCAAAGACTTGCGGAGCGTCTACACTGCACGTGCATTCTTGCTCAAGTAAATTTACAGTAAAGCGTCGGAACAGAGGGCTTCTTGCATAAGAGTTATTCCTCTCCCCATGAGGAATAAGCCCTCTTGCACAAGAGCTCTTGCGCAAGAAGGTAGTGTGGATGGGCAACAGGGCTTTCTTGTGCAAGAAACCCCTATGGCTAAAATGGCCATCAATGCTTTCTTGTGAAAGAGAGCGTCCACACTGCCATGGATGCTCTTGTGCAAAAGCACATCTCTTGCGGAAAAACACATGGCAGTGTGGATGCGCTCTTGCGCAAGATCTTTTGTGCAAGAACTCTTGCACAAAACCGTTCTTGTGCAATAAGCCTGCAGAGTAGACGTAGCCATTGGGTTTAAGATTTGGGGCTGAGCCAGTGTTTTGTCAGAAAGGTGATGGAACAGTTATGGGCAGTACAGCTATTCCTACAACCATCATAAAGCTGACTTGGTGTAGAAGTGAGGGAAGTGTTCTGTCTCTGATGAGCTTCTGTGCAGCCATAGCTCCACTTCTCATAAACCATGCTGATCTGTGTTCATAGCTTAAAATGGTCTGCTTAGCCCACATATGTTCCCAGAACCCCATCTCTCTTCATCAGGATATGTGCAGACATTACTTAGCCAAGCAAGGATATACCTGCTTACTTTCTGTTTTCCACCAAGATTTACTAACATTTGGAAGTTTGGGGGTGTTTTTTTGTTTTTTGTTTTTATTTTCAAAATACTACCTGTGAGTCAGAAGAAGGTTTGCAGAGATGGAAAACAGAAGTATAGAATTCAACTGAACTGTTCCATCAGGTAATCTTGACAAAATCAAATTAGGTTTTTGGAGAATAATTAACTCCTTATGTGATTAATTTCTGAAAGTTTGAAACTGGCCTTTGTGATCTTATCATAAATGTGAAGAGAATAGTTGGAACTGGGGGAACTGTGGCTGTCTAATGAGAGGAAGCTAAAGAAATTATAGAAAAATGAGGAAATGGCCAAAAGGGAACATTTAATTGTTTCCTCTGTGTAGCCCCTCTTGTTCACTAGCCCACACCTGTAAGGTAGTAAATATTTCACTAACGCAGAGAAAAATCAGTTCTCTGAGAAGTTACTATGCTAAATCTAGAGACAAAATTCAATCATTAAAATGTGAAACAAAGGGATTGATTTGTGCTAAAACTGCACATATCAGCAAGCCTTAACTATGGAGTTGCTATTGATGCCACCATTGTACATATATACAATGTACAGTTTAAATAAATTCAGAATACCACGCCAAAACAATGCTTAGATCAGCTATTCTCTGATTACTTCATCTCTTGCTTATGGTGTAAACGGGTGCAACCTCAGTGGAATTATTTTTGCTTATATCAGGATGACACACACATACTTACACTTCCCATAACACTTTTCTTATGCCAGCCTCTTGTTTCCTTCCTTGCTTTTGCAGAAAACACTTTGATCCAGTGCTTAGCACACTGAAATTACTTTTCTACTGCTATTAAAACACATTAAAATATATTATTCCGTTGGTGTGACAGATGTGAAAGCTTCCTTCAGCTAGCTCTTAGTTAAATGTGTGGAATATTTGTGCATACGCCATAGCCTTTTCACCTATCTAGTCTCTCTGGGTATGTCAACATATCAATTAAAATTCCACAGCTGGCCCATGCTAATGGGGCTCAGACTAAGGAGTTATTTAATTGCATTGTAGATTGGGCTCTAGGAGCCTGATCTCTGGGACCCTCCTCCTTGTGGGAGGGTCTAATATTTCCCTAATTAACTGTTCTCTTAGTGCTTTATCCTACTTCATTTGAAATTAGAGAGAGTCTTGATGTTAGTGGAGGAGTTGGAGCGAGTCTGAAGGACTGAGTCTGACAAAGGAGTTTACTCTGATGGCTTTACATGGAAACCTATTGGTATGCGCAAGATTCCTTTGCAGGATCAGTGCCTCAAATGGTGAATGCGTGATTTGTTCATTTGTTTTATGGTTTTGTTTATTTTAAACTGTTAAAAATGTGTACAAAGGGCAATACATTTAATGACAGAAATACTAGTTTCATAGCTCAGAGCAGAAACACATAGACAAAAATCATCATCATCATAATAGGTGATACATTTGATGCAGTGAATTTGACTTTTTAAAAAGTAGTAATTCACACTCTATTTCAATACACTGTTTTTACAGTTCCCATTACCAGGACCCTGGCAATATCTAAATATCTAGTTGGTACTGTTGGAAACAAATTCCAGTGGAGAAAGTCAGACTTAATCCTTTAAAATGGAATTATCTTGAAAGCACTTTATATCCTTTTCATTTAAATATCAAGAGTCTCTGA
This sequence comes from Pelodiscus sinensis, assembly GCF_049634645.1. Taxonomy (NCBI): domain Eukaryota; kingdom Metazoa; phylum Chordata; order Testudines; family Trionychidae; genus Pelodiscus; species Pelodiscus sinensis. The sequence continues at coordinate 50,558,272 of NC_134716.1, read as the reverse complement.
AATCAGGAAGTGCAGTACTATACCCTGTACTTTTCAGACATCTGTTTCAGCTGAATGCTGTGCATTTTTGTTTCCTATGTTTGGTTCTGTTATGATTATTAGACCTAAAAGTTTGCCCTAAGCAACTGTGAAAAATATGTGAAAGTTCATAACATGTTACAATAACCTCTGACTTTTTGCCTGCTTGAGAACTAGCCATGGAAAATAGGTCAAGTTATTTTCATATATAAATGTTATGAACAGGTGTGAGAGAACCAGACAGAAACTGAAATAGTCCAAACAAGATGGCCAACTGATATAACTCAAGGACTATGGTGAGATCATAACATGGTAAACAAGAAAATGTGAGAACAAAAGTTACCTATGCCAAGCTTGGCCTTATGGAAATGGATTTAATTGGAGAACAAAAAAAGGATAAAATATGGAGTTCTTAAAAAGAGACTTTGGGATGGGTGTGAAGAAAGAATCATCATCTTTGCCCAGCTCATCTCCTGACCTGCCAGCATTGCAACTCATCTGGTCTCATCTCAGATTCCTTAATCTCATGCTAGAATAAGCAGAGCAGGCTATGGGACTTTCTTTCCCAGAGGAAGAGTGGCGGGCCTTACTTTCATTTTATGAACTTTGTTTTCATCTATCAGTGATGAAAGTCATTGCATTAGTTCTCAGCCTGTCAATGGGGGTAGCTAACTGCAAACACTATACAAATATGATCCTGTTTGTTTTCCTGTTTTGTTGTCACCTTTTTTCTTTTTCTCTCTCCACCTATCTTGTCTCTCATTTTACCAGCTTTTCATTGCATCCTGAAACCAAACAGAGGAGGCAGGTCTTGGAGAAACACAGTATAAGGAGAATGGATCCAAACAAATATCATCACTAACCAGCAGGTGTTATGGTTGCCTTTCCAGGAAAAGCAGCCACCCATAATTTACTAGTAGTCCAGTGTTTCAAAAATACTAATAAAAAGGCTATTTCACCCAACCTGTCTATTCTGTCTCTTCACCTTAGAGAATCACAGAATTGTAGGATTGGAAGGGAACTTGAGAGGTCAACTAGTCCTGTCCTCTGCACTTAAGTATTACCTTGTCCATCCCTGACAGGTATTTTGCTCTTAAAAATCTCCAGTGTCTCCTTGAACAATTTATTCCAGTGCCTTCCCTCACAGGAAGCTTTTTCCTAATTTCCAATTAAACTACCCTAAGTGCATTGCTGCTTTTGCTATCTTCAGAGGTTAAGGAGAAAGTTCTTTCTTCTCCTTGTAACAACCATTTATGTATTTGAAGGCTGCTATCATGTCTTCTCTTCACCAGACTAAACAAAGCCAATTTTTTTAATCTTTCTTCACAGGTCATGTTTTTTAGACCATTAGTATTTGTATTGCTCTTCTCTGGACTCTCCAATTTGTCCACGTCTTTCTCGAAATGTGGTGCCCAGAACTGGACACAGTTGGGGCTTAATCAGCATGGAGTAGAGCAGAAGAATTACTTCATCTCTTGTTTATGTTGTTTTCTTTTTTGCAACGTTACACTGTTGGCTCATATTTAGCTTGTGATATGCTATGATCCCCAGATCCCTTTCTGCGGTACTTCTTCCTAGGTAGCCATTTCCCATCTTGCCCATGTGCAATGATTGTTCCTTCCTAAGTGGAGTACTTGGCATTTGTCCTTATTTAATTTCATTTTATTTACTTCAGACCCTTTCTCCACTATCTTGGCAGCTTGGTTATTAAGACTTTTTCATCCATATGAAAATCAGTGAGGTGCAACTATTTGTGTCTTGAGAACACGACTTCTTAGATTGGAATTTAATAAGCCCAGGTGAAACCTTAAATCTTGTCCCATAAACCATGTTGCTGGTATCTGATCTGTAGCACAGGATCATAGACCATTTTTATTTGGGGGAGCTAGAAGTAAAGAACAAATAACTATTGATGATCTCTTTAATTTTGTACCATGACTAAATTTGTCCACTTGTAATCAAGTGAGATAAATAAGCTTCTGGTCCAAATTCAGTATTTCTTTTATTTATTAATGAAATCTGTCAATTTCAAGGGAGTGGAGCTATAGCCCCCTTTTAGGACCCCAGTAGTCTATCCCCATGAAGTAGCATATATTGTATTCTTATAGCTCAACAGAAAATTCACAGCCCGTTGTAAGCTACTGTGAATCAGAGCTATAAATGTTCTTGTTTGAATGCAGGGTTAACCAAATTCAGAATTTCTGTCCTGTGGGGAAATCTGGGCATTTCGGTTTTTTGATCCCACCCTTTCCCTGCCCCCACTCCTCCTCCCATGAGTGATGCAGCCTGGGGCATTATCAGTAGTGGTTAGAACCTTCCCCCCCCCCCGCAGACACCCACTGGCTGCAGCTGGGGGAAGTGACGTGACATGACTTCAGCCTGCTCTGCTTCCAGTCATTCTCCACTTCCCGCAGCTGGTGAGTGTGGGGGCGGTTCCACTCCTTTCCCTGAGCCCTGCCCTCAAGCACCATGGCTGGGAGCTGGGGGGAGCAGAGCATTTGGGGCTGGGTCACTTTGCTACCCACCACCACCAGAGAGTCTGTGGGAGGCTAACTCCTGTTGCTGGCACCAGGCACCCGCTAGTCCTCTGGGCTGCCCCTAGGCTCCAAAGGGCAGAGCCTTGGGCTTTTGTACAAACCATCCACCTGCTGCTGATCCCTTACTCCTAACCCCATGGTGTCTGGGGGGAGGGGCATGTGGCCCCCCCAGCCCAAGCATCACCCCTATAAAATTGGGTGGTGTATGTTTAAAGGGATGGAAATAGCTCCCATTTATACAATCTCTGAGGGTATGTCTACACTACCACCCTAGTTCGAACTAGGGTGGTAATGTAGGCAACCGGAGTTGCAAATGAAGCCCGGGATTTGAATTTCCCGGGCTTCATTTGCATAAAGCCGGGCGCCGCCATTTTTAAATGTCCGCTAGTGCGGACTCCGTGCCATGCGACTACACGCGGCATGGACTAGGTAGTTCAGACTAGGCTTCCTAGTCCGAACTACTGTTACTCCTCGTGAAAGCCTAGTCCGAACTACCTAGTCCGTGCCGCGTGTAGCTGCATGGCACGGAGTCCGCTCTAGCGGACATTTAAAAATGGCGGCGCCTGGCTTTATGCAAATGAAGCCTGGGAAATTCAAATCCCGGGCTTCATTTGCAACTCCAGTTGCCCACATTACCACCATAGTTCGAACTAGAGTGGTAGTGTAGACATACCCTGACATATTCAGTGGCAGTGGGATCGCATCTTTACAGTAAATAAATTACATAAGAAAGTGATGCTGTGGGTCAACCAAAAGTTATAAATTTGATTCAGGAATCACTCCGTGAAATTCTATGACCTGTGTTACACAAGAGCCAGATTTGAGAGTTATAATGGTCCCTTCTGGCCCTAAAATATCTGTGAATGAATCTGAGCACAATTGGTAAGCCACTCTAATAAAGACTCTCCTTTTACCTATAATTTTGCTCTTTCAGCCCCCAACCATACTATAAAACTATAGCTAACTTCCCTACCTGCCAATAACTCTTCTTCTATTTCAAAATATTTTCCCTCAAAGAAAGTGCTTATGATCCTCCAGTCTTTTAAAAAAATCAAAATTATTTGAGAAATTAGAGGGGGCACACAATATTTCATAGAATGACAGAAGTGTAGAGCTGCACATGAGAGGAACCTTGTCCAGCCCCCTGTGGAGAGGTCTGGCCAAGTATTTCTACCCCACCACAAAAGGTGCTATTTTTAACTTGCTTCTAAGAAACTGCAATGATGGGGATTCCACAGCCTCCTATGAAAGTCTAAAGGATAGTTTAGCTGGAATAGAGTTAAAAAAGTTTGCACTAATAGCTCACCTAAAACCCCCTTGCTGTAAATTTAGCCCACTACTTCTTGGCTTACCTTCAATAGATATGGAGAACTGATCACCTTCTACTCTGGAACAGCCCTTAGTTGCATATCTGACAACTGTTATGTCCTCCTCAGTCTCCTTTTCTCATGATTAAACATGCCCATTTTTTAATCTTTCCTCAATGGTCAGGTTTTCTGAATCTTGTTCTTCTTGATGATCTCTTCTGGACTCTCTCCTGTTTGTTTCCTATGTATGCCCAGTTCTAGATATAGAACTCCAGCAGAGGTCTCACCAGTGTTGAATAGACCATGACAATTACTTCCCATGTCTTACATGCCACACTCCTTTTGATACATCCCAGAAAGATATTTCCCAATAAAGTGTTCCCGTATTGTAGTTGTGCATTTGTTTTTTCCTTTGCATTTAGCTTTACTGATTTTTATCTTGATAACTTCAGACCAGTTCTCTAATGAGTGAAAGTCATTTTGAATTTTAATCCTGTCCTCTAAACTCCCTGCAATCTCTCTCTGCTTGGTGTTGCCTACACATTTTATTCATAGTACGCTCCCCTTCATTATCCAAGTCCTCAATGAAAATGGTGTATAGTAGCACTTGCGGAACAGATTCCTGCCCGACTCCACTTAGATACCTTCTCCCGCTTTGACAGCAAAGCTTTGACAACTACTCTTTGAGTATGGTCTTTCAACGTGTAGTGCACCCACCTTATAGTAATTTCCTCTAGACCACATTTCCCTAGTTTGCTGGTTTATTCGGAACAAAAGATATAACAGCATTCCCACTTCCTCTCACTTGTTTCCAATTACTGAAAAAAGTGCCAAGGAAGTCACAAGGTTTTTGCAAAGAATTTCCTCTAACCTATGCTTATGATCATTCAAATTCACAGACATGATCAGACCATTAATTCTGTGCTTAATTTTCATACAACTGCATTCCATAGCTTTTAACACCATATTGTAATATTATAAGTTTATTACACCTGGAATATGTCCATCATCATTGCTACACTGTAGTTCTTTCAAAATTCCTAAAATGTAGAGTCAATTTTGGGAAGGATTGGCAATCCTAATTCTAGCTGCAATAAACTCTGTTAAAAGAAAAAAGGAGTATAATGAATAATAGGAAAGTTTCAGATATTGCATTCTCTACTAGACCAAAGACAATATTTTAGTTACTAGTCGGGTTACAATTAGTTCTCATCACAGGAAAAAAGACTGCTATAAAAATTGCTACCATGAATGTTTTGCTCTGACTGTGGCTTTATTTGTAGCAGCCCCATAAAAAAAATCTGAATAAGTAAATAACATTAAAAATATTGTAGAGGAGGCCTAGCTGTAAGAAGTGTTGCTAAACAAAAATAAGGACAAAACTGGGATCCCTTTTCATTGGACGGGCACTATATTTTTTCTGATCACTAACCCTAATGCCCAAAGAAAATTGTAATATATGCAAGCTTTTTAGAAAAGCAGAGTATTAAAAAAAAAACAATTATTGAAAAGTTGGAAAACTATGAAGCAGGGCCAGTTTTTTTTAAAATGCACAACTAAGGCCACAGTAGACATGGGCCTATGAAGATGTGCTAATAAAAGGCAAAGTTTTAAGAAATAGGCACTCCAATTATATTCAACAAAATCCTCATCTTGAGGCAAAGAAAGTTGCTTGCAAAAAACAGATATCTACACATTATAACTATCTGAAAGTGGAAACACTCCTTTGCACTGGAAAGCACCCCTTTTACGTGGACATTTACAGCATTTGTTTACACATTTACCTCTTTGCTTGCACATTTTGTGAAAGCAGTTAATGCAAGTATTTGGTTCCCTTTAAAATTATTTTCTTAATTACTTAGTCTCATGTAAAATTTGGAGGGAAAGAAGCATGGTATGTGCATATGCAAGCACGTGTTCATGCACATACTAAGATCCATTTCCACTGAAGTTTTTGACTCCTACAAAACTCTGTGAGTGTTTGACCTCAGGATTTCATTCTATATCCATAACATGGTGGAAAAAAGGAGTCTGCTGGCAGTTGCTGGAAACAGACCAGAAGTGGCAATGTGACTACTCCCATCCTGCCTTGATTGATGAGTCTAGTATTCCCTCCGGCAAGCTACAAACAGGGAGAGACCCACTCTAAAGGATCTGCAGGCCTTCCTTGTGAAGAAGGATTATACTTGCCCACCTCTGTGAAGTGCTTTTAGATCTATACAGGAAAAGCTCTGTACAAATTCTTGAGAATAATATTTCATTATATGAGGACACATCCCCTGGCATGGATTAGTTTTCCCATGTATAAATAATGTGGCATAAACTTTTCCCTCTCTCCATTTGTTTTTTCATGAAATGTTTACAAGGTGTCTATACATGCAGTAATCTTTATTCCTTGCCTTCAACTGCCTGGGTGAAATCCTGGCTCTGTTGAAGTCTGTTGGAGTTTTGCCATAAACTTTGGGAGATGGGCAGGGGGGAGGTGGGGAGGATGAGGATATCAGTTTCTAATAGTTGCTTCATAGATTGAAAATAGAGGAAACTTTTTAAATTCTGCAACATTCTAAAGTTACAGCTTTTCAGCTGGTATTTGTAGTGTTAGCAATAGGATCTCTGATTTGTTTGCCATAATTTGAATAAGGGCTTGAATGCCACTGACTCGGGTTGATGTATTAAATAAAAATGATCAAAATCTGTTACAAATGTATCCTGATTATTACCACGACTAGTACCCCTGATGCCTCCTCCTTTCATCTAACAGGGTAAAGGTGACAGAGGCAGTAAAATCTTTGTCCAATAGTCTGAAAAAAGGCACACAAATTATTGGATAGCCTCCTGTCTTATCCTGAAGATCATGTTACCTCGAATCTGACCTTTCATAAATATCTGCACAAAATCTACCAGAAACCTAAAGGGAAATATAAATCTTGATCAGTAATCCCTTAGGTAGAGTAAGCAGTGGTTGCTAAAGAGAGCTCTTTGTCACCCTAAGACTTCCTTCAATTTAACTTGGAAGGCTCCCTGGAAAATCGAGTTGTTTTTTTTCCCCACCCAGGTGCTTCTATAGAGTCCACACTTACCTATAATATGTCATCACAACTGCAAAAATGATTTTATAACCTCACTGTGGATTGGCAACAAACTTTGGGCCTTTGTTGAAGTGACCAGAAACTTTTTGTATTATGCCACTTGGCACCTAGACTCATTTTCAAAAATGAATCCTTGCGTTAGCACATAAAAGTTGGAGGAATGAAAAAGTGCAAACTAAGTTTTGGTCTTTTTCCTTTCCTCTACCTATTTCCATAAAATGCCTAGAAGAGGCAGCTCTATGACATTATGTGTAGTATATGCACATAGTTAGAGGTTAAAATCATGAAACAGTAATTTGCCCTATGAAAGGCCCTTTGTTTACCATTGTTCAATCAATATTTATAGGTACAAAAAATTTCTATTTCCACCCTTGCAACTCAAACGCTCTAGGTCAGATGTCTACAATTAAATTTAAAGGCAAAGAATCATTTTCTTGTAGGCAATATCTTCTCTGCTTGCTTGCAGAAAATACTAGAATATACAGAAATACCTGTCTAAATTATTCACTGCCAAGAGAAGGATAAACATCTCATCATGAGTTTCTCAGGGTTCTTGATGGATAATCTCTTGTGTTTTAAGAAGTGACAGAATATTTGAGAAAGACAGGTTTAAAATAATGTATACCCATATACAGTCAGTACTGCTCAACAGACACTGTTGAGAATTTGATAATTCACACCGTCTGAGACATGAAGAACCCAGACTACAACTCCCATGAGGCACTGTAGAGGGCCAGGTGAACAAAGATTAGTGTTGACCTGATCTAAAATGAAGAGTTTAGCTGGCTTATTAGAGGTTTTAAGCTTAAATTTCAGTTAACACAACTCATTAACTAACATCACTCTCCAATATGGATGTAAGCTAGCTCCACTTGAAAGTTTTTAGTTCTTCAATCACTATCCACATTTTTCCCTATCTACCTAGAAAAGGCAGACACGTTCTCTCCCAGTGAACTGTGGAAGAATTCCCGGAGCAGTTTTTACTGCAGAGCAAAGAGCCATAGGATATTCAACATAAGAAGAATCCATGGAGCTTGAGTGGCTAATTCAAGAGGAGCAACTCCAATTCAGATAGTGAGAGTTAACTCTACATAACATTCAGTGGGTCTACCTATACACATGAAACCACACATACAGGATTGCATGTAGTAGAACACACTTACTTGACAAATGGCTTTACATACACACACCTCACACCTCTGGTTGGATTTTTTTTTACTACTTCTAGTTTTAACAGTTGGATGAGAAAATCACTCTTTAAATAGCATATATTGTTATGACATTGTTACTTCATTAAAACTCCAATCTTGCAGTTTTTTTCAGTGAGATTTGGATCAGAACTGATGGATAGGATTCCCTGGGATGCTTACACGAAGGGGAAAGGAGTCCAGGAGAGCTGGCAGTATTTTAAAGAAGCCTTATTGAAAGCACAGGAAGAAACCATCCCGATGCACAGCAAGAAAAGCAAATATGTTAGGCGACCAGATTGGCTTACTGGGGACATCCTTGGTGAGCTTAAACACGAAAAGGAAGCTTACAAGAAGTGGAAACTTGGACAGATGACTAGGGAGGAGTATAAATATATTGCTTGAGAATGCAGGGGAGTTATCAGGAATGTAAAAGCGCAATTGGAATTGCAGCTAGCAAGGGATAACAAGAAAGGCTTCTACAGCCTTGTTAGCAATAAGAGGGTGATCAGAGAGGATGTGGGGTCCTTATTGGATAAGGGAGGTAACCTAGTGACAGATGATGTGGGAAAAGCTGAAGTACTCAATGCTTTCTTTGCCTCTGTTTTCATGGACAAGGTCAGCTCCCAGACAAATGCACTAAGCAACGCAACATGGGAAGGAGGTGGGGACAGCCCTTGCTGGGGAAAGAACAAGTTAGGAACTATTTAGAAAAGCTAAACATACACAAATCTGTGGTCCCAGATTTAATGCATCTGAGGGTACTGAGGGAGTTGGGAAGTATTATTGCAGAGCCTTTGGCCATTATCTTTGAAAACTCGTGGAGATCGGGAGAGATCCCAGATGACTGGAAAAAGGCAAATGTAGTGCCCATCTTTAAAAAAGGGAAGAAGGACAATCCAGGAAACTACAGACCAGTCAGCCTTACCTCAGTCCCTGGAAAAATCATGGAAGGGATCCTCAAGAAATCCATTTTGAAGCACTTGGAAGAGGGGGAAAGTGATCAGGAATAGACAACATGGATTCATGAAGGGCAAGTTGTGCCTGACCAATCTGATTAGCTTCTATGATGAGGTAACTGGCTCTATAGATATGGGAAAGTCAGCGGATGTGATATACCTTGACTTTAGCTTTCGATACAGTCTCTCACAATATTCTTACCAGCAGTTAAGGGAATATGGATGGGATAAATGGACTGTAAAATGGATAGAAACCTGGCTAGACTGTCAGGCCCAATGGGTAGTGAACAACGGCTCGATGTCAGGTTGGTGGTTGGTTTCAAGTGGAGTGCCCCATGGATCTGTTCTTGGACCAGTTTTGTTCAACATCTTTATTAATGACCTGGTAGATACACTTAAGGGCAGAGACAGGGTCCAAAGTGACTTAGGGTGTGTCTAGACTACCTAGTTTTGTCGACAAAAGTGGACTTTTGTCGACAAAACTATACCAGCGTCTACACTACCGCTGAGTTCTGTCGACATAACGTCGACAGAACTCAGCAGTTTTGTCGACGCTGGTATACCTCATTTTACGAGGCATAACACCATCTGTCGACAGAACTCTGTCGACAGAAGGTGTTATTGCCTGTAACGTTGCGTACAGACTACGGAGTTCTGTCGACAAAGCACCTTGCTTTGTCGACAGAACTCAATGTGTCTGGACGCTCTTTGTTGACGGAAGTTTTGTCGACAGTATCTGTCAACAAAACTTCCGTCGACAAAACGTGGTAGTCTAGACGTACCCTTAGACAAATTGGAGGATTGGCCTACAAGAAATCTGATGAGGTTCAACAAGGACAAGTGTAGAGTCCTGCACTTGGGACGGAAGAATCCCAAGCTTAGTTACAAGCTGGGGACCAACCAGTTAAGTAGTAGTTCTGCAGAAAAGGACCTGGGGGTTACAGTGGATGAGAAGCTGGATATGAGTCAACAATGAGCCCTTGTAGCCAAGAAGGCTAATGGCATATTAGGCTGCATTAAGAGGAGCATTGCCAGCAGATCCAGAGATGTGATTATTCCCCTTTATTCGGCTTTTGTGAGGCCACATCTGAAGTATTGTGTTCATTTCTGGGCCCCCCACTACTAAAAAGAATGTGGACACGTTGGAGAGGGTCCAGCGGAGGGCAACCAAAATGATTAGGGAGCTGGAGCATATGACTTATGAGGAGAGGCTGAGGGACTTGGGTCTGTTTAGTCTGCAGAAGCGAAGAGTGAGGGGGGATTTGATAGCAGCCTTCAACTTCCTAAAGGGAGGTTCCAAAGAGGATGGAGAGAGGCTTATCTCAGTAGTGACAGATGGCAGAACAAGGAGCAATGGTCTCAAGTTGTGGTGGGAGAGGTCCAGGTTGGATATTAGGAAAAACTATTTCACTAGGAGGGTGGTGAAGCACTGGAATGGGTTACCTAGGGATGTGGTGGAATCTCCATCTCTAGAGGTTTTTATATCTCGGTTTGACAAAGCCCTGGCCGGGTTGATTTAGTTGGAATTGGTCCTGCCTAGAGCAGGGGGCTGGACTTGATGACCTTCTGAGGTCTCTTCCAGTTCTATGGTTCTATGAGGGGATGGATTGCACTCTCAGCAAGTTCGCAGATGACACTAAGATGGAGGGCAGTGATAGGGTCCAGAGCGACCTGGACAGATTAGAGGATTGAGCCAAAAGAAATCTGATGAGGTTTAACAAAGACAAGTGTAGAGTCCTGCATTTGGGATGGAAGAATCTCAAGCATTGTTATAGGCTGGGGACCGAATGGCTAAGTAGCAGTTCAGAAGAAAAGGACCTGGGGATTACAGTGGATGAGAAGCTGGATATGAGTCAACAGTGTGCCCTTGTAGGCAAGAAGGGTAAAGGCATATTGGGATGCATTAGGAGGAGCATTGTCAGCAGATCCAGAGAAGTGATTATTCCCCTTTATTCGGCTCTGGTAAGGCCACATCTAGAATATTGTGTCCAGTTCTGGGCCCCCCACTATAGAAAGGATGTGGACACCCTGGAGAGGGTCCAGCAGAGGGTGACCAAAATGATTAGGGAGCTGGACTGCATGACCTTTGAGGAGAGACTGAAGGATTTGGGTTTGTTTAGTCTGCAGAAGAGAAGAGTGAGGGGGGATTTGATAGCAGCCTTCAACTTCCTGAAGGGAAGTTCCAAAGAGGATGGAGAGAGGCTGTTCACAGTAGTGACGGATAGCAGAAAAAGGAGCAATGGTTCCAAGTTACTGTGGAAGAAGTCTAGTTTGGATATTAGGAAAAACTATTTCACTAGGAGGGTGGTGAAGCACTGGAATGGGTTACCTAGGGAGGTGGTGGAATCTCCATCTCTAGAGGTTTTTATATCTCGGTTTGACAAAGCCCTGGCTGGGTTGATTTAGTTTGGATTGGTCCTGTCTTGGGCAGCGGACTGGACTTGTTGACCTCCTGAGGTCTCTTCTAGCTCTAGAGGTATGTCTACACAGCAAAGTTATTTCGAAATAACAGCTGTTATTTCAAAATAACGTTACTAGCATCTACACAGTCAAACTGCTATTTCGAAATTAATTCAAAATAGTGGAGTGCTTATTTCAAATTTGGTAAACTTCATTCCATGAGGAATAACGCCAAATTCAAAATAGCTATTTTGAAGTAAGTGCTGTGTAGACACTTATATCGAAATAGGGGGCCTCCAGCCTTCCTGGGGTAACCTGGTGGCCACTCTAGCCTCAACCAAGAACACTCCTCTCCCTCCCCCTTCCCCAGTGCCCTTAAAGGGGTTGACTCTGGCCACAGTGTCTATGCCAGCTCCAAGCTTGCCAGGCCAGAGCCAGCAGCCACAGCCCCAGACCCAGTGGCCTCAAAACATGAGCCAGCAAGCCACTGGCAGCCAGCCCTCCGCCGCTCCCCAGGAGCAGTCTGCCAGCTCCCAGGAGATCATGGACCTTATTCAGGTTTGGGGGAGATGCCCCTAACGTCTATGATCTCCGCACTAGACAGAGGAACACTGCCGTCTATGGCAGGATAGCTGCCAGCCTAGCCACCAAAGGCCACATGCGAACCCAGGAGCAGGTTTGCATGAAAATCAAGTTGGTCCGGCGAGATTCCCCAACCCTGAGCCCTGAGCTTCTCCTCCCCCTTCTTCCCCTTTTCCCCTTGCTTCCCCCTTCCAGCTCCCTCCTCCCAGGTTTCCCCCTCTCCTGCCTCCTTTCCCCAGTCTCACCAGAGTTTCATTCCTGTCCCCCCTTAGTTTTGTTAAATAAAGAGAGTTTGTGTTCATGAAAATACATGTATTTTATTTGACATCAGGAAGGGAGGTTAGGGAGGGGTAAGTGGAAGGATATGAGGGAGGAATTCGGCACAAGCAACCAGTGGGGCAGACCAGGGAGGCTCTTAGTGCTCCTCAGGGTGGAAGCTCTCCTGCAGGGCCTCCTGGATACTGACAGCCCCCCCCGATGGACCTCCCGGATGGCAGCCTGCAGAAAGTGAAGCCAGGCTCACAGCAACACATCCAAGAGAAGCACCAGAGTGCCCAGGGGCAGCTCTGGCTCCATGTTGCAGAGTGCTGTGATGTCCCGAGTGAGGGCAACCAGAGCATGGAGAGACAAAATGCTTTGCTGTCCCTCATAGAGGTAGGCAAGAAAGCAGGGAAAGCTGAGAACCAGCTGTCCGGGGAGGTTGTCCCTTTAAGCACAGGCCTCAGATAGTCTAAGGAAGCAGCCACACAAAGTAACTCCTGACCTGATGCCCTACTGGACCTGGTTCCGGCCAGTCTTAAAAGCGATTCAGCGTCCACTCAGTGTGGACGCGCTTTTTCGAAATGCATTTTGTGTGTAGACGTGTTATTTCGAAATAAGCTATTTTGAAATAACTATTTTGAAATAAGATATTTTGAAATAATGCTGTAGTGTAGACATACCCTATGATTCTATGATTCTAGGTCCTAATATTTTGAGATGAAATCCTAGCCCCACTGAAGTAAGTTGAGTTGTGCAATTGACTTCAGTGGGAGCAAAATTTTCCCTTTACTGTTTTAACAAAACCATTCTACTAGCATTATGTTGTAACATTACAGAGAACTTAAAATTTCAGTGACAACTAGCATTGAGTGAAATTTCTTGAGCTTATAGAAATTTCACTGATAAAATGCAATTTTGGGGACTCCAAAGCTGTTCACAAATTTGAGTTAAATTCATTATTATTTGATCAGCTCTGTTAGCAACCCATCTTTTCTTTACAGTGTAAATTCCCTTTTATTTTTTCTTTTTATAACTAGAATGGATCAAACATTTAATGAACTTGTAAAGTATTAGCTGAAAATAATTATACAGACTTGACTCTACAGTTAATTAACTATTATACACTGTATTTCTATATTACTGTCATCTTTCTAAGATTTTAATAGCTTTTTTACAAATTGCCATTAAAAATTAAAACGTGTAAAATTGCCAGGTATTCTATAGACTGTGTGAGTGTGAGCTTGTCAGGAATTGTTTTTCCCATCCTCCAAGAAGTTTAAAGATTTTGAAATATTTCCTCTCATCATGAATCTGAATGAACAGATGGGATCTCAATGTTCATAAAACTAAAATATCAGATACAAATGTGGACTGAGTCAATTGAAATATTGTTTCAGTTTTGACTTTTTAATTATTTTAAGTTATCTTACATTTTAAAATAAAGAATCATTTAGGAATTTTCCATTTTGACAACAGTAAATTGACGTTTCCCCAAAAATTGTTTTCTAAAAAAGTAAATTCGTCAAAATTAGTCATTCCACATACAAACAGATTTTGATTTGATGGATCAACCATTACAGTGAAAAACATTTCACTAAGAAATTCCTGACGAGTTGTAGTAGATATGTATTTGTGTACAGGGTGTCCCCATTATAAGTCACCCCGGTATACATCTGTTCTGCACTAAAGTCGTTGACACTTGTAGGAACTGATGCGGTATAAGTCCTCCCACTCCCTGCTCTTAGGTCGTGTGAAAAAAACCAACAACAACGCAATTTGCGCAAATGGAAGTCAGCCGTAGGAAAAAAATTCCCCGCTTTAAGTTGTTTCACTATAATTCCAAGTTCTTCGGAATGTTTCTTGGACTTATAGGGTGTGTCTAAACTACATGGCTCCGTTGATGGAGCCATGTAGATTAGGCTCATCGGGAGAGGGAAATGAAGCCGCCATTTAAATAATCGCGGCTTCATTTAAATTTAAATGGCTGCCGTGCTGAGCCGACAAACAGCTCATCAGCTGTTTGTTGGCTCAGCGCGCTAGTCTGGACGCTCCCGCACCGACCTGAAAGCCCTTCATCAACCTCCCCATTATGCCTCGTAGGCTGAGGTTTACCCGGGAGGTCGATAAAGGGCTTTCATGTCGACAGGGGAACGTCCAGACTAGCGCTCCGAGCTGACAAACAGCTGATCAGCTGTTTGTCGGCTCAGCGCGGCAGCCATTTAAATTTAAATGAAGCCGCGATTAGTTAAATTGTGGCTTCATTTCCCTTTGCCGAACAAACAAATCTACATGGCTCCGTCGACGGAGCCATGTAGTCTAGACGTACCCAGAGTGAAGACAGTCTGTATTATGGACATAAATGTAGCGTCAAGACACTTTGTGTTACTCTTCAATCCTTAATAACCTTCCTGTAATTAAATGTCCAGCTTCATAATCACATCTGCCCTGCCTCAGATAAGCTAACTGAAGAGCTCATTAGCTATATCTGAAGCAACGACCTTAAAAACAAGTCAAGTTCTGTGCTCTTTACACATGTTGTTAATCACTATGTGCAGCAGTTGACCCAGAATGTATAAAATGAAGCTCCAAAATAACAGCATTTCTATCTCTACTTAAGGATTAGAATGAAATTTTTTATCTGTCTTCATAAAGATAATGTTATTCTGATCCAGCTGCCACATAAGTCACTCAGGTATATTTGAAACATTAATTTCTATGGAACCGAAGCAGAACTAATGTGACCAACTCTTTGAAGCATTTGTTAATATTTTTTCATATCTGCAGATTTAATTAGTTATCTCCTTTGACATCTCAAATAAAGTGGGCATTTAGGTAGATAATACCTTGGAGTCAGTTTGTCTTTCATTCTTGTGGTTTTGTACTTCACATATTTCAGCTTGTGCTTTATTACACACTCTTTGGCTGGGAAAATTAGCTTGGGGCTGGTTGGATTTGTTTTTGATAAAACATTTGTTCATCAGAAAATACCAATTTGAGAGCACCCCCTGCTGGAATAGTTAAGGCTCTGATGCTTAGGGCATGTGCCTGGGCCATAGGTAAGCCACCTTAAAGTCCCTGCTCTGCTTGATTCAGACAAGGGAATTAATGTGTGTCTGCTTCGTATAAATAATTAAATAAATAGTCATTGGGCCATGAAGTAAGGAAGAATCTGAATCTAGAGCCCACTGGTCAAGGCATTCACCTTTTGTTTTGGAGACTGAGGTTCAAGTCCCTGTTCTAATGAACATTTATTTATTTATACAGAATGAAATATCTCCAACAGGAGAATTTGAGACAGAACTACTCCCAAATAGCCAAGAGCCTGTTAGTTGGGATGCTCACCTAGGATTGTGGAATATCTTCATTCAATTCCTTTGTCTGAATTAGGTAGAGCAGAGACTTGAAACTAGGTCTCCTATATACTTCGTATATGGTGTATGACCTAATCACCAGTCTATTTGCTATTCTGGAGGAAATCTCTATCATTCTCATTTTTTCCTTGAAAGGCCTTAGTTTTGTCCTTAAGGGAAACAGAAATGTTTTGAGACCTTGAAAATTTGGTGGGACAGGAGAAACATTTCCTGCATAGCTCTAGGTGAGGTTGACTGCACTCCTCCCACCCCATCTACCCAAAGAAAGTAACAGTAATTGAAATGTGAATTATCTTGATAGAATGATATTTGGAAACACATTACATTAGATATATGTTGAGACATTTTATATGGAGGGAGGAACCATCTGAAGAACTTAGTCCTGCCTCCTACTGAAGTCAGTGAGGCTATGTCTACACTGTGGAGCTATTTTTGGATACTTCTGGTATCCTGAAATAGCTATTTCACATCTTTTGAGCAAGCCAGTTATTTCAGAATATAATAGGCTTGCTATTCCAAAGTCCCTGTAAACTTCTTTGAGAGTAGCTCAAATTGTGTAGCTTATTTCGAGCTACAGCTGCAGTGTAGACACACCCTGGGAGGTTTGCATTTGACCTTGTGGGAGTTGTACTGGGCTTTGATTGCACAGAAAATACCCATCCACATCAAATCAAAGTTTGTATCTTGTAACAAAACAGCATCTACTAGTGTGTGAGGTTGCTACTGCCATTGAGTAGCATACAGACCAAGATCTTTGAGGTGTGTTTACACTGCACCTGAAAGATGTGATTCCCAGCACAGGTAGGTAGATCTGAGCTAGCTCACTAAAAATAGCAGTGTGGATTTTGCAGCACAGGCATCAACTGAGATTAGCCCTCCACATCCAACCCTGGCTGACCTACTGGGTCTGAACTCAGTGGTGGATAGCCATGATGCAAAGCCCATGCTGCTACTTCTTAGCATGTGACCCACAAGCATGTCTGCCCACACTGGCAATCACACCTGCCAGTGCAATGTGCACACACACTTAGTGCCCCATTTCCTTCTTGTTATACAAAAAAAAAAAAAAAAATAACAAACCCTACAACAACAAAAAACAAACAAAACAAAAAACAACAAAAACCCCCAAACCAAAAACAAAAGCAACCGCTTTCCCACCAACATTATAAAACAAAAAACACCCTACCATAGACTTTAATGTAAGATTTTCTTACTTAGGGAGAACAGAATTGGATACTTAGCTGAAAACTAAAGAAGCACTAATGGCTTCCATATGCCATTGCATAAACCTTATTCATGTGGTTTTGATTTCAAGGATTATAAAACAGAAAACAAAAATATTCTGTGTAACGTTTTTTTTCATGAAGAGAAATGCTACATGAATGAGAACAATGATATTTTAATTGGATGTGTAACAATTGCTCAAATCCTGGAAATCACTTCTACAAAACAATCTCTTGTTCTATCTGTTTGTCTTACATGCTGTTTCCATTCTCTTGTCTTCACCTTTTTTATTTCCCAAGGCACTGTGGGATGTTATGTCAGCAGTTCTTGACCTAATGCGGTAAAGTTGTGAATGCTGAATTAAGTTGCTCTGTTTGGTTTTAATATAACCGTTCCAGTTCTGTTCATACCCACTGTCACCTTGCCATGCACTCAAGGACCTTGGCTGGTAAGATAGTAGCACAAATCTAAAATAAACTGCAATGTGTCAGACAGAAAGAGAAGGTAAACTAGTTAGCCCATGTACAGAATTGTGGATTCTGTGCACACATCATTTTCACTCCCATGCTTTCTGCAGGATTGCCTGAGGTATGGACATAAACCCTGCAGAGGGATTTGGGTTACCAAGGTGAGCAAGACCTAAAACAAAAACCACAGCCATTCAAACTGCTGACATAATTAACCACATCTTTGGACACTCGGTTCTGATGTGTAACCATTCTTTCTTCTGAGGGACTTATCCAGATAGGATATATTCAGATATCCAAGAGCTGATTTTCAAAGTTGCCTTATTCAGGCTTTTAGCTTTGTACCCAGATTTTGGGGCTAATTAGAATTTGTATTCTAAAAACTCAGATGTGTTTCCAAATGAGGTATCTGTGCAAATGGTGTGAGCACTGATTATTTTTGCATGGTTGTGTGTGTGCAAGATCTCGTTAGGAATTTTATCTGTGTGTGGACTAAATACATTTTGCAAAACTTGGTCCATAATGTACAGCACTGATTTTTCTTCCTTGGTTTCACGTTAGTCACTGAGTTGTCTGTGTGCTGGAGAATTGTAAGGAAAAACATGACTTTAGGTAGCCTCTCAAGGAGCAGTGGTGACACTAGTGATATATGGGGCAGCCAATACTTTATTCTTCTATGCAGAAGATGTGGGTTTAGAAGGTATTTGTGAGCTGGTGAGTCTACAATGGGTGGCAAGTGTATCACAGAAGTGTGTAGCTCTATTTTTGGGAAAGAGGCTACAGGGGAATTTAATTATGCTGTGTTCCTTGATGGCTGAACCTTAACTGCAACATGTATTCTCAAGGAGATGATCTACCATTTGGCTTGCTAGCAGGAGCTCCTTTCTGCAACCTGCTCCCTCTGACAGCCTCCTCTGCTTCCCAGCTGTTGTACAAGGGTGACCACTGAGAAGAAGGCAAGTAACAATGAAAATAGGAGTAGAAATGCAAATAGCATTTATCTTGTTTAAATCAATTTTCCATCTAAGAACTTAATGAATCCATATTCAGGAGATCCTGATTTGAGAGTAATAATGAAACTCACAGTTCCTGTTGGCCTAAAATTTATCAACTGGTATATCATTGTTACCACCTACAAATGGCTGCAGCATCTCAACAGAGAGGAGGACACTTAGCAACACTGAGATAAAAAAGCAGAAAAGAAAGGGTAGATATAGAGTTCATATCCTGCATCAGGTGGTGAGAAATTCTTCAATGACATGCCTTTGGTTGAGAATGTATTAGAGAGAGTAAAGACTTTGGTGTTTTTCACTCTGCCATGTGTTGAATGTACCCTACCCTAGTCCAGTAATCTGCTGGCTACAGCTGATTAGGTGAATCATAGCAGCTTGGAGAATAAAACAGCTGGGAAGCAGAGGAGGCTGTCAGAGTGAACAGGTTGCAGAAAGGAACTCCTGCTAGCAAGCTACCAAAGAGATGGCCAAAAACAACAGCCTAGTAGGGCACAGATCAGCAGATAGGCTGGAGAGCCTTGCAGTGATCTAGGGGAAGATAAGAAGGAACTTGGGGAATTGTCAGAATTGAAGATTCCTGATTCTTCTTATATAGTCTGAGGACCCTGAGTTGGAACCCATTGAAGTAGGTGGGCCTGTGTTCCCCTGCTTAACCCTCTGATTTATTTGGGAGTGAAGAAAGACTTTCCAGACTCCTGGGAACCAGGAACAAACCGACGGCCCTGTATGGCCGACAGCCCTGTGTGGTGTTGTTGCGCTGATGAACTGCCTCTCTCATGTCTAGGCCAAACAGCAGGCACACGTGTATTGACCTAGTACAAAACACAGACTAACATACGCAAGGTATGAATGGGAGGGAGAGACCTTGGGCGGTGTATATGTAAGTACAATTTGTTCCTGCTCTGCTTACATTCAGCAGCTAGAGTGGTGTCAAACTGATCAACTTTGGCTGGTGTTGGGCTGCAAATCATATTAGTACTGAATACAAAGTTAGTCTTACCAATGTTGTAATTATTGTAGGAATACAGGGAAGCAAGACTAAGCTTAACTTGTCCCAAATGAGGGGACCAGCCTCAGCTGAAAGAATCTCATTAAAACAGGGGGTTATATGCCAGAGCCCTGTAAAAGTAAGACGGGTGGCAACAGGTTTCCTAGTCAGGTTACTAAGGGCTCATCTAGAATATGCTGAAGTTCCAAAAGAGGATATGCAAATTCCCACGGAATTTTTTGAGGAAGAGCAGCTTTTCGAAAAAGGGGAGGTTGCCAAAAAGACCATGTCCTGACTACTTTTGAGTGAGAGCGAAAGAAGATATGCAAATTCCTGCAGAATTTGCATATCCTCTTTCATAACTTCGGCATAGTCTAGACATAGCCTAAGTGAGGGTTTTAGTGGGTTCTGTGCTTTATCAGTGGAAAGGAATGCTTAGATATTGGACCAGTCCCATGTGCTGCTGGTTCCACCTTATAGAAGAGTTATGCTAATTAAAATAAAGTCCTTTTTATATTGCACATTGTAATTAGATAGGTTTTATTAAAGTTTTATGGAAAACACCAGCTAAAATGATATATCCTATTTTGCTGGCAAAAATAGTTCGTGCATATTGATAGGTCAGTAATTTTGTTAATTTAAAGAAAATGTTTGTATTGCTCTACTAAGCATGCAAAGTGAGAGCTAAAAGACATACAATTCAATAACTAAAGTAGAGGGATATGAAATAATATTCTATTTTGCAAAAGGCAAATTATTAGAATAACTTACTGAAATAACTACAGAATCAAGTGGCTGTCATCTTTAATCAAGTCAATTTAAAAAAAAGTCAAAAATAGTTTCAGGGGTCTCATTTGCTCGAAAGTATGCTGATTTATTTTTTTTTTAAAGATTTTCACACTGCACATTCCTATTTAAAAAAAAATCTTTTGCCACTGTGTGAAGAACCAACAGAAACAGTGGAGGTAATTGACTATACAGGGTAACACAGCTGCTGATGTTGAAGAGTGAGAGAATAATTTCTTCCTGATTTATGTAATGACAATAATTTAATGGAAAAACTATTGGGTACTATGCCTTGAAAAGTATATAGGAAAACATAAATACCTATTTGTGTTTTCATTTATATTAAAATTATCTTAAATGCATACAAGACAAAGCATTGCAGAACATAAACCTGTACACAGAGGCTATGTCTAGACTGGCATGATTTTCCGCAAATGCTTTTAACAGAAAAGTTTTTCCGTTAAAAGCATTTGCGGAAAAGAGCGTCTAGATTGGCACAGATGCTTTTGCGCAAAAGCACTTTTTGCGAAAAAGCGCCCGTGCCAATCTAGACGCATTTTTGCTCAAGAAAGCCCCAATCGCCATTTTCGCCATCGGGGCTTTTTTGCTCAAAACAGTTTTCAGCTGTCTACACTGGCCCTCTTGCGCAAATACATTTGCTCAAGAGGGCTTTTTCCCGAACGGGAGCAACATAGTATTTGCACAAGAACACTGACAATCTTACATTAGATTGTCAGTGTTCTTGAGCAAATTCAAGCAGCCAGTGTAGACAGCTGGCAAGTTTTTCCGCAAAAGTGGCTGCTTTTGCAGATAAACTTGCCAATCTAGACGCAGCCAGACAGTAAATCTAGTCATTGTAACATGTCTTTTTTCAATTTAATTGAGAAAAAGGAGAATTCTTTTAAGTCCTCTGAACCAGATATTTATTATGGTATTCATCACACAAAACCTAAACTCCAACTAGGAAAGGAGAAAAATAAGAATGAACATATAATATGGGTGCTGCTCATGGTTAGTACTCAGAGTCCTGTGCAGGTAAGGAGAAACCAGGAAAATCTAATTGTGAACTGTGAAGTACTTACATGCATCTGACAAAGTGGGTCTTTGCCCACGAAAGCTTATGCTCCAACATTTCGGTTAGTCTATAAAGTGCCACAGGACTCCTCACTGCTTGTGAAGTACTTAGACATATATAACAGTCTAAGTGTTCAACAGACACAGAAGGGAAACAAAAGCAACATGATATCAGTAACTTGTAAGTTATTCTTTTGGCAGTTTTGCTGTGTTCTTTGATAAGCTTGCATTCTTAAGATAGGTCCCATTTTCAAATCTATTCTAATAAAATGACATCACTGTCCTCATAATGAATATTATGGAATTTAGTAGAGTAAATCCAGTTTACATCAACTGAGAATCTGGCCCATATTACATGTTAAAAGGTGTATGAATGCAGTAATATTAACACAGAATTCCTTTGTTGGATATTTCAGTATATTCAGGGAGTCTGGTGGCACCCTAAAGACTAACAAATATATTGAAAGCTTGGCATAAGCTTTCGAGGGCTGCATGTTTAAGGATATTCATGAAGATTAATAACCAGTGTTTATATTTGCTTAAATTCTGTGGATGAGCAATATTACTACATACCTTCCCTTTTTAAACCAAAATTATTTCAATAAATTTATAAAATTACCAGCTGCTGATGTGATTCACCTTCTTCCCCTGGTGTGTGTGATGAGGGATCAACAGTAAGCACACAGCAGAAGTTAGTCAGAGGTGTAAAAAATTAATATTAGGTGTATGTTTTAGCTATAATGTTGGAGCCAAGTGGCTTGGAGTTTACTTAATTTAATTTTAGTAGGTAAGACCTCACTGAATAAACAAAGTAGTATAGCGTAAAAGAAAACAGAGCCACCCAATCAAGATGTTACATTAGTACAAAAATCTTTTCCTCTCATTTACCACATTCTGTTACTCATAACTTGAAGATCATCTTGGGCTTTGCTTTCTCCTTCACCCTTCATACTCAATCTAAGCAAAGTCCCCAACAAAAAAGACAGAAGTCTTCTGTCCCACCCAGAAGCAGGAAGTATCTGCAATCTCTCAAGAGATCTTGTTCTTGCTGGATTTCCAGACAAATTTTGCAGACAGAAGAGGTATTGATAGTCCAGATAGATAAGCATCCAAATGGTCAGGCACTTATCCAAATAAACTTAGTACTAACTCTCTAAGCTGTTTGAGGTCCACCCATCGCTGTTTAGTACCTTCTCCTTTCCAAAATAGTTCCTTATATTAGGATTGTTTTTATTATACATATATTTTATGACGAAATTAGAAAAATATAGAGATATACTTAGAATACTTATTTAATTGCTAGTATGGGGTCTGGAGAGGGTCAGGACTCCAAGCATAATGCATTACTGTAGTACGAATGATAAACTACTATGAGTCTGTTTGAGTGTGTAGATACAGTTATGCCACAAAATCAATCTAAAAAGGAGGGAATAACTTGGATCAACATTTAAAAAATCTTAGTCACTATGTTGACTTAAAAAAAACCCCACTACCCTTTCAGCATTCATTTTTCATTTAGAAACCTCGGTGGCAGAACATTGATCATACTGTGCCACAGACCTTGAGAAATATCACTTAAAGAAGAAGGATTTACTTAAGGAATGCTCTGTGTTAACAGAGATGGTAGCAATAATGTATGAAGTGTAACATACACACACTGCATGGTTTCCAGCTGTTTGGCTTCACAGTCACCCTGTGTACTGAGAAAGAATAAATGAATCCTTGGATAATGTAACAAAAAAGTTATGGAACCAATCAGTCACTCTTTTGGAAGCAGTGTGGACAGCCTCATTTCACCACTTTGGGCAAATTCTACCATGACATCTACAAGGTAATATCCTGGCTATGGAATATGATAAAAGAATTTTGGGGCTGAATTTGCTATAAGATCCATAGTATATGAAAATGCATGAGATTTTCATATACTATAAGCAGTTTTCTATGGTAGATCTTCCTTGCTAAAAGTGATACATCTCCAAAAGGTCATGTAGTTTGGTGAAGAATAGGGAACTTTAAGCCCCTGGGGACAAAAACCTGCTTTTTCCATTCTGTCGATGATTTAAATGAAAGCAAATTCAAATTCAGCTGTTCCAAATTCAACTTTTTTGAAGCAAAATGCATTAAATAAAATTGTTGTCAGATATCTATGTATTAAAAAGGCAACGGCATTTTTTTTCCAAATTGTTCCCTTTGTTTTTTAGCTGATCTCTTTATGAAGATCTGGCTGTCAGCAAGGTCTCATGACAAACAGGTTCAGTGCTTAACAAATACCTAGGATAACATATGGATCTTTAATTAGCCTTTTTGGGAATTAAGTTTTTACAATACATTGATTTTTTTCTGTATCATTACTTATAAGAGTAAGCACATATAAACAAATGTAATCACTTGTACATGCACATTGAGTCCCAAAGTAGTCCAACTGTAAATTAGTCTACAAGCCAAAAGAAACTATGCATGAAGATAACACTTTGCATATGTACAAATAGAATACTATACTATATAGAAACTTTAAAATAGTAACTGAAAGCTGGGTTAAAAGTCTTTACAAATTTGGCTCATACTGTTTTGGTTACCTAATTGGTTGCAGTGATATCGCCTAATCATTATAAATCCAGTATCTTTTAAAATGAGAAACTAGACAGTAAAGTAAAATATACCAGAGTCTGATAAAGAAGTCTGAGATATTGCAGTTTAGTGAGAGAAGCTGTTCTAGGAAATAACAGTGGGAATCCAGAGTAAATGTTCAAGTGCTATGAAGTGTTGAAAGACCTTGGAAACTATCAAATAAGACCTGTGATATGTTAGCATAGATGGATGTTATATTAATGAACCTGCATTTAAGCCTGTTATGTTGGCCATAAACATGAGCAAAATTTACAAACAAGAACTTCTTTTGTTAAACTTCTGGTACTTTTTGCCAAGAAATTTTAGAATTTTTAAGATAACAAAAACTAAGACATGATTTAAGAGCTTAAGTATCTTTCAGTCTGCTCTGCAGACTGCAGCTTGAGATATGAACTTGGCTGCCAACCCACCAAAAAGTAATTAAAATGAAGTTAAGAAAATTAATTATTCTATTGTGTTTTATTTTAACAAGTCGTATGTAGGTTGGAACAAGATGCAAACATTATTATCTATTTAGATTAGGAAGATCATTCGTTTGCTAATCCATAATGTATTTTCCATCTTTTATTTCATTTTATCCTGCACTTAAAAGAATGGGATAATATCTATATAAGTTAAGATCTGAGTGAGCTCTCCCTTGTCATCTGTTGATGAATTCTGGGAAAAGGAGCAGAGTGTATTTTCAGAGATACACCTACTTGGCCTACGTCAGTGGTTCTCAAAAGTGTGGTTTGCAGGTAGGCTGTGGGCTCAGGGGTCAACCCCCCCCCCCCCTTGCAATGGGAAGCCTGCACTGGTGCTCCAGACCTTCATTCTCCCCACCATGTTACTGGAATGACAGTGCTGGTTTCTTGCTGGGTAGAGGAGACCCCTGAGCCTTGTGTGCCAGATTTGGCTTGTGGGGGGAGTTTGTGCGCTGCCACTGCCTCTTCTGGCTGCGTGCTACCTTCCACCCAGATCCCTCAGCCTACTATTGCACCCAACCTATCAGCCAGAATTCCACCCCACTCCTGCACTCTACTTCCTACCCATACCTTGTACCTTCACACCCTCCTGCACTACCCTTCCCTCCCAGGCCCTGCACCCCCATCCCTATCCCACTCCATGGCAACCCCCTCCTGCACACTGACCTCCTCATTTTTGGCCCCACCTCAGAGCCTACGGGGGCTCACAAAATCTATTAGCCCTAGAATCCCAGAAGATTTAATTTAGCCTGTGGGAAGCCCTGAACTTCTGTCCTCCCCGCTCCTTCCCTTCCCCTCTCCTCAGAGGGAAGTGAGGTGTCTCAGTCTGCAGCCATATCAGTGAGGGGGTGTTTTTTTGGGAGGAATTGTTTTTCTTTGTTGGGTTTTTTTGCTTCTAACTTTTGTGTGGTCTCCAACTGATTTTTCTGTTGCCCCTGGCCCAAAAAAGTTTCCCTGCTCCTGTCATAAATAAAGACAATGTTGAAACCTTTTGTTTTGGACATAAATTAATATTTTACTTTATTTAAAATGAAGATTGGTAAACTAACATGATAAAGTTAAAGCACTTAGTCTGTTAATGATTCTGATTAATAATATTTCCTTTCTTACTAATTATATGCTCCCCCTTTTGTTATAGCTGTGTATTTATGTTTTTATGCTTCAGTAGCCTAATATGAATAATTTAGTATTTAACGTATTTAGAGATAAGTGAAGGCATTTTGTCATCATGGCTGGCTGGTGGTCTGTGGAAAGGGTGGGCCATGGGGCAAAATGTTTGAGAACCAGTGGCCTAGGTGATCAACAGGCAGACCTGCTTTGCCAAAATTATCAGTTTTGGCTGGTGTAGGGTTAAAATTCACATTAATGGATGCAGGGGTCATGAAATGTTATCTTTATTGTATGATGAAAAAATAGCAGAACTACCATTTAATATGGATCTAATGGAACTTCTAAACTGATCCTCATTTTTTAAACAGGAGGTGAGGACAGGTGTTTGTACTTGGTGATACAGGCTCTTTAAATAGTTTTAGATACTACAGGACTTGGTTCCTCCAGCATATAATGACTGAGCTGATCAGACTCTGAGCTTGTGTCAGATTGATGATGCCTAAAGCTGAGGTCACTGATATTCTGGTTTAGGGGACTGAACCTTAGATGTGTTGTGGGAGCAGCTTGGTAATTAAAGATAATGCAGACTCAGTGAGGTTCCTGGTACCTGATAAAAATCACTAAGAACTGAAATTACTAAAAAATAGGGTAAGTTGTGAAAATCTCAGAATGTGTTAAATTAGTTAGAGTCAGAGCAGCAGCAGAGACCATAGCAAGAGCAGTAGCAGCAATGGAGGAGGCCTGACTGGTTTCCTTCCTTCAGGGGCAGGAGGCGAACCCATGTGCACACTCCCTTGAATTCTGGGCATTTTCTGACTTTGGTCAAACAACTGAGAGAGGGCTACAGCAGAGGGAAAGGGGAGTGGCCTGTGAAATGGAAATGTATTTGGCAGACTTTCACACTGCCAGGTGGGAAAGTAAAATTAAGGACTTCTGCCCAAAATACTATGCGGTAGGGGTATAGTTATTGCTTGCACACTTTTGAATTGTAGCTTTTCACAAATTAATGCTGAGTTTCTTTTCCTTTTAGTAAAAGTTTTCTTTCATGTAAACACAATCTTAGTGCTTCTGAGTGGGCAAGGAGTGACTCTTAAAGGCAATGGAGTGGTGCTTAATTTTTTGCCATGATCCTTGGCAAATTGTTCCATGGGTTACTTACATGCACTGTTAAAATGTATACTTTTATTTCAGTCACTGTTGCAGTTAGTCTAGATGAAACAGGGCCTTGGAGTTTATAAATTATGTGGGAAGCCTGTCCTCACCCTAGTTTGTGCTGCATCTTTGCACTGAATCCTGAGGTAACCTGGGAAAGATGCAGCAATGGTAACTGGTGATACATTCATTTGGTTATTGAAATATACCACAAGCTGAAAGTATAGAATCAGTGCACATTGCCTCTTTGCTTTGCAGCTGAGGGATACCACTCCTACAAGCATTACCAATTATGCAACAAGGAAAGGCAGCTATCATTAAGAACTCATAACATTTTAGGAATGCCAGAAAGCAGCCAATTCCTGCTGCAAACCCATTCTAACCCCTCTCCCCACTACTGTCTGAGACAGTGTTTCACCCCCTTTTGTTCCTTATCTCTGAGAGAAGGTTGGTGGGGTTGCTAGCTCAGCTGTCCTAAATCACTAAGGAGCTTCCCATTTGCTGCCTCCCTTTCTATCCTTTTTAAAAGAACAAAATCAGGTACAGGAAAACTACTGAGGCAAACATAGCGTGATTCAAAAATGTAGAGAACTTGTCAAGAGGAACAAATGCAAGTGCTGGAAGATGGCAGGAAAATGACCATTTTGTAATTCAGGAAGTACAAACAGATGTATATGACACAGCAAAATGGAAATTGTGCCTCTTTATGTGGTGGCATAACTAAATTACACACAATGTCTATTCATGGTTATACTCTTTTGGGCCACAGATTTTTACCTTCTTTACACAGTGGTTTGAGGGCCTGATAGTTAAGGTTAATGACATGATGGTGCTGTTCTGTATATGTGAGCCTGTCTGATGTATTTAAATGGCTAGTGGCTTAGCATCTGGAGAGGGAGGGGCTCTATGCATACCTTATCCTGTTCAAGCTTTGTCCAGGTCAGCCAAAGTTAAGTGTCATTATGTTCAATGTCTTTGTGGTTTTATAGGTGGTAAGGGGATAGATGCATTGAAGGGCTGTGCTACTTCTGCTGTTTCTTTATTTTTTAACATGTTACTCTTCTTTTGCTCATTATGTAGAGTCAGTCTCTGTGGGTCTCAACTATTTGGGACACATGTATTTAGCAACACCCCTACTTCTGTTAGTATAAGCCTCATGAGAGCAGAACTGGAACACATCACTTCTATTGCTGTTTATGATTGGGGAAGATTTTTCTCTTTCCAGCTTTTACTTTGAATGTTACTGTAAGCATTAGGCGCTCATTCTTGCCCCTCCCTCATGTGAGTGCTCTCTGTGGTTTAGAGATTTCTCGAGTAGGTAATGTTTTTACAGGATTGGGCTTTTGATTTTTTTTAAATCTGTGACTGTATCTCTTTACAGTACATGAGGTGTTCTATTGTACAACTGTTCTAGTGAAATCACTCCTGTAGGCATGGTTAAGCAATAATTGCACAATACAGTCTTTATTGTTCCTTTGTCTTACAGAGGATATGATGGGATGAATTGTTCAAAGAGAGGGTACTTACAGTTCCATGGTGATATGGATTGGTGCTGTAAGCAGGTAGAACTGAGGCAGCCACAAAACACAAGTTTTTCATCAAGTGAAGGAAATTTCTTTTGACTCAGTGTGCCCAGGCATTCTGTCTCTCTCTCCCTCTCAAATAGAAAGCATTTACATAAATTCAAAATGAATCAGAAAAAAAAAATTAGGCTCAGTCTACAATCCAGCAACCTAGCCATTGTGCATACTGGCCTATCTTTTCAAACTGTCTCCCAGATAGCTGCTCATTTCCTAATATCCTTCTGTGGAGTTGTCACTGCCTGGCTCTAAGCAGCTGCTTAATTAGGCCCTCAGTCTCCAGCCCTAGTCTTCTACTTCATCCAGTACACCTATGTGATACATGATCAGCAAGCTACTCAGTGCTTGCTAGAAACCAAATGGAATGGCTTCATACTGCCACAGAGACAATCCGGACAGGCCTAATGCCTTCAGGCTTTATCCAGTATTACGTGAGTTTATGAAGTAGCTTGTTCAGTAAAGAAACTGCATTCATAAGTTTAAATTGTTAAAACATTTTCACTGCTTGTGAATTCTTTTCTTAAGTGAGGCTGAACTGAATTGTGTTGTTTTGAGTTTTGTCCCTGTCAAAATTCTTCAGAAATTAGCCAGTCAGTGTTTGTGTTGCCTTTCTGATCACATTTAGAAAAGTATGGGCACGTTTTGACTTCTGCCATTTTCTAAAGGCCATAAGACCATTGCATGTGCAATGTGAAGGAAATTAACTATATATCCCTAACATCTGTTTTATTACCGCTGTAATATTACGTGTGTGCTGGAAGAACATGCCATGCATACACCACCTCTTTCTGTAGCTGCTCTGAATTCCAAGGCCATGAGAGTGAAAATAACAGTGATGTTATTAATTCCTAACAATAATATGAAATAATGCTTACCAAAGTACATACATAATCAGGTTTGGTTACCATCCTCCTCTCGCTATAAACTTTAGAAATAAACTATCTGTGGTTTGACAACTGACATTTATTTAATGTTGTTCTGTTGCATCTGTGACCTTGAATCTGAGCTGAAGGGGAGGGAGGGATGCATTGAAATAGGTTCAATGAAGCATACAAATGCCAGAGTAAAACCAGCTGTTCCTCTAGGCTAAATGAACTGGAGACACAGTTATGTGACTTTCTCTCTCTGCCACCCTATGAAATTCTTTTTTTCAAATGCCCAGGAGCAGGTGCTGGATTCATCATCATCTTCTAAACCAATTCTCTTTAACTGGCTCAAAGCTCTGTACAAAGGGCACTCTAAACTACATAGCTGCAGTATATACTGAATCAGGCTAATTGTGAATTATTAAATACACAAACAACTGCAAAATGTTAGGCTGTTCTCTGCTAATTCACGGTTAAATCCTGAAAACACTTGCATTCAGGTAGCTTTACTCATATAAAGTAATCCTATTTTTGGAGGATCAAGCCCCTGGTATTTCATTTTTCCCCACTAATAAGTGATATATAGCAGCTGTGGAGGTGTTTGACCACAATTCCTCTCCCTACATATATATTTTTCTGATTTAATTTTAAAATATTAGATATAATATAGAATAGAAAACTGGAATAATTACTAAAGTCATGTTGATTATTAAACTTACTTTATCACATTCACTGGATTCCACCTCTAACAAAAATAGCCAGTAGCTCTTATTTGAATGAAAAACTACAGGTATAGGCGTTTTTCATTCCATTCCTGTAATTCCATGAATTGGCATTGTAAATGTCTTCTGGAAATAATAATATATTATTGAACTAACTCTCTGTATATCTCTTCAGAGCTATATTATATCAAATGTCTCATTAAAATTGTTTAAAAGGAATGATCATTTAATGTGGTTTAAGCAAGAGGACTAGATTGACCTGTGATGTGGATGTAAGCAATTAATTTATTTATGAATTTATCAAGTTTGCATTGTTCATTTTTTGCTTTTGCATTAAGCAAAATGAAGACTCTTTCAGTTGTCATACTGTGTTCAGTGGAGCACCGGGGATTGAACTTAAAATAGTAACTAGGTGTGGAAGACAGAGTATGGCTTTTGCCCCCTGCTATGGTGGCCAAACCATGAGTATACAAATCAAGAGATGCAATGAGTGTGTGGTTAAAAAAGAAATCTGAACTGTTCCTGGTGGTGTCAACTCTCATGACTTTATCGTGAGTGTTGTGATATTTGATGGTCTTCCTAAAGTCCTAGCCTCTGGAGACATGTGAGTCGATTAGGATGTCAGAGTCCCTTAGTAATTTTCTAGCCTTCATGGTTGTGGTTAAAACCTTAAAACATGTGTGAAACATTACAAGATGTAAACAAAAAAAATATTTTGTGCTATTTTTACAACAAATAACCTGACAACTATATTGAAGTATGGCCTATTTTTCAGCATTCAGAAATATTTTCTTAGCTCTACAATCTCAAACATATAATTGTACCAAAAACCTTTAAAAACATATTGACACTCTAATGTGTGTCTAAACCATGAAATGTATTAATAATGTTCATATCTTCATGAATGTTTTGAATAATTATAGTTGTCCACTTTACAGCTAAGTGGGCTAGTTTCTCAATTACCGATCAGCTCAGCACATCTGAGGCTAGTAAGAACCTTCTTTCTTGTCAAGCTCCTCAATTCAGTGGTTACGAAGCTTATCTCGTGCAGAACTCCTAAACTCCAGAAGAACAAGGATACACTGAAACTCCATAGAAATACAGTAGCAATCAATAGAGTTCCAGAACACGCCACCAGCTTTTAGTTAATGGGAAGTTTCCAGTTAATTGGGTTTGGTTGCACAGTGTTTGGATTCTAGAGAAGAGAACTTTTACCGGGATCTGACCTGATTATTTGTTTAGCTTCTGTTTAGTCTCTAATATAATTTGTATTTCAGTTTATATATGGTTCATCACAGTAGCTGTAGACCTCAGAAACTATAGGGTTTATGAAGTGTAGTCTTGGTCTTTTACAGAATAAATCTTACACATCTTTTAAAAAAATATCCAGACCACAGTGGCTTGTTTCCCTTCCTTTACATGATGATTAAAACTGGCCTCTTGACAAATGCAGTATGTTTACCTAACTCACTTAAGAGCTCATAATTCCTAAGTACATGGATCTTTCTACCTTTTTTTATTTATTTATTTTTTTTTTTAAAAGGCTGTGTGAGATATCTAGTGCTCAGTCTTCTCGGAGTGATCATTCTCTTTGCCCATTACAGATCTTCCACGGGTAGCCGAGGGGGCCCATTCTTCCTTTTGGGATCTAACAGAGGCTGAAGAGAAGGTCACTCCCTCTTTTTAGTTCTCGTTGTGTGTTAGGCCCACGGCCCAACCAATCCCCAATATCACAATTATGGTGTACGAGGACTTGTGAGATAGCCCTCCCAGAAAGCAAGATGGAGGACTGCACTTGGCTACTATTCCCAAAAGATCCTATAGAATTATAAAAGACCTTAGAAAGTATAAGATAAATGGGATAAGTCCATAGAGGAGAATAGGACAGGAGGTTTAGGTCAGTGTTTCTAAATAAACATACCAGGACTTCAACAATGATTTCAGTTTGGCTCATTCCTGGTGGTGAGTAAAGACTTGGTGGCTGGGGTGTTATTATATTTTTCTGCACAAGTTCACCCCACCCTGGTATCCTGGAATGTTGTGGAATCTGTTATGAAAAGCATTCTAATCCATAAGATAAATAATTTTTAGTTCTGTAAACATCATTGCGAATAATAACATGTGGCTGAAATAAATGGTGTCCCTTCACAGGTCATATTAGTATGAAATATGTATTCTGTCATTTATAACAATAAAAGGATTTATTGCCAAAGAGCTGTTTATTCACACACTTCAGAATTTTATATAAAAATCACAAACATTGGCTTAACAGTACAAATAACATTTGCAAACACTGGACAGCTGTTAATGTCAGTTTATTATTGTGATTTTTGTTCACTTACGTGGCTGCTGGAGATTTGCTCTGATCCAGTGCCTGTGGAGGTCAGTGGGAGTCTTTTCAAAGTACCTCTCTCTCTCTCTCTCTTTCTTAGCGTATATCTACATAGCAGAGCTAAAGTTGAATTAAGCTACACAACTTGAGCTATGTCAATTGCATAGCTTAAGTCGAGAGAGCTTAATTCAGCTTTTGGTGCTGTCTGCACCACAGGAAGTTGAAGGAAGAACACGCTTCCTTTGACTTCCCTTACTCCTCGTAAAATGTGGGTTACAGGAGTTAGAGTAAAAAGTCCTCCAGCTCGACATTATTTCGAAATAATGGCTTTAGTGTAGACAAGCATTGTGTACCTAAGGGTTTTGGGTTGGGCTCTGTACCCTTTCCAAGTGAAATAACATAGCGCATGCCTGCTTCCCACGTTTGGGTTATAGAGTCTTCAGGATATATCCTACTAGCTGGAGTAGTCTGTCTGTCCATCCTCATGGCAGGAGGGCTGGCCTGGAGGATTTGCAATATCAAAATAAATACATCTTTAATGCAGTTGTTTTAGGAACACTGGAGAGAGTGGGTTGCAACCTTGCTGCTGTTGTGGGGGGACATCCTTTTTTCTCCTTGGGTCCCTTTCTAGGGAGGGGGAAAACACATCTCCTTTGCTGAGTTACATTTCAGAATCTGTTTTATTTAATACCCTATGGCTACGTCTACACTGGCCTTTTCTCCGGAATAGGCATGCTAATTTTGAACTTTGGAATAGGGAAATCTGTGGGGGATTTAAATATCCCCCGCGGGATTTAAATAAACATGGCCACCGCTTTTTTTCCGGCTTGGGGAAAAGCCGGAAAAGAGCGTCCAGACTGGCGCGATCCTCCGGAATAAAGCCCTATTCTGGAGGATCTCTTACTAGGATTTCCCTATTCCAAAGTTCGAAATTAGCATGCCTATTCTGGAGAAGGGGCCAGTGTAGACGTAGCCTATCTGAATGATGGTAACACAGATTAATACAGTTATCTGGCTGTGATATGACAAGCAAGTCCATTAGTGTCACTGTCACTGTTGCTACAGCCATTGAGTTGCTACCCCAAGTTTCAGTCAAGTAGTCATGTTAGTCTGCATGTGTGAAAACAAGGAGTCGTGTGGCACCTTAAAGACTAACAGATTTATTTGGGCGTGAGCATATCAAAAGAAGGGAGTTACTTATCAAGTTTAGGACCAGTGTTAACGAGGCCAATTTAGTCAGGTAGATGTGGCTCACTCCAAGCAGCTGATGGGGAGATGTGAATGCCAAGAGAGGGAAAATTGCCTTTATAGTGAGAGAATCAATCTAAATCCCTATTCAGACTTAATTTGATTCTGTTAAATTTGCAAATGAATTGCAGCTCTGCTGTTTCTCTTTGTAATTGGATTTTGAAGGTGTGTGATTTTTTTTTTTTTTTTTTTTTTTTTTTTTTTTTGTAGAAGGATGGCTACTTTTAAATCTGTTACTGAGTGTCCAGGGAGGTTAAAGTATTCTCCTACTGGTTTATGCATGTTATCTTTCTTGTGGTCTGATGTGAGTCCATTTATCCTTTGGCGCAGAGACTGTCCCGTTTGTGTGATATACATGGCGGAGGGGCATTGCTGGCATATGTCACATTAAAGGATGTGCAGTTGTACGAGTCCCTGATGTTGTGGCTTATGTGGTTAGATCCTGTGATGGTGTCACTTGTATAGATGTATGGACAGAGCTAACAGTGGGGTTAGCTGCAAGGGTAGGTTCCTAGGTGAGTGTATCTGAAGTGTGATGTGTGACTGCTGGAAAGAATTTACTTCAGGTTAGGAGTTTGTCTGTAGGTGAGGATTGGCCTAACCACCAAGGCCTGTGAGAGTGAGGGATCATTTTCCAGGATGGATGTAGTTTATTGGCAGCACTCAAGCTGAGGAAAAGAGGGGGAAGATCAGGGATGGGAGAATGCCCAGGGGAAGAGTTAGGGAGCCCACGGAGCAGGGCTCACAGCTGGTAGCAACAGAGGAAGTCGCATTGACTGAGTAGGGTCTGTGGGCAGGATGGTTGGGGGAAGAGGCAGGGTGGATCATGTTTGTACAGCCCTTAGCACAAGGAACCCTAATTCTGATATTTCTCTGGTTGATATGGTAATGTAAATATTTAATACATTTAGGAAACATAATCAGGGGCATTCAGAAAATGGATAAATGTAACTGGACAACATTTTTTTTAACTCTTTGAAAAGAAAAATAAGGAGCACTATTTCACCTCTTGGTATTTGCTGTGTTTTTTAATTTGAGTTAAACTGATGAAAAGCTAAAGCAACTAAATAATGAAAAAAAAATCTTTGTTTGGGAAGTTATGAAAATTATACAATGTTAAATAAGTAAGTAATCAAATAAACAGAGGCTCATTTTCCCCCTTCATTTCATGTATGCTGCTCCCATATTAGTCAATTGGAAATGCACAGATATAATCTGGGTAAAAATTAATTTGTTTACTTAAACACAATTCTATGGTCTGTCACCACTCTAGTTACATACTGCTAATTAATTGATCTTTGTAGGACTGTTAGCTTTTAATGCGTAAACAACAAAGATTTTGCCTAGATTTTCTAAAGTGCAGTTTTTCTTGCAAAGATGTACAAAAGTAAAAGGAAAATTGGACAGGTTTGTGAAGTGTGAGCAGACTTCATATCTTCACAGAGATGGTAGTTTATATTTCATATTAGACCTTTTGTTCTTTGATCTGTGAAATCTTTGAAACCTACGAAGAAAAAAAAGGAAGAATTAAACATTTATATTTAGAAAGGGAAATATAAGGTAGTGCAGCTATCAATGATGACCATTCTTCTCAAAATGGAATAAAAAGTTAATTTGGCAAGGGTTTGTTTAGATATCACAAATTGAAAATGGGAATAATTCCATATTTCAAGTTGTTTTAAAAATTGTATGCACAAATGGACACACAAAACAAACCATATTAGTTTTTAATGGTACTTCCAAAAGAAAAAGACATACTTGTGAAATGATTATTAACAAAGGGAAGAGAAAAATACATTTTTTGTCTGTCTACATAATTTTTTTTTCTGTTCCCTTTGTTAATAATCATTTCATTCAAACTACTGCAAAGAGGTGAGAGTTAGGTTTTCTTTGTGGAAGTCTATGTTTACAGCCCTTCCAGCTCTCACTCTACTCTTCTAGAAAATAAATGGGGGAGAAAAAATGTAATGTTCCTGATATTTCTGAAGTAGACAAGCAAGGGAGAAAAATAACCCCTCTTTTTACATTATAGAAATCAAAGCAAACACAACATAAGAACGGCCGTACTGTGTCAAACCAAAGGTCGATCTAGCCCAGTAGCCTGTCTGCCTATAGTGGCCAGCGCCCGGTGCCCCGGAGGGGGTGGACCGAAGACAATGATCAAGCAATTTGTCTCGTGCTATTCGTCTCCAGCCTCTGTCAAACAGAGGCCAGGGACACCATTCCTACCCCCTGGCTAATAGTCTTTTATGGACCTAACTTCCATGAATTTATCTAGCTTCTCTTTAAACTCTGTTATAGTTCTAAGAGGCTGTGAAGGCTAGAACTATAACAGAGTGTGTATAACTGTATGTGTATGGAGGAGATTTGGCTGAGTACTGCTTTGGGGAAAGGACGTAAAGCAAACAACACAGGCCCATAGAGAGATGAAGACAACCTGAAGAAATCCAAGCTGAAGCAGAGTGAAAACTAGTGAGAGGTTTGGTCAATTGTGCTGGCTGAAAAGTTTAGGGCCTGTAAGCTTAAAACATCTCCTTTTTTGCCTTTTGGTTCCTTCTTTATGCAGAGAAGCAGGATTTTGTACCTTTCTAGTCCATAAACAAGATTGCATCAAAGAAAATTCCAGACTCCATCATGAGTGTTTCAGCCTAGAGAAATTTACTAGCTGCACAGGTTAAAAGAGGGTAATAGTATAATAGTATCCTATATGCTGTATTATATACATGTTTTTCTGGAAAAGTCCTATTTTTAAAACATTTTGGATAAAACTGGAGATAAACTCAGAAAATACTTCCCCTTGTCTTGGCAGAAGGGGGTTTGATCACATTAGCAAGCAGAGACAACCACTGTGGTCTTGAGAAGAGGAGGAAATAGAGGGACAAATTTGGCTGCTCTCAAGCGCCACTCACACCCTCCATCCTTCTCACCTGGATAGATGAGGAGAATGTGCTGGACTGAATTATCTCTTATATCTCTCGCCTTTCCATAGATGAGGATTGCAGGGCACACTGCTGTGGCTGATGCACTCTCTCCCTGCTCTATAATAAAGGTTTAGTCTGAATTCTTCTTCCATGATGCTTTGGGTTTCACCAACTGATAATTTTTTCAGGTACCAATAGGTTGGTTTATTTTTTGCCTCCCTCATAGGGCTTTTAAACTAGTAAAGAGTGAGAAAGGAATCTAAAGTTGTCTGATAAGTGAACTTGTAACTCCAAGTGCAAGTTTGACAGCTCCTAGACTCGGTCTAGAGTTCTTTCAGGCATTCTAAACAAGAGACAATGACATTAATGGTTACCAAAGCCCTCTGACATCATTTTCCAGCCTGCATGGAGTCAGGGTAGCGAGGAGCAATAGAATGTACTAGAAACTCCTGCTGGAGCCAGTAGGGAGTCTTTGCATGAGGTAATATGGCCAAATGAGTTGCTGGGCCAGTTACATACCAGGGCTGCTCAGCTTCTCAGTGGGACGGGACAACCGGAGTCAGAAACCAGGTTTGGTTTCAGTTGAGAGCTCTTGAACTTAGGACTAGAGAGATGCAAAAATAGCTCAAGGGGTCTCTGGTTAACCTCCTCTCCCACAAAAGGTTTCTTGGAACTGCTGTGAGTTCTAGTGCATGGAAGTTCCAGCCCTGGAGAGACCAACATCCAGAGAGGCAGAGATCAGCCTGGTGCCATCTGCCAAAAGCCATCCAAGACTTCTATGAGACTCCAGACTAGGGAGCCAGAAGAGGACCCTGCCTCACCCCGGAGCAAACACACAGTAAGAGGATCCTATTTTTGTTGTTTAAGTGGAACAGCATATGCAGCACTTCTCTCCAGACTCGTCCTCTGCATACTATCCTCCGTGGAAGGGAGCTTGTGCCTGTATTAATTTGCTGATCTATAGAACAGGCAGTCCCCGACTTACGCGGATCCGACTTATGTCGGATCCGCAGTTATGAACGCGGCTTTTCTCGCCCCAGAGGACATGGACTGCGGGACCTCGCGGTCCCCCCGCCCGTGTACTCCGGGGCGAGAAAAGCTGCTCCGCGTCTCCCTGGTCTGCAGACCAGGAAGATGGGAGCAAAGCCGCGGAGGGGCTGGGGCTCTGGGGCAGCCCAGGCGCGCCTGGGCTGTCCCGCCGCCGGCTTCCCCCACCATGTGTCTCAGCCAAAGTGAGGAGTCACTTTGAGTAGAGGCACCAGGTATCACAAGAGAATATAGGACCCAGCCTTATGTCAACAGAGAGGAGAAGCCAATCCAAGCAATAATACATAGCAGGAGGGTTGACCCACTCCTTAGCTGAGAAACTACATTTGTAATTTGAAGTCTGCCCACTGTGGGTGAGATGCTCAAACAGCCAGCTACCAATGGTACACATTAATGAGAACTAAAAGATAACTGATGCCTGTTAGTCTGGAGAAGGGGAGACATTAAGTTTTTGCAGATTCCTGAACCCTTCATGTCCTCAGTCATTCCCTCTCACAGAGGAAGGGGTGAGATCACTTAAAGAGGGACTGAATCCTAGGGGGATGACCATGAATGTGGGTTATAAGGTAAGGAGGCCATTTAATAATGCATAATTCCCAAGAAATACCTGGTATTAGGGGAGGGGAATTGCTTAATTATTAAAAAGCTTTGATACACAACACACATACTCCATCAGCTTCATCTAACCAAGAGTGTTGCCAGTTATAATCATGAAGCCAAATAATTGTGATGTAGGCATTTTTTCTGGCCCCAGATTAGAATAAACTGGCTTTTTTCCCGAAATACATTTTTTTTCTTCTCCCAATCCCTGTGTCACAAGGCGTAGTTTAGGTGGTTTCTGTGCAATTGGTGGGAATTTCCAAACTTTAACATGCATGGATTTATTTTAACCTTACCTTTGAATTTCCTGGGTTTTGTAATCCTGAGGGCATTTTGCTCCAAACAATGTGTATAACATTCTGCAGATTTCATTTGTCAAATATGGTGGCTCCAGCACAGCATTTGAGGAGTACAGGCCACTGGCTGTGCAGAGGTGAGAGATCATTCTGCAGCTCCCTGCCCCCAAGTATATGCACTCAATGGTGAGGCTGTACTCAACGCTGACACTGCAAGGACCAGGTCTGCCCCAGAAACAATCCAGAGTTTTGCCCCTTTATGCCAAATATACCAGGTGTAGGCAGGCAGGCTCAGCTCAGCAGGATCCAAGTGTATAGGAGACCGTTGGGGGGCAGAGATCCAGGTGTGGGTTGAGAGAGTTCTGTGGATAGCATTTGGATGCAGGCATCTCGATGAGAGATTTGGGTGTGGGAGGAATCTGGATACCTTGAGCTTGCTGGGGGAGGAGGGTCTGGGTACAATGGTAAAGGGACCCTGCAGGGTGGTCCAGAGAAAGTGATTGGGGCTTAGTGTGGGGGTGTCTGAATGTTCAGTGGGGACTCCAGATGGTGGAGAAGTGGGGACTCGAATAGAATACAGAACTAAATTAATACTGGAGCATGTGGACTAGAAAAGGCTGAATAAAAAGATTGGAGGAATAGGTGGCAAGATAATGAAGCAAGCAAGATCTTCCAATTGTTTTCTGTTTCACCAATAATACCTCATTCTAAATCAGGTTTAACTTCACCATTCCATCTACTTTATAATCCCAGACTGATTTTTAATATGTTTTAAGAGCAGTACCACTCAGTTGGAGTAGGAGTAGAGGGAACAGAGGGTATGTCTACACTACAAAGTTAGTTCGAACTAACAGAACTAACTTTCATAGGCGCTACACTAGCGCTCAGTTCGAACTAGGAAAACCTCATTTTACGAGGATTAAGCCTAGTTTGAATTAGCTAGTTCGAATTAAGGGGTGTGTAGCCCCTTAATTCGAACTAGTGGGAGGCTAGCCCTCCCCAGATTTCTCTGGTGGCCACTCTGGCCAACACCAGCGAAACTCTTCTGCCCCCCTCCCGGCCCCATACCCCTTAAAGGGGCACGGGCTGGCTACGGTGCCCGTGCCAGGTGCAAGCCTGCCAGCACCCAGCCAGCAGACCCTGCACCTGGCACGGATCGAGCCACCCACCCGATGCCCCCCAGCCCTCCCCCTCTTCCCGGGACCGGCCAACCCTAGGGACCCTGGAGGGGATGGACCGAAGACAGTAACCAAGCCATTTGTCTCGTGCCATCCCTCTCCAGCCTTCCACAAACCTTGGGCAGGGACACCACTCCTACCCCCTGGCTAATACTACTCCATGGACCCAGCCTCCATGACTTGATCTCACTTCCCTTTCAACTCTGTTCTAGTTGTAGCCTTCACAGCCTCCTGCAGCAAGGAGTTCCACAGGTTGACTCTTTGCTTTGTGAAGAAGAACTTTCTGTTACTAGTTTGAAGCCTGCTACCCATTCCTTTCCTTTGGAGTCCTCCAGTCCTTCTTTATGGGAACGAATGAAGAACTTTTCTGTATGCACCCTCTTCACCCCACTCATGCTTTTAGAGGCCTCTATTCTGTCCCCCCTCCGTCTCCTCTTTTCTAAGCTGAAAAGTCCCAGTCTCTTTAGCCTCTCTTTATATGGGACCTGTTCCCAACACCTGATCATTTTAGTTGCCCTCCCCTCTCCCACCCTCTCTCTTCCCCTCTCCCACCTCCTTTTCCCAGTCTCCCCCAGTTTTGTTCAATAAAGACAGATTCCATTTTGGAAGACACGTTATCTTTATTTTGTACATCAAGAAGAGGGGCTAGGGAAGGGTAAGTGGAAGGAGGTGAGGGAGGAATGGGGCACGAGCCCCCGATGGGGAGGACTGGGCTGGCTCTGCGGGCTTCTGGGGGTGGAACCTCTCCTGCAGCCCCCCAATTACCCCCTCTCCCCAGATGGCAGCCTGCGGCAAGTGCGGCCGGGCTGATGGCCGAGTGCTGTGATGTGCCCAGTGTGGATAGTCCGGGCACTCCAAGCCAGGATTGCTTTGCAAGCGGGGCACCCCTGAGAACTGTCTGTCCAGGGTGGAGGTCGGGACCCTTTAAGCACAGCCCTTGGCTAGCCTGAGGCAGCATCTCCATGCTCTAAGTCCTCCTCTGATGCCCTGCCAGCACTGCTTCCAGCCATCCTTAAGCCCGGTTCATGGTCCACTTAATGTGGACATGCTAGTTTCAATTAGCAAATCGCTAATTCGAACTAGTCTTTTAGTCTGGATCCGTTAGTTCAAATTAGCTTAGTTCGAATTAACTAATTCGAACTAAGTTAGTTTGAATTAACGTTGTAGTGTAGACATACCCAGAGATAGCTTAGGGGCTGGTATTTACATCCCAATTAACCAGAGTATCATGTAAGCTTTCTGCTGAAAGCCTGGGTCACCATGGCCTTCATACTCTTCATGAAATGTATAGATAATAGGAAAGGAGGGATGTGTGTGTGTGTGTGTGTGTGTGTGTGTGTGTGTGAAGCGCCTTGAAGGCAAAGGTAGGTCACCCAAGGGTCACATTCTTTCAGGCAGATTACAGCAGGCTGAAACTGGCAGACACTTGTATATTGAGGACTTAAGTGTTTTGCAATGGAAATCAATTTGCAGATGGGGGTGGCACCCAGGGGTTTAAAAAAACCCAAAACATTGCATGGCAGGCATGTTCATTGTAGCAGTAGATACAGATGAAGAAAGGACAATAGAAAAATATTTTGGACTACAGTTTATCAGTGCCGTTTTAGCTGATTTTATATTTCCAAACATGCCCTAGAAGGAGGTAAAACTGCCCAAATGATGCTTCAGAGACATATAATAATGCAAGGAGATGATATCTGTGGCTACACAAAATCTGATTAAAGCTATACGGGGACTTAAATATTATCATTAAGCTATTTTGCTGCAAAGCGGCTAACTACCCTAAGAGATCAATATGTGCAAAGGTCTGTTGCCATACACTTTATGCTGGTCAGCAGGTGTAAATAAAACAGAACTTAATGTACAGATAAAACAAAATACAGGTCTATGTAGCACTTTAAAGACTAACAAGATGGTTTATTAGATGATGAGCTTTCGTGGGCCAGACCCACTTCCTCAGATCAAATAATGGAAGAAAATAGTCACAACCATATATACCATTTTAAAAAAAGTGAACACGCATGAAAAGGACAAATCACATTACAGAACAGAAGGGGGATGTGGGGGGAGGGGGGGGAAGGAGGTGAATGCCAGTGAGTTAATGATATTAGAGGTGGGGAAGGGGAGATGTCTGTGAGTTAATAGAATTAGAGGTGATAATGGGGGAAGCTATCTTTGTAATGGGTAAGATAGCTGGGGTCTTTGTTAAGTCCCGTGCGGGAATGGAAATCCAGGTATATATGGTTGTGACTATTTTCTTCCATTATTTGATCTGAGGAAGTGGGTCTGGCCCACGAAAAGCTCATCATCTAATAAACCATCTTGTTAGTCTTTAAAGTGCTACATAGACCTGTATTTTGTTTCAGCTACCCCAGACTAACACGGCTACATTTCTACCACTAATGTACAGATAGGTAGAGCTCATCAGGAAATTTTCACTGAGATTTTTCATCAAAATGCCAATTTGTCAAACTGTGGGCAAAACATGGCGGTTTTTGAAGACTGGTGGCAAAACAAGTTTAAAAGTTGTCAGAATTAAGAATGCTGATTGGAAGTGACTTTACATTTTGAAACTTAAGCTAACAAAACCAAAGAAGAGAAACAGTCAAAAAAATCGCTGCATTGAATCAAACTTGATGTGGAGTTTTTTGTTTTGTTTGGGATTTTTTGTTTGTTTGTTCACTTATGAGCAACAAACTGTGCCAAAATCAAATATTTATAGGATAGGAAGAAAATATTTTCCACCCACTGCTAGAAACAGTGCCCTCTTTTGGCACACACGTTACAAGGCAATGTGGCCTTCTGCCTTTGAGTTTTGTTTCTTTCCCATTCCTGCACAAGCTATCTGGATAAATAAAAGCTCTGCATATCTTCCTACTTTGCCCATTGCCTTTTAGAACAGGATCCTTCTCTCTGCCTCTTGGGAAGACACCGCAGAATAGTATCATCAAATATGATCATATTTGCTGTTTTCATATAAGAAAATAGAAAACATTAGTATCTTTCCACAGCCTGAACAGATAATGAATACCCTCACAATTGTGACCATGTGTTCCAGATGAAATTAATGCAGTACTTTAGGAAATCTGCTGATATTTCTGCTTCATTTAGAATATCAGATGGTGGGAAAACATGACACCTCTCAAATGAGAATGAATGTCCCAAAACATTTACCTAAGTTTCATCACAATATGTGTATTGATAAAGTAGTAAGAACTTAGTTATTTATTTGAAACATAAAAGTGTGTTCTGGTCCTGTGAAATTATATGCTACTAAATGTGGTCAAAAAGTGAGTAGTAGGAATGTTTTCAATGTATAGGCCATCTTCGATCTTAGATCACTGCTTCAAGGTGAAATGATCTCGTGTAAAGTGCAATGTTCATATATAAATATAGGCCTCTATTTGACTGTTGATAGGTATCCATTAGTCACCAGCAACACAAATAATTCTTATAGACGACTGTCCTATCAGTACATTACTAGGACTCTAGCAAATTCATGGTTCATTTTGGTCAATTTCATGGTCCTATTATTTAAAAAAATGGTAAGTTTCATGTTTTCAGATATTTAAATCTGAAATGTCACAGTGTTCTAAGAGTCATGACCTAAAAAGGAGTTATGTGGGGGTTGCAAGGATATTGTATGGTAACTGGGTATTGCTACCCTTATTTCTGCACAGCTGCTGGCAGCAGCATTGCCTTCAGTGTTCAGCAGCTGGAAAACAGTGGTTGTTGGCCAGGAGCCTAGCTCTGAAGGCACAGCTACCATCAACAGCTGCACAGAAAGAAGATGGGCTAGGATGGTATTGCCATGCTTCTTTATGCAATGCTGCCTGCAAAGCTGGCCCATTACACAGCAGCTGCCATTCTCATGCCACCCAGCTCCGAGGACAG
The DNA here is from genome assembly GCF_049634645.1 of Pelodiscus sinensis. Classification (NCBI taxonomy): domain Eukaryota; kingdom Metazoa; phylum Chordata; order Testudines; family Trionychidae; genus Pelodiscus; species Pelodiscus sinensis. Next base: position 50,514,971 of record NC_134716.1, on the reverse strand, counting down.
CAGTGGAGAAGTAAGGGGGACTTGGGTGTTTTATTACCACCCTTGCTTCTGAGCTGCTGCTGGTGAGATGCTGTTTTCAGAGCTGAGAACCTGGCCAACCCCTGCTTTCCAGTTGCCCAGCTCTGAAGGCATAAATGCAGAAGTAATGGTGGCAACAAGGTTATCATCCTAAAATAACCTTGTGATCTCCCTGTAATTCCCTTCTAGGTCAGGCCTTCCAATCTCAGCTAGACTACCCCATGGAATCTATATAGTATAGGGTAAAAGCATGTACAGGCCAGATTTTCAAGGGAGAACGCCAGATTCCATGGTCAGTAATGTATTTTGCATAACCATGAATTTGGTAGGACCCTATACATTGCATAGGTAGAATTCTCTGATTTTGTGATGGGTGCTATAATAGAATGTGCTATTATTAATTTGCATGCAAATCTTGTTCATACAAAGTCCTCTTCCAAACACACCCTACTAAAAAGAAACTGCCTCTGGAGTCAACTAGATAGTTTTATATTGGCACCAAACACATGAAAATCAAAACAAATAAAAACCACAAACACGAAAAGCAGTGGAGGGAGCTGCATCCTTACACTACTTTAGTGTAGTGATGTCATCAAGTGCAGTGAGGGAAAAACCTCACAAGACCTATGAGAGCCTACTTTTAAATTACTTTTGTTTTAAAATACATCTGTTTGTTATGTAGAGAATCAAAATAGTGAATGTGTTAAATATTTGAGGCTTTGGTTAGTTTTTGAATTTTAGTACAAATCATTTTAGTTCACTGTAAAAACAATACCTACCATGTCTATAGCACTTTCAGGATCTCAGGGTATGTCTACACTACAGCACTAATTCAAACTAACTTAATTCGAATTAGTTAATTCAAACTAAGCTAATTCGAACTAGTACATCTAGACCTAAAAACTAATTCGAGTGGACCCTGAACAAAAGTTAAGGCTGGCCGGAAGCAGTGCCAACAGGGCATCAGGTTAGGACTTAGAGTGTGGAGCTGCTGTCTCAGGCTAGCAGAGGACTGTGCTTAAAGGGACCCAACCCCCACCCCGAACAGACAGTTCTCAGGGTTCCCCGCTTGCTGGTCTACTTCGATGAGGGACAGCAAAGCAGTCCTGTCTTGGAGTGCCTTAGTGCCCACACTCGGCACATCACAGCACTTGGCCATCAGCCCAGCTGCACTTGCTGCAGGCTGACATCTGGGGGGGGGGGGTCAGTCAGGGGGCTGTCAGGATCCAGGAGACCATGCAGGACAGCTTCCACCCCGAGGAGCCCGCAGAACCACCTGTTCATTAAATCTTTCATTATTATTTTTCTCTTGAATTGTTGCTTAGCAATACAGCAATTTATTGTGCACAGAAAAGAAAAATCAGAAAATGAAATGTATTGTAAACAAGTGTGACATGAAAAAAGTAAAAACTCGGCTTACCCAACTAACTAGAGAAAAATTAGATTATTAAAACTGACTACATTTTATTCCTGAGGCTCTGATCCTGCAAAGATTTACCCACATCTATGGACCTGTGTTGTCCTATAATGTTCAATTCACAGATTCACCAGTAGCATAAAAGTGTACAACTAAATTTAATTTAATTGAAGTTCAACTTGATCACAGTATCAGTGAATTTAAGTTCACTGATATTGGTATTAGTCTAAAGTTGTCTATTTCAATATAGGAAACTTTTAAAACTGTATTTAGTCCCAATTATCCTGTTACAAAAATCTATGGAAAGCTGTTAATTTTTTCCATCCTTTACTACATATGCATTTGATTGGAAAATTTATTTTCATGGATTCTTTTCAATTTATTTTTTTAAAAAATCCCACCATTACAGTACAATTAACACATACACACAAAAATATAACATTTTAAAATAGATTTAATGTAATAGTCTCTTTAGATCATACTGAAGGGAAATCTTGGCACACACTCTCTGTATGGATTAACCTTTATACAGTGGCCTCAATAGTACTCAAAATTATTTTTACCTTTGTTTCCCAGTGTTAATGTTACCAGTGTTTCAGAAATCACTGGTCCACTAATGTAGGGAAAATTCTCCCCAGAAGGTTAGAGGGGGCACATCTACACATCAGGGCTAAACTCAAAATAAATTACGCAACTTGAGCTACGCTAATTGCATAGCTTAAGTCGAAATAGCTTATTTCAAGTTTTAGTGCTGTATACACAGCAGTTATTTCGAAATAGAGTACTCCTTCCCTAACTTCCCTTACTCCTCATACTATGAGAGTTACAGGAATCAGAGTAAGAAGTCCGTTATTTTGAATTTATTTTGGAATAACTGACATTATTCTGAAATAACACTGTTGTGTAGACATAGCCAAAGAGACTATCCAGAGAAACTCTGGGTGTAATGGGCCTGATCCAAAGCCCATTGTTTTTTGATTTTGCATTTAAAAAATGTCTCTCTTTTTAAAAGAAAATCACAACTACTTAGGTAAGCCTGCTAAGAAGCTGCAATTCATAGATAAAGATGGGTGGTTTTTTTTTTTTTTAAAGCAACATGAATAACTGGTAAAGTGTTTGGCTATGTTAACTTTGTAACTGGTCTTGCTGAGCCATTCTGCGGTCAGCCGTTATTTTAAATAAGAAAAATCACTTTATAACTGTTGAAATGTGAGCACAGATTCAGTATATCTATCTAAATGATTTAACAATAAAATAATTCTAACTAAGTAAAATTATTAATTTTTAATCACTATATATTTGTCTTTAGATTATAAAACTAAAATGAAACCGGTGCATTGGAAACTGGTTTATAGACTCTTCCCAAATAGGGCTGGCTGGTCAAATATACTCCATCCAATAACATGTTTAAGCATAAAAGCATTAAAATCAATGAGATTGTTCACATTTATAAAATAGACATATGCAAAAACAGCCTCCACAACATTTGTTCAAATTCTAAATTGTTGTTTGTTTTGAGGTATTTCCTCCCTTTTTTATTATTATGGGGTTAGGTTTTTGTTCACCTTTTGTGGAATAATTGTATTTTGACTGGATCACTATAGTGTTGTTCACTTCTGAGTATGGATACATATTATTTGCTATTTGTGCTTATATTTAAAATATTTTAGTCTTCTAATTCAGTGGTTTCCAAACTACAAGTCGTGACCCAGTAGAGGGTCGTGGAATGTCAGGCACCGGGTGTCATCGCTACAGGGTGATCAGTGAAGGTGCTAAGGCAGGCTCCCTGACTGTTGTGGCACTATAAACTGTGCTGCTCCCCAAAAGCAGCCAGCAGCAGGCCTGGCTCCTAAGTGAGGGCTGCAGGGGGTGGGAGGAAGAACACACAAGGCTCTGTGCACTGCTCCTGCCCTGAGCACCAGCTTCACATGCTAGCTCCACATTAGCCAGAACCTGCTGCTGCTGGAAGCCTGCACTGCTGCACCACTGACAGGGAACCACTCGAGGTAAGCCCCTCCTGCCACAGCTCTGACCTGCCATCAAAGCTGGAGCTCTCATCCTCAGCCCCATCCTCAAGGCCATGCTTTAGTCAAGTTATGTTGAATTGTGGGCATCAACAATTTTCTTCAACTTGGATTATGAGAAAAATATTTGAAAACCCACTTTTCTAAACAACTTCAACTATTGATTTAGGTTCTCTGACATGAAGAACAAATAGAGAATATGAAATAAATGACTGAGAATTGTTCCCTACACTTTCAGAAACCAGAACTGTTTGCAAATGATTCATGCAGATTAATAAATTGGGCAGATCTACTCACAAATCACCTCATTTTTCAGCCAAGTTGACTAATTACAAAAAACTTGTAATTAAAAATGGTAGAAGTAAGTGCTGATTTCAGAAATGAGAGGATAAGATAAAGAAAAAGTTGGGATGTATTTTTGGATGGTGGGAAATACATTATTTTTTGTTTTTAAGACAGTAGAATTGTATTGGTTGTCCTCTACCCAGTTTGAGCACTGAATTGAAAATGGCACCCTCACCATTTCCTTAAAGCCACAATTCACTTCTAGTAAAAGTATTTTTTAATGTTAACCTGTGGACCGTTTGAGATGTCAAAAATACCAGTAGGTACATTTTTCTTTTTGTAAAAAATACTCGGAGTGAGAAATTCACCTTTTGGTGGCCAATTAACATTGGTAGAAATTATTAAAGCTATATACAGTAATACAATTAGTCTATTAGGAAACAGACAATTTGTAAAATGGCCCCATTGCAAGCCCTGGATCCTCAGAGTCGAATGCGCCGATTCCACATAAAAAGACACCACATTCTTCGTGCCAGTAGTTTCAATACACTTTGGCAGCAGCAAACTCCTTTCTTCCTAATGTGCTACAGGGTGGTGGCACACACCACTTGATCAATAATAGAAAAGCCAAGCTCACTGTTGCTGTGTATAAACCCTTCAGTTTTGTTTTTATTTCTCTTTTTCTTGGTAATCTATGTTGTTTGTCATATGGCCTTTAATAGTGTGATTTCTATGTGAGCTGTCAATAATCTTTGCAATGGTAGTTCTTTTTAAGCAGGTTTTTTTTTTAAAAAAAATCAGAAACTATTTCACAAATTTCTTTCATTGCCAAAAATGTATCTTAAAATGTGTTAACCATTTGTCTTTACTATTTACTGTGGATGCTGTCTGTCTTTGGTTAGGAGCTAGGTGATTGGAGCCAAATGTTAAAGCAACAATTTATTATTTTGGTTTTGTTTTGTAGTCCATATTTAAAAAAATCAGGGGAAAAAATAAGACTTTCAGAGGGCACAACAGAATGGACAGCAAATGTGTCCCTTAAGTAGTGCCAGCAGTCAGGAAATAACATATATTAAATTCAAAGCAGCCATTCGTGTCTTCATTCTCTCCAAGAATGCTAGTACAAATCCAGCTGGCACTTCAGGTAGGTTCTCCAGCCACATCTGCCTGACGCATTTGGCAGAGCTGGTGGTGTCTGCTACTCTTAAAAAATGCCCCAAATGCTATGAAAAGTATAATTCATTTATTTTAGGATTTCAAGGAACAGATAATCCACCACGTGGCAACAATCCTCATAATCTTTTTCCTACTGTTGTAATTTTGTGTGGGAATTGTTGAAAAGGCGACGACCGTCATGCTTCATGTCATTTTGTTTTAAGTTAGACAGTTTCTTCATAATGTTTGCATTCTCTTCCTTACCTGGCAAGATGGCAAGTTATTAACCTGGTGAAATGCTGCTTTCTCTCCTTCCCCATAGAAAGCATGAGGCAAAGATGATACACTGACCAGAGAATAGTTTCTCATTTTGACCGCAGAGGTAGTAGGTATAACAACTAGTTATATCAGACCTCATTCTTTGTTTTTTCCTTCCAATTCTGGATCAGCTGAAAAACTCATCCTGACTTTAGTATTGTCTGTCATATAAATATTGACAAGGTCTGGATTTACAAGCTAGTTAAAGTGTTAGGACTAGAATGTTAGGGCCTGATAAAATGCATTGTAGAATACTCCAGGAGCTGATAGAGGAGGTATCTGAGCTTCTAGCTATCATCTTTGAAAAATCATGGAAGTCAGGAGAGATTCCAGAAGGCTGGAAAAGGGCAAATATAGTACCCATCTATTAAAGGGAATAAGAACAACCCAGGAAACTACAGACCATTCAGTTAAACTTCTGTGGCAGGGAAGATAATGGAGCAGGTAATTAAGGAATTAATCTGCAAACATCTAGAAGATATTAAGGTGGTAGGTAACAGCCATCATGGATTTGTAAAGAACAAATCATATCAAACCAGTCTGATAGCTTTCTTTGATAGGATATCAAGCCTTGTGGATAAGGGAGAAGTGGTCAACATAGTATGACTAGATGTTGGTAAGGCATTTGATGTGGTCTCGCATGACTTTCTTCTCAATCAGCTAGGGAAATATAACCTAGATGGGGTTACTATAAGGTGGGTGCATAACTGGTTGGATAACCATTCTCAGAGAGTACTTATTAATGATTCACAATCATTTTGGAAGGGCATAACAAGTTGGGTTCCACATATGTCTGTTTTGCAGTGGCACATCCAAACAAGTCAAATGGGATGTAGGGGCTGCACTAATGCCCCTTGTTGCAGGGGAAGGGCCCTGGAAATGTAATAGTTTGATGACAGGGTCTCCATTTTTGTCTTGTAATGTGCTGAATAACACATAATTAATGGCAACTTGCCCTCTCTTATGGTAAGATATATATTCAGGGAAAGTCTCTGGGCTGTAATTCTTAGTTACAAAAGAGAAAAACAATTAGCCAGCTCAGAACTGATTTCCAAACCCCCAAACAAGGAAAACAATAAACCCTGACGGACTATCTAAGCATTTCCCTACTTACACATTTCAAGAAGTCTGTTCTTGGAGAGAGAAAGCATCTCCCTCAATACCTGGGATAAACTGCTCTGATCTCAACTAAAGAATAGAGAGAGAAAAATGCCTCTTTTTCAGTTTGAAATTCTTACCTGCATTTTTATTGGCTGACTGCCAGACCCTTCCTTTCCCCCTCCCCCAGCCGACACCTTTGCTAGGTACCTGAGTTAACCCTTTAGTCACTGGGTGGTGGTCAGCACTACTTCTGATCATGACAACCTTTGATCACCAGACCTGCATTCTGCTTACTAATCCATCTAACTAGAACATCTTACTAAAGCCAGTTTGGAAAAAAAAAAAAAAGGAAATACTATTCATGTTTAACTCATTTTTATTTTCCAGTTCTGGAATTCAAACTTACATTGAAATTGTAACATTAGAAAAATATTGACCAGTTCTATAATTAGTTAAAAGGAAGAATTAATGAAAATAAATGTGATTTTTCTCCTTAAATAAAGTGTCACTCAACTCTAGTTCTAAAATCCAAAGCTTCCCCATAGATTGAAATGGTATTTATATAAAAAAAAATCAGCATGCTAAAAATGTTTTTCTTTTCATTCAAATGTAGAATTTTACCCCAGGATTATACTGGATTCAGAATAGATAATACTGTGTTCTGCTACAGTGAGAGACTTAGACTATATTAACTTATATCCTAGCCAATCTAGAAATTGGAGCTAAACACCACTGGAAATGGGCCATTTCTTCTTCAGAACTCTTCACCCAATACTGTACGTTCTTGAGATTTCAGAGTTCACAGTTGTTTTTATGTATAGAAAAGCTATTTTGGAACATTTTGTCCCTGGCAAAAAATCCTTCCTTCTGAACCCTGTACAGTTGGACTTAAGGTAATTAAGGCACACATGTTTATAGACTGAGAGATGAAGATGGAGACTCAATTAAAAAAGCCTCTAAGAAAGCCCAACATTTTGAGGAAAATGTGTCTCATATAGAACACACAATTCTGTGAGTGTGATATGTGGTTCCTGTAATTTTTACTATTTTTGTGCAGCTCAACACAACCCAGTGCAGGTGGATGAAGCAGGACCATATTGGATTTACTTGCCATCAGTTGTAGGCGCCTCTTCTGACAAGATTTGTTTGGCTGCTGATACACAATGATTCCCCTACATTAAACTACTCGTGCACAGGCTTCTCTCACAGGAAAAACCTTTTCCCTGTCTCTGTCCAGGAAAGGCCTATGATGATGGGGACAGGGGACTTGATCACCAAGAGTCCTTAGCCTCAGACTCACAGGCAGGTGATGACTGCAAAATGGTCAGCACGAGCCCCTGGACTGGGATGGGGGGCATTTTCAGCAACAGTGGTCATTATTGAGTGGGTCTTTTTAGGAACCCCTATGCTCAACCCATATGGGAATGCAGCTACAAAGGTGCCCGAAGTCATACCTGACTGGATAAGAACATAAGAACGGCCGTACTGGGTCAGACCAAAGGTCCTTCTAGCCCAGTATCCTGTCTACCGACAGTGGCCAACACCAGGTGCCCCAGAGAGGGTGGACCGAAGACAATGATCAAGCGATTTGTCTCCTGCCATCTCTCTCCAGCCTCTGACAAACAGAGGCCAAGGACACCATTTTATCCCCTGGCTAATAGCCTTTTATGGACCTAACCTCCATGAAATTATCTAGCTTCTCTTTAAACTCTATTATAGTCCTAGCCTTCACAGCCTCCTCTGGCAAGGAGTTCCACAGGTTGACTACACGCTGTGTGAAGAAGAACTTTCTTTTATTCGTTTTAAACCTGCTACCCATTAATTTCATTTGGTGACCTCTAGTTCTTCTATTTAGGGAACTAATAAATAACTTTTCTTTATCGGCCCTCTCCACACCACTCATGATTTTATAGACCTCTATCATATCCCCCCTCAGTCTCCTTTTTTCTAAACTGAAAAGTCCCAGTCGCTTTAACCTCTCCTCATATGGGACCCGTTCCAAACCCCTAATCATTTTAATTGCCCTTTTCTGAACCCTTTCCAAGGCCAAAATATCTTTTTTGAGGTGAGGAGACCACATCTGTACACAGTATTCAAGATGAGTGCATACCATAGTTTTATACAGGGGCAGTAAGATATTCTGTGTCTTATTTTCTATCCCTTTCCTAATAATTCCTAGCATCCTATCTGCCTTTTTGACCGCTGCTGCACACTGCGTGGAAGTTTTCAGAGAACTGTCCACGATAACTCCAAGATCCCTTTCCTGATTTGTCGTAGCCAAATTAGCCCCCATCATACTGTACGTATAGTTGGGGTTATTTTTCCCAATGTGCATTACTTTACACTTATCCACATTACATTTCATTTGCCATTTTGTTGCCCAATCACTGAGTTTGGTGAGATCATCTTGGAGTCCCTCACAGTGTGCTTCTGTCTTGACTATCCTAAACAGTTTGGTATCATCTGCAAACTTTACTACCTCACCGCTTACCCCTTTCTCCAGATCATTTATGAATAAGTTGAAAAGGATTGGTCCCAGGACTGACCCTTGGGGGACACCACTAGTTACCCCTCTCCAATCTGAAAATTTACCATTTATTCCTAACCTTTGTTTCCTGTCTTTTAACCAGTTCTCAATCCAAGAAAGGACCTTTCCTCTTATCCCATGGCCATGTAATTTACACAAGAGCCTCTAATAGATTAGTAAGACAGGATTTCCCTTTACAGAAAACATGTTGACTTTCATCGAACAAATTATGTTCTTCTACATGCTTCACAATTTTATTCTTTACTATTGTTTCGACTAATTTGCCCAGTACTGAAGTTAGACTTACCGGTCTGTAATTGCCAGGATCGCCTCTAGAGCCCTTTTAAAATATTGGTGTCACGTTGGCTACCTTCTAGTCATTAGGTACGGAAGCGGTTTTAAAGGATAGGTTACAAACTACAGATAATAGCTCAGCAATTTCCCATTTGAGTTCTTTTAGGACCCTTGGATGAATGCCATCTGGTCTCAGAGATTTGTTAACATTAAGTTTTTCTATTTGTTCCAAAACCTCCTCTAATGACACTTCAATCCGGGACAGTTCCTCAGATTCACCACCCACAAAGGACGGTGCAGATTCGGGAATCTCCCCAACGTCCTCAGCTGTGAAGACTGAAGCAAAGAAATCATTTAGTTTCTCTGCAATGGCTTTATCGTCCTTGATTGCTCCTTTTATAGCTTGATCATCTAGGGGACCCACAAGTTTTTTAGCAGGCTTCCTGCTTCTAATGTACTTAAAAAACATTTTGTTATTTCTTTTTGAGTTTTTGGCTAGCTGTTCCTCAAAATCTTTTTTTTTTTTTTTTGCTTTTCTTATTACATTTTTACACTTGATTTGACAGTGTTTATGTTCCTTTCTATTTATCTCACTAGGATTGGACTTCCACTTCTTAAAAGATACCTTTTTGTCCCTCACTGCTTCTTTTACACGGTGGTTAAGCCACGGTGACACTGTTTTAGGTCTCTTGCTATGTTTTTTAATTTGGGGTATACATTTAAGTTGGGCCTCTATTATGGTGTCTTTAAAAAGTTTCCATGCAGCTTTCAGGGATTTGGCTTCGTCATGCATCTGACGAAGTGGGTCTTTGCCCACGAAAGCTTATGCTCCTACACTTCAGTTAGTCTATAAGGTGCCACAGGACTCCTCGTGGCTCTAGTCAGTGTGCCTTTTAATTTCTGTTTAACTAACCTCCTCATTTTTGTGTAATTCCCCTTTTTGAAATTAAATGCCAGGGTGCTGGACTGCTGAGGTGTTCTTCCCACCACAGGAATGTTGAATGTTATTATATTATGGTCACTATTCCCAAGCGGTCCTGTAACGGTTATTTCCTGGACCTGATCCTGCACTCCACTTAGGACTAAATCGAGAATTGCCTCTTCCCTTGTGGGTTCCTGCACCAGCTGCTCCAAGAAGCAGTCATTTAAGCCATTGAGAAATTTTATCTCCGCTTCTCTTCCTGAGGTGACATGTATCCAGTCAATATGGGGGTAATTAAAATCTCCCATTATTATAGAGTTCTCTATTTTGGTAGCCTCTCTAATCTCCCTCAGCATTTCAATGTCAGTATCGCTGTCCTGGTCAGGTGGTCGGTAATATATCCCTACTGCTAATTTCTTATTATTGGAGCATGGAATTTCTATCCATAGCGATTCTATGGAACATGTTGATTCATTTAATATTTTTATTTCATTTGATTCTACAATAATCATGTCGTGAGAGATCTCTCCTAAAGCAGTCACAAAAAATATTTCTTGCAACTTGGAAAGGCCCAAATGCAGAACAGCATTTGTCACCTGAGAACTCTTGAGGTATAACATCGACATCATAGTTCTCAGTGAGACAAAATGTGCAGATTAAGGCCACTTGGGTGGTTATGCATTGTTCTGAAAGCATCCAGCAAAAACACAGCATTGACTTTGCAATCACAAACCTTCTAGCCACCCACTTGACTGTGCTCCCTGTTGGCCTCACCGAATGCCTTATGACCCTCCACATCCAATTGGCCAATAATTCACGGGCTACCATTACAGTGTATATGCACCAATAATTCACTTGCACCATTACAGTGTATATGTGACCCTGATGAAGAACAGAAATAATCCGTCTGTGGGTGTGTCTGGACTATATCCCTCTGTTGGCAGAGGGATGTAAATGAAGCACTTCAAAAGTGCAAATGAAGCCGGGATTTAAATATCATTTTTTGAGGTTTACAGGATCTTTCGAAAAAGCACCCCATTTTCGAAAGAACCACATCTAGACTGCGGTTTCAATTTTGAAATAGTGCTTTTTCAAAAGAGCGCCATTACATGATTATGCAAACAAAGCGTGGGGTATTTAAATACCAGCTTCATTTGCACTTTCAAAATGCTTCATTTACATCCCTCTGTTGACAGAGGGATGTAGTCTAGACACACCCTACATGACCTTGATACAATTCTGTTATCTATTTAAAAAAAAACACACACAGATAAGATAAGTCTCTTAGGGGCCTTTAACACAAGAGTTGTTTGGGATTCTAATATATGGAGTAACATAATTGGGAAGGAAGGAATGGGAAAGATTAATTCCATGATATCCTTCTACTTAGCACATGAGCAGAGCACAACCTTGTGATCAAAAACACGATCTTTGGACAAAGCAACAAATACAAATCTAATTGGCAACACCCTGTTCAAAACGACAACTCCTACTCTATACCAGTGTTGAGAAAACAGAATCTAACAGATGTCAGAATCACCCATTTCTTGAGAACAATTCACAGTTGCTGGACTTGACCACTGCCTGATGCAGTTATGTCTATCAGGATTGCACCAAAACATAGGAAGCAATCCAAATCATATAGTTGACAATACAACTTCTAAAAACTTCAATCCTCAGAGCACCAAGAGAACTTCCAAACACTTCTCAGTGGAAAACTGAGCATGTGCATATCTGGAAATAACACATGTTGAAGAAGACCAGGAAGCCCTAAATCAGATCCATCCTTTAGTTCTGTGAGGAATCCATCTGCCTTGCTACTTCCTGCCATCAGGACCAGTTTGAGGACAACAACTTTGAGACCATAGCCCTTTTGGACCAGAAGAGAAAAGCTTTCTGTAACTGGCAAAACCACCCATCATCCATTCAGAAACAGAGCTCTTTCCATCAGTTCAAGGAAAGACCAAGAAATAAAAAACAAATAGTGGGTGTGCAAAGCAAAAGAAATCCAAGCTGTGACACATGGCCAGAAAGGGTTAAGAAGCTTGCAGGATAAATGACCCAGAGACAACCTTTATAGACATACTGGTCGCTATTGTTTGTGGTTTTAACTGTAAACATAGTGGTATCACTATATTGATCTCTCTTTGAAGTATATAGCAAATTGCAAAGCAATTAAGCAAAGGTCTGCAAAGCAAATGAAGAATAATAGAGAACCAGGTCCTTAAAAGCAGATGGACCAGGGTGATCTTGGAGAAACCAATGTCAGCTATGACATAGACTTACTGAAATGTTGAACATATCAATACAATTCTGGAGCATTTTACCTCTCTCTCAGGCTATGGCTACACTGCACGCTTATTTCAAAATAACTCATGTTATTTCAAAATAACAGTGTGCATCTACACAGCAAGCCCATTATTTCAAAATTATTTCAAAGTAACAGACTTCTTACTCCAACTTCTGTAACTCTCATTACATGAGGAGCAGGGAAGTCAGAGGAAGAATGTTCTTCCTTCGACTTCCTACTATGTAGACAACGCCAAAAGCCGAATTAAGCTATTTCTACTTCAGCTACGCAATTGACGTACCTGAAGTTGCATAGCTTAATTCAACTTTTGCCCTGCTGTGTAGACATGCCCTGACTCAAAGAAGCACTACCACCTACTGGTGGTACCTGTCTAAGCAAATGAAGCGTATATGGTGCAATATTCCACTGATGCTTGCACTACATTTTGACAAACACAGATTTATTAGGACAAACTCATCTAAACTACCACAAAATATACAACTCTAGTTTAACCCAATTTGATTTGTAACTGCTTCTTTCAGTTATTGTTTCCAGCTCACAGCTCATTTTGCTGAGAGGGATAAACGTAGGTACCTCACACACATTGCCTTATTTTGGGCCCTTCTTGGAAACTACCATGCAATATCAAGGGAAACCATTTGACTCATCATGTCCACAGTCCTTATTCCATTATCAAGTGACCCTCTCTTCCAAAGATCATGGCCTGTTTAATGACTGCCTTCTATTTTAAATGTTGTTTGATGCATAGGATTTAACTGTTTGCTAATACATTCTTTCCATCCATCATAAATCTTGTATAATCATTGCCATTATATTAAGCCTAATATTAAAACCTCAGGGCCTTAATTCTTTTGAAGAGAAAAAAATGAGGACTCAATCATATTACATGCAAATAAATGTTTTATATTTGGCAATTAGGCTGTTACCAATCATCATAAAAAAAGTATCGGGAAAAAGCAGAAACATTTTAAAAATATATTTTAGAACTGTTAAAGTTTAACTGTCAGTTTACTTCTCTTTAAATTGAAGTAGCAATAAGATCTGGGAAAACAATTTCTGATAAATAATTTGTTATTTTTGTCCTTTTCGTGTATTTTCCTCAAAACATATAATTACGTTTAATATTTCATTATACATGTAAATAATTCAGGTAAATACTTCCTGGTTTGTTGCTCATTTGAAAGCAGTTTGTTGCTTTTTTTATGTTCAAAATTTGAATTAGAAAATCTGAAGGTTGCTATTTAAGTCATATAATAAGTTGCAGTCTGTTAATGGGATCAGTCTAATTCTTATAATTAGGCTTCTTATGAGAGTGTGGGCAGTTTATTTATTTTTAGTGATATTCTTTGACAGCTACTTGCCATTGATGTCCATAAACATTCTAGCTAGTTACATTTCTTCCTCTAATAAATTAAGAAAGCGAATACAGCTGAAGCACAAATGCTGTCAAAGTAAATTGATTATAAAGTGAAATTAGTACAGCCTATGTTACAGAACTTTTTCTCACTTCTACTAGTAATCTCTGCCTCATGATGTAGTGGGAGGCACTTTGAAACTGTTATTGAAGTGCAATTTGTTACTGAAATCCAATTTAAAGAGTGTACTTTTTAGGAGTGATGAAGTACTAGAAAATATGCTTTAGGGATAATACTGAACTGGCAGCAGGAATAGATTAGATTTGACCTACAAGATGGAAAAGCTTTTAACTTTCATGATTAAATCTGTTTTTAGCAAAAATGTTTTAAATTTACAAAGAATATAAACAAAGGAAATGATCTTAAGGGCCATATACTATAAAATGTTTCTGGTTTCAATACAGTAGGATGGCTGCAAAAACCATGGAGAATATAATTTCCTCACTGATGACACCCCAAAAATAGACATGTTTTCTTTTTTTATTTGAATCAGCCTCTAACTTTTGAATTTAACAGGAATAAGAGAGTAGAAATGGAACTCTATAAAGACCTTGAAACCTGATCATAAAGACTAAAAAGGGGAAGGGGGAATAAATCGGAGAAACATAAGATGATTTAGTATGTCCTCACCATTAGAGCCGGAGAATGCTGGAATGGTAACACTAAGGTTCAAACCAGGACATGTGGTGTTAGTTACATAAAAATAGCTCTCTAAAGTATCAAAGAAGCAAACTAGTAGGTGTTGCTGTTTGAGTTTTTCAAAATCTGATTTTTGATTCTGGTCACCATGTGAGGCAGATGGAAAAATATAATAAAAAATTAAGATTTGTGCTTGTGTAATTCCCTTTGAACAGACACAAACACACTCTCTTCTGAAAGGGTGCTCCACATTCTATTTCACTCTTATTCTATTATGCAGACCCAATTCCAAATTCACACATACAACGCAAAAAATAAAAAAGGAGTCCTATAAAAAATGGAAACTAGGACAAATAACAAAGGATGAATATAGGCAAGCAACACGGGAATGCAGGGGCAAGATTAGAAAGGCAAAGGCACAAAATGAGATTAAACTAGCTACAGGCATAAAGGGAAACAAGAAGACCTTTTATAAATACATTAGAAGCGAGAGGAAGACCAAGGACAGGGTAGGCCCACTGCTCAGTGAGGAGGAAGAAGCAGTAACAGGAAACTTGGAAATGGCGGAGATGCTCAATGACTTCTTTGTTTTGGTCTTCACCGAGAAGTCTGGAGGTGTGCCTAACGTAGTGAATACAAGCAGAGAGAGGGTAAATTTAGAAGATAGGATACACAAAGAACAAGTTAAAAATCACTTAGGAAAGTTAGATGTCAGCAAGTCACCAGGTTCTGATGAAATGCATCCCAGGATACTCAAGGAGCTGATAGAGGAGGTATCTGAGCCTTTAGCTATGATCTTTGAAAAATCATGGCAGACGGGGGAGATTCCAGAAGACTGGAAAAGGGCAAATATTGTGCCCATCTATAAAAAGGGGAATAAGAACAACCCAGGAAACTACAGACCGGTCAGTTTAACGTCTGTCCCAGGGAAGATAATGGAGCAGGTAATTAAGGAAATCATATGCAAACACTTGGAAGGTAATAAAGTGATAGGGAATAGCCAGCATGGGTTTGTGAAGAACAAGTCATGCCAAACTAATCTGATAGCTTTCTTTGATAGGATAACGAGCCTTGTGGATAAGGGAGAAGCGGTGGATGTCATATACCTAGACTTTAGTAAGGCATTTGATACGGTCTCGCATGATATTCTTATTGATAAACTAGGCAAATATAACTTAGATAGGGCCACGATAAGGTGGGTGCATAATTGGCTGGATAACCATAGTCAGAGAGTTGTTGTTAACGGTGCTAAATCCTGCTGGAAAGGGATAACAAGTAGAGTTCCGCAAGGGTCTGTTTTGGGACCCGTACTGTTCAATATCTTCATCAATGATGTAGATATTGGGATAGAGAGTATGCTTATTAAGTTTGCAGATATTACCAAACTGGGTGGGTTTGCAACTTCTTTGGAGGATAGGGACATAATTCAAAATGACCTTAGCAAGTTAGAGAAATGGTCTGAGGTAAACAGGATGAAGTTTAATAAAGAGAAATGCAAAGTACTCCACTTAGGAAGGAACAATCAGTTCCATACATACAAGATGGGAAGCGACTGTCTAGGAAGGAGCATGGCGGAAAGGGATCTAGGGGTCATAGTAGACCACAAGTTGAATATGAGTCAACAGTGTGACGCTGCTGCAAAAAAAGCAAATATGATTCTAGGCTGTATCAACAGGTGTGTTGTAAGCAAAACTCGTGAAGTCATTCTGCCGCTCTACTCTGCACCAGTTAGGACTCAGCTGGAGTACTGTGTCCAGTTCTGGGCGCCACATTTCAAGAAAGATGTGGAGAAATTGGAAAAGGTACAGAGAAGAGCGACAAGAATGATTAAAGGTCTAGAGAACGTGACCTATGAAGCCAGGCTTCATGAACTGGGCTTGTTTAGTTTGGAAAAAAGAAGATTAAGGGGGGACATGATAGCGGTTTTCAAATATCTAAAAGGGTGTCACAAGCAGGAAGGAGAAAATTTGTTCCTCTTGGTTTCTGAGGACAGGTCAAGGAGTAATGGGCTTAAAGTGCAGCAAGGGAAGTTCAGATTGGACATTAGAAAAAATTCCTAACTGTCAGGATGGTCAAATATTGGAATAAATTGCCAAGGGAGGTGGTGGAATCTCCCTCTCTGGAGATATTTAAGAACAGGTTAGATAGACATCTGTCAGGGATGGTGTAGACGGAGCTTCGTCCTGCCTTGAGGGCGGGGGGCTGGACTCGATGACCTCTCGAGGTCCCTTCCAGTCCTATTATTCTATGATTCTATGATTCTACCCAAATCTATCCTATGGGGGGGGGGGGGGGGAAAGAAATATCAGTGTCACTCCAGAATGCCTTCATTCAGGCTTACTGTAGTCAGCAGGTGAATCAATAACATCAGTATCAAATAAAATTGACAGCTCTAATGATAGCAGCATGGACTCCAGCATAGTTGATATTCATCCTTTGCTAGGAGGAGATAGATGACACATGCAAACAATACATATCAAAGTTAATTTGAATGTGAAGTTAGAGAAGTGGTACTTACAGAAAAAAGCTCTGTAATATATAACACTGGCAATTAAACTAACTTACACCCTCATATAAACATCCCTGAACTCAAAGTAGCCATGATAAAGGAGGAAATCTATGGTATATCAATGTTTGGCTGTTTTCAGTAAAAGCTACATTTCCATTGGTGTTTTTTTTATGAAAATTCACTCAACAATATATTTGAAAGTAAGCAGAGAAAGCCACAAAAACTCTTTTTTCACTGCATAATTCAATCTCTTAGGCTATGAATGAGACTGTTTGCCATTTTAATGATGCTTGCACTGACTTTGCAACCCAGTAAAGTGGCCTGTTTAAGTTAGAATTCAAACACAGTAGTTTGTTGATGGTTTGTTAATGAACAAAACTGAATCTGAACTAAGATTAAAATATAGAGCGCCCGAAGGAGAAAACTTCAAAGAATCCTGTGTAAACAAAACTGCAACTCCATTTCATAGGAAACAGCTGTTTTAATTAAAATTAGGCAAAAGACGATCACCCAATTTTTTACATTACAGTTCTTTTCAGTAGTCTCTGGATCTTGGCTCTTGACATGGTTTTGCTCAAAGTATCTCTAAAGTGGTCATTTTAATCTCTGACAGTCCCCCTTCCTCCCCCTGCCCTCTCCAGGAGTTTTTCTATGATCGTGAGCCAAAAAGGACTGGAAAGAGCTTAAACTTGTTATCAAGCTTATCATATAGCATATAAAGCTGCAGGTCAGATTGTAAAATGGTTAAAATAGTAGTGGGGACCAGGGGTGGGGGAGAAAGAGAGCTTCAATCAGGCTAACTCTTTTTTGTTTTATTTAATTGGCTGTTTTCTCTGTTTATAAGCTACAATTTAATCCATTCTTGTACTGGAGACTTCTGCTCAGGTAGCGAGGGAATTTGTTTATATAAAAATTTCTTGTGAGTTTAATCACCCGTCTTTATTAAGCTTGATTTTTAAACAGTGAGAGGGCCTGATATTATAAGATGCAAAGTCCTTTCAGTTCAGTAAAGTTAGAGGATAACTGTCTGGGATTTGAGCAGCAAATGGCAAAAGACCTCAAGAGTCTCCATGCTATAATTCTAGTACGAGGCCACTTTGGAGTTGAAGTTATTAGGCCACTGGACCATTGAGAAGAGACTATTGCAAGGCATGCTATGTAAAGTGTGCATGTGCTTGTGTTTAGTGATAGTGAAGTTTGCTTGAGTTGCTGCTGTCATCAGCATATTGTAAAAGAGAAGGTAGTGGATATGCCAAAGACTGCTGGTTAGCGCAAGGGATAGCAGTTTAAAGAATGTGAAGATACAGCATATGTCACTGTGACCTTCTGAAACACACATCCCATTATCTGAACACTGTTAGCTGCAACTGGTACAAGGGCAGGAATGATAGTGTGGCTGGCAGTGAACAAAGGCATTAATGTAGCATGATACCTTTTAGATTTTCCCTCATTTTAAGTATGAGATTGACAGTACCATGGGGGGTAGGATTTGGTGTCAAAGGCATATCTCATTTAACGTAATACTTGAATTATACTGCCAATTAAAATAGTCTCTTGTTAAAACAAACCACTGATTCTCAGAAGCCTCATCGTGGTTTATATAAGAACTGATATGTTGGGTCAATATTGCTCTT
Source organism: Pelodiscus sinensis (assembly GCF_049634645.1). Classification (NCBI taxonomy): domain Eukaryota; kingdom Metazoa; phylum Chordata; order Testudines; family Trionychidae; genus Pelodiscus; species Pelodiscus sinensis. Next base: position 50,496,402 of record NC_134716.1, on the reverse strand, counting down.
TCAAAGGCAAAGCCAAAAAAAAAAGTGTGTGGAATTGAGCTATGGTGTGGTAGTTATGTATTCTGCTAACAAAGTTTGTTTCCTTAACATAAAATCATTCATTATTTAATTTAAAATAAGAAATTGTGAGCTGAAAATAAAATGGGAGACTTAGTATGTGATGTCTTACTGTTGGCATGCTTGAACATTCAAGAGTCTTCAGTTAAGGGCCAGCTTCAATAAAACTCTATCCGACTTCTACACCTTGGAATCTCAAACAAGTCCAAACTAGTGTGGCTTGCACTGGCTTCTGCAGCACAGAGGTTGGATGGAATTGTGGTGAATCTGGCTCTGAACCATCACTTTTAGAAATGTAGACTTTTGATGTCCAGAAACCTCATCGGATCCAAATAATGACAGATAGATTGTGTGATTAAAGATGAGAACATGGAAAACTACAGAAAACCTCTTAACTTTTCTAGTATTACTCTCTGTTTTTCTAGTAGTAGTATGGTAGAATCCACTATGTTTTAAGTGCTGTCTATATAGAAAAAGGCACATTCCATGGTCCAAAGATCTCAGAATCTATGGACCTGCTCCTGCAAACACTTAAGCAAGTAAGTATCCTTACACAATGGTACATCTTTAAATTTACTTGCTTGTGTTTGCCGGAGTGAAGCTGAATACAGTAGAGTAAATTCTTAGGTTTATGTTTAGATAAATTGTAGAACTTTTGTACAGGCAAACTTCCTATTGAAGTTAACATTTATAAAGTGCTATATGTGAAATGATATATAAGTTTTATTTGTCTACAAAAACACAAAAATAATTCTGAAGTTTGTTTATTGTGTGATTACTATATTTAGTTTTTTTTTAAATGATACCTTTTCGTTTGGCAAAATAAACTTCCTCTATTCAGATTCCTTGGTATTATCTGTGTGAATTTCTAATTTAGCTACTCTGGGTCAGCTGAACTTTTCTGCACTAATTTTAATGGAGTGTTTGCCACTGATGCCAACAAAAGTAGGATGAGTCTCAGTTTGTCACATTTTTCTTGATAATTTAGCTTTACTTGCAGTCAGCAAAGATGCTCCAGTACTCAGTGAAGATTATGCAACCTTGTTATTGTTGTTATTTGAGGACTATCTGGACTAAGTGGGCGTGGGCTTAAATAGAAGATAGTTAGTCATTAGAATTGGAAATATGCTGTGTTTCATTCCAATGTTAGTAAATCATGATTGTCTTCTCTGTCCAAATTTCAGAGAGAGATCTTAGAGGATAATTGGGCCTAAATGTTGCTAAAACTACTTGGAATATTTTTGTTAAATTGTAGATCAGAACACTACATGGCATTCAAACATTTGATTCTACTAGCTAAAGAAAATGTAAATGTGATTTAGGTGACATAGTGGCCTCATATTGCTATGGAGGAAACTTGAGTTAGGGACTAAATTTTAAGACTAGCAAAGACGCTGAGGCTGTGTCTACATTGGCCCCTATTCCGTAATAGGGATGCAAATGTAGCACTTTGGAATAGGCAAATCCGTGGGGGATTTAAATATCCCCCGCAGCATTTGCATTAATATGGCTGCTGCTTTTTTCCGGCTTGTAGATAAGCCGGAGAAAAGCGCCAGTCTGGACGCAATCCTCCGGAAAATAAGCTCTTTTCCGGAGGATCTCTTATTCCTACTTTCAAGTAGGAATGCAATTCCATAATAGGAATTGCATCCCTATTACGGAATAGGGGCCAATGTAGACACAGCCTGAGTGTCACGTGAGAGCTCCTGTAGACTAGATGTACTGCTGCTAGCTAATTTATGGAGCAGCACTAACAGGATGCTGCTCACACTGGTCTCTGAGACACAGTGTTCTGACAAGGCAGCTGAAAATATATATAGAGAGAGGATTTTTTTTTAATTCCTTGCCTAGAATAAACAGTCAGATAAAGTGGCATTACTCCATCAAAACTCCCACTTATTTTAATGTGAATGTTGCCTATATAAGGTGTGCAAGAGCAGCCAAAACATCACTTGCGGTGCAGTTATTCTGCTGAACAAAGTCATAACATGTTGCTCATTCTTCTGCTGTACTCTGCACTACATGTTGCCCATAACGTGTTTTCTAAGAACGCTGACTTGGAAAAATATAGTCACAAAGTGTAAGACTTAGTGTTCAGTTTTCTTTATTCAGATTTTAAAGTAATTTTTAAAATAATCTTTGGCCCTGATCTTGATCTTTCCATGTTCCTTTGTCTGTAAGCTTGCCTTCTTTCACCTATAGAACATTGTCAGAATTTGCCCTTATATTGACCTTTTTTCTACTGAAATCCTTAGTCATGTATTAATCACTTCTTATCTTGACTATTGTGGTTCCCTCTTTTATAGTCTTCATAAATCTTTATTATCTAAACTTCAGGGGGTCCAGAAATATTGTGTCCAGACTTTCTCTGTCTAGTAAATATGACCATATCAGATTCATCTTCAGAATTGTTCCTGGCTTTCTACTATATCAGCCTTCAAATCCACCTCAAAATGGTCCACTGGCTTTCAAAATGTTTCATGGACTTATTTCACAGTACTGTTTTGAATTTATATCTACCTACTAACTTGGCTCCAACTGTCTTGGCTTCTTCTCTGTCTGTCCATAATTTGTGTTCATTATTTATCACACCATCCATCTGAGACTTTATTTATCCTCCCTCCTAGCGATGGAGTCACTTTAAATCTCACTTTTCTTTTTCTACAAAGCTTGGCTGACTGTGTGCAAAGCTTTTTATGGTACTGTAGCTATCCTATTATATACCTTTAGTTTGTTAATTAAATGTCAAAATGGCACAGAATAATGCAAACAAAACATTTAACATTTCAATCGTTTTTCTTGACATTCTTGGAAGATGGACTTAAACTAAAATTTGCTTGTGTGGTTTGATTATTAGAATTTTGTTTAAATGTATGTCTCTCTAGAACCTGGTAATTCTAGTATTATGTTTGCTATTTATTATTTACAACTTTAAATAAACTTTCAAGAAAATACTTATAATAGGCAGCAACAGAGGCAATTTGAAAGTTTCTATAGCTACAAACTGAATTGTTTGTTTATTGCACATATTTTGTTCCTCAAACATACAAGTAGTAGACCTTGAACAGGTAAACAATTTATGATTTTTAGAAATAATATTTGAAATATTTAACACTGAGTTTATAAAATGAATCTATTATTAATCCCTGAATGTATTGTTTTAAATATCTTGTAGACAATGCTTTATAGAAAGTGTATGTGGTGGCAGTGGTGGGGGGAGAGAAAATATTTACCTATTGGAGTATTTTTCTTGGGAAGAGTTTTTTTCTTTAGCAAGTCATTACAAGCTTTTTCATTCCCCTCCCTGTTGAGTGAATTGCCATCTCTGTTCATAATGTGCATGATCAAATGAGAGAAATAATAAGGCAACAAAAATGAACTAATAGACTGTTCTTTAGACACTCTGAAAGCTGCTGTAAAAGAAATGTGAACTGTACAACAATAACCTGTGTGGTGTTGGCTCTTAAGCCTAATAGTGACATTGAATCAGAATTTCAAATAATTTAGAGCACACAGTTACTAGCTTAATTAGGACAATTACTGCAATTTCCTTCTCTCCCTCATTCCTTCTGATCTGTGAATTAAATTCATTCATGGATCACAGAGGAACCAGAGTAGGAATTCTTCAGGACATATGCCATTAGATACCTCACACACATTGATCTCTTGTTAAATAGTAGTAATGTTGTCAAGGGTGAGAGATCCCCATCCAAAATAAGTGTTTTTTTTCCTGGTAAAATCTGCTCTGATTTTTATAATTAATTTATTTATAAGGTATGAGTTGTTTTCTCTTTTGTTGAATTACTAGCTGAAGAAGAAAATAATTGCAGTTTTGAGGCTACTTTCTGTACCCTATAGTTCCATTGTTTGTGAATATTTTTATAACAGATTCTAAGAATAAGGCTAACTGAAGGATATATTTAAACTTGGAGTATAAACTCTGATATAATTTAACTTAAATGTCTGCATTGCAAAGTCTAATCAAACATATTAAGGATGCTACAGTCCAGATAACTCTGCTTATGAAATACCCAGGCTTTTCTGTGAGGTGCAAAATATTACGTTTTATAAGAAAGTAGTCAGTAGAAAAGTAATGGAGAGGAGCAGAAACAAAAAACAGGGACAAGGTCATGTCTGGAATATTTCAGAGACTTAGCTAATGACAGATGCGCATTAGAGGTATGAAGAAAAAGATCCACCGAGGGATTTTTTTTTTTTATAATTAGAATAAAAGTCCTGAGTATCTGGAGGGCACCCCTCAAATACATTAGGGTTGACAGTTTTAATAACAAAGTCAGTACTTTTATTCTTTATCTCCTTTTTGAATATGGCACGGTCACCCTGACTCATGGTGGTCACATCTGTCTTTGGCACATCTCACGCTGAACACAATTTGGCTTTATAACATTTCCTTTGCAGCTCAATCCCTCTTGATCAGAACTCAGAAAGCTGGACACAGAGTTCAATGGTAGGATTAGAAATATACTAGAAATAAATGTTTGTAATCTTTCCTGGAGATTGCATTATGTGTGTATATATCATAAAATCCTAATGTAGAAGGCCTGTTGAAGACTGCATAACTTATATCTTTATGTGAGACATAGGTGTAATTTGCTTTCCTACGGTGCTATCTGGAACTGGGCCACCTACCTGAGCGTCTCCTTGCACTGCGATGCTGTTGTAAGAGGCCATCCTTAGAAGGGTGCAGGGTCTGGGACAACCCTTCCTCTGTTTCAGTCCTTGCCCTGCCCCTACTCCAACCCCAAAACCCACCTCTGTTCTGCCCCTGTCCTGCCTTTTCCTGTCCCTGCTCCATCCCATCTCTTCCTCAATGCCCCCTCTCTCGAGCAATACAACGTGGGGGATTACCAGGGAGCCTGGTAATGGCAGCAGTGGTTGACCACTTAACACTCACCATAGCGTTGGGAAATGCAGTGACCCATTCCCAGCTCACTGCATTCCCTGAGCCTGGCTTCCAGCCATGTTGCTCCAGGAGCAGAGCAGGTTTGGGCCAGAATCATAGAACACTAGAACTGGAAGGGACCTCGAGAGATCCTCACAGCAGGACCCAGTACTGTCTAGATCATCCCTGATAGATGTCTATCTAACCTGCTCTTAAATATCTCCAGAGATGGGGATTCCACAACCTGCCTAGGCAACTTATTCCAGTGTTTAACCACCTTGACAGTTAGGAAGTTTTTTCTAATGTCCAGCCTAAGCCTCCCTTGCTGCAGTTTGAGCCCATTGCTTCTTGTCCTATCCTCAGAGTCCAAGGAGAACAATTTTTCTCCCTCCTCCTTATGGACACCCTTTTAAATTCATGAAAACCGCTATCATGTCCCCCCTCAGTAGTCTCCTTTCCAAACTAAACAAGCCTAATTCTTTCAGTCTTCCTTCACAGGTCATGTTCTCTAGACCTTTAATCATTCTTGTTGCTCTTCTCTGGACCTTCTCTGGAAGATTACATAGCAATAATAAGACTTGCTCCGATAAAAATCCAGCATATTTGAACATAATTTTGATTCATACCATAATTTATGCTTCCAGATGTAATTAGTTGACACGGTATGCCTCTGTACTCCATCCTCTCCCCTGTCAAGGCTTAACTATGATGTTTGTTTAGTCCTAGGGAGCAGAGAGAGAAAAACCTTGAGCTAAGGTTAAGACTATGTATCAGTAACTTAAGGATGTAAAATATCACATGAATTTTGTAATTTTCCTAAAATCAATCATTAGAAATCCAGAAAATTCAGAATTAAGGTAAGACAAAAGAACTCCAAATACATTAAACTATGGAAACTTAAGACACTGTGACAACCTTAATTCTGTCTTGATACAGGTATTTATTATATAGCACAGTTAAGATTGACAGGGTGTTTGATTTGTGTGTTTGAAAACTTAGCATGTTTGGATTTTTTTTTTTTTTTTTTTTTTTTAAAAAAGAACACTAACTTAACTTAAGAATGAGTTGAGTTATTGACTTGGACCTGTGTAAAATTCATAATATTTAAACACAGTACACAGTACTCATTAATAACTTATCTTAATTTCTTCAAATGGAGACTTCAAGATTTTAGGGAATTTTAACAAGAGCTGATGGAAAAATTGAAGTTTTTTGACCCCTCCCCCACTTTTTGATTGAATTTTGAATTTTTTGAAAATTGTGACCAGTTATAATTTTAGCTATCAATTTTGAGATTTTTTTAAAGCCACCTATATTGAGTTCATTCATCACAAACATGCTAACTTTCAGAAAGACTCATTAAAATTAATTTTTCATTAATAAATGAATGGATTTATTTGTAAATTCTGAAATTGACTCTACATTCTGTGTTGTAATTTTGAGAAGCGAGGTTGTCCTGAATTCTTCATATAAAGCTGAGGTTCTGCCTCTTTATTATGTAAGTGTGAAACTCACCAATAACTGGTTCCACAAGTAGCATTTGAATAACAACCACTGAATAACCCTTAATGTGCTGGTGTTTCCCCATAGAATAATACAGTAGTGTCTTGACAATCACGAATGTTGTCGTTGAATACTGTATATGGTTTTTATTATTCCTTCTAATCTGTCCAAGTGAGAGAACAGAAATCTGGGTCCCATTAAAATCTGTCTTTTCAAAGAACTTAGTTATCTTCCTGAATTTTTACTCAGATCAATTCTCCCTTCCCATGAATATCCTTGTGACGTAGCAAGAGAGTAGAGATATTGTCATGGGTTCGAGAATTTATAATACTTACTTTTTATGGATGCAAATCTCTTGGGTCATATCTGTGCATCTTGCCTCCTTGGAAGGGCTCCATTGGTCAGAGGCCCTCTATTATCACAAGGAGCTAGTGACCTTTCAATGGAGCAGATAGTTACAAAGAGTTAAGTGTGACAGTATTGGTATTGTACTGTAGTGTCGATGTGTTTTTGGATAGTAATTCATGCCTCCTACCTGCTGTTCTGTTCTGGTGTTCAGTTTCCAAGTCCTACGGGATACAGGAGAAGCACATGTGGTGTCATGCCCCTTTAACATGGGTTTGCTTCTACTAAAGCACTTGCATCACCTAATGGAATAAGACTCACAATCAATTAGTAAAATAAAGTTTTAAAATTTTAGATTCAAAAATTTGCGCTTCAGTGAGTTCTAAGAGTTTCTTTGTGTGGGGTTTAAATATCAGTGAATAGTTACTTGTTTGACCAGTATATTATAAAGAGACCAGCGCTATTTCACATATTACTGATTGAACCCTTGGAAGCTGAACAGTGCTGAACCAAAGAATTTGCCAAATCACAGGTAGTCAATATTGCCTAGCAGCATTACCAACACCTCAGCTGCTTATTGGGCTCTTAGAAGATACTTAGAGGAAATGAGAACTAAATAACAGCACAGAACACTGAGCCAGGATTGGTGACTCTAAACAAACTTGATGGGACTGGAAAATTTGGCCATATCCATGATAAGTGGAGAGCCAGCTGACAAATCAAGGATGTTGCTGGGCCATAGATTGCTGGACTAGAGAGGGTCAACCTGTAGAATTATTGCTATAGAGACAAATGTATTAACATGTATTTAAAGGAAAATAATGGCTGTTATAGACACAACAGGGGTGATAGTTGGCTCAAGTCCAGAGGGTTACTCAATATCAAAACTGAATTTGGCTTATTGTTGCCAATTCCACTCTATTACAACAGCTAAATTTACTCTAATATTGTGCAGCTAATGACTACAGTGGGAGTGAGTGGCAGATTTGAGCCAATTGTCTTTAATTGATAAAAGCAGTGAAGGTATGAGTAACAGTTGCTGACTTCATGCCACCTTTAAAGTATTTGGGCCAGAGTTCTGTGAGATATAGATGAGCAAACTGACCTGAATCTTTGCCTAAAATCTTGAGCTCAATTTGAACCAAACCTTTGAGATTTTTTTTAAAATACTCATATCTATGTTCTAACAGCTCAATCCTAGAGTCCTTACACAGCAGTTAGTCAAAAATTCCCTTCCTATTACAGGAAGCTTTGCCTGATTACATGTTGTAAGAGAGTGGCGTAGCGAAGCAGAATGAACAGGCATTAGTACTGAGAGTCTGAGACAGAGCAATTGCAAAATCCAGTCTTGTTTGGGACTAGCTCTAGTCTGGAATTTTCTATCTAAATGGCTTTTCAATTGAAAATACAGTTTATGCAAACCTTTTGTATTTTGTCAAAATCTTCATTTGGAGAAGTCAAAATGAAATATTTCAGGTAGAGTTATTTTGCATCAGTTTGACATCGATTTGTGTTTGCTTGAGCTGCTGTGATGCCTCATTAGTGGAGTTGTAATTCACTTGACTTGTGCTCCAATTCTCTTCTGTGGACTGGACCCTGGCTGGATTATCTCTTTGATGCACCCATCTTTCCCTTGTTGTTGGGAGTCATGCAACCATGGTGTATTATGGGACACAGCTGAAGAGCAGGTTGAGGGTATGAAGCACCTAACTTACAATTCCTCTGAGATACTGCAGCAGTTCAGGTAAACACAAGTGTCAAACTATGTAGAACCAAGAATTTTCAACCAGCTCTAGTTCTGGCCAAGAGGTCCTCCTGTAACAGGAATAACAATAAGTTTGCACTCCTTCCCTCTTCTCTTGTCACCATTTGTGCATACCCTTTCATCTTTTTTTCAGAAGCAGGACCACTGACCTATGCAGTCTTCTGACTTGGCTGGAAACTCAAGATGGGCCTAAGCCAAAAAATTAGAATTTGAACCAAATCCATATCCAAAGTTCATAGATGTTCAGATCCAGGATTTTGATTTGGATCCATCTTGACTGGAAACTGGAAGTACTGAAAATACTGAAAGAACCATTTTTGTGAGGTGTGCAACATACTTTGTACACTCAACTATTTCAGATAATTTAAGATAAGCACCTGAAGTTTTGTTCAGATAAATATCCAAAACTACTTTGAAGTCCAACAATAGACACTTTTCTAAGTTACACAATCTTAGATAAAGAAATATTTTGTCCTTAGCCTGAGAACACAGTAAATTAGTGCTGGTTGGAATTGCATTCCTTAGTAGCTACCACATCCTTACTTAATAAACTGGCAAGGTGATGATTTTGTATGATAGGGTGCACTGTTATTTTTGGACATACTTCAGTTTGTTTAAAAACTCCATGTCGTTCCAGATAACCTAATACAGCATTAATGCTGATTTTCTTTGTCCTTTTTTGGGCAACTTTTTTCATACTCTTATTGTTACCTTAGTCAAGTGGGTGTGTTGGTGGCATATACTGTGGATTAACCAATGTCTCTTCCTGCCCTGTGTTGCCTGCTGGAAGGGAGGGGTTCTGTTCTTCTGATATGTGGCTCCCTGCTGGCATGTTAGGCTGCTCTCCCTGGCAGCTGGGCCTTGGTGGGGAGTGGAATGGAGCCACTCCCAGTCACTGTTGGGAGTCACTGCATAGCCAGTTACACGGGAGAGAGACTTGCTGGATAGGGATGGTAGTGGCAGCCTGCTTCCTGCCCAGGCTCGGCTTCTGGGGACAGGAGCAGGAGGAGAGGAGCTCTGGCTCGCTTGACTGATTCCCGGTGGGGGCAACCCCCTGCCCATCCAGTCACTCTCCCAGGCAGCTGCTGTGCTTCAGTGGGCAGTGTCCCAGTGGCCAGAAAAGGCTCTGGCCTTGCCCATGCTGCTCTTTGCCAACACTGGTTGCTGGGGGTGTACATGAACCGGCATGACCTCCATCACATCACCTCTAGAGTGGTGGCAGCATGATTGAGCTGAGTAGATGGCTGGACCTTATGAAGTCCTAATCACACCTTTGCTTGGAGGTCAGACTGATTAGGGGAAAAGTGAGACCTACCAAAAGCCAAGCAGGGTAGGACCTTGCAAAGGCAAATAAAACCAATAACAAAAAGTTCTTTAGTCATTTCAGTTAAAAGAAGCAAGTGGGATTGTTAAACACTGAAGATGGGAAAGGATCTTTAAAGAATCTAGGCAGGAGGCAACACCCAAATGAATACTTTGTCTTGGTTTAAAGAGTAAAGGAGGAACTTTTAGGTGTAGCAGCAAGGTGGCTGATAGAAATGGGGATATTGAAGTAGAAATGATCACATTCAAGGTTAAAATCAAACTCAATATTCTTAATGGGACAAAAGAGAGGGACCTGCATAATCCCTATCCAAGAATATTAAAGGAACTGGCACATGAATTGCAAGCCCAATAGCAATGGCTTTTAATGTATCCATAAATTTGGGAGTCATACCTTATGACTGAAGAATTGCTGATATAGTACCTATTTTTAAGAAAGGGAAAAAGTCATCCAAGAAACTCTGTTCCATTAGTTTGACCTTGATATGCAAGGTCTTGGAACAAATTTTGAAAGAGAAAATAGTTAAGGATATAGAGGTAAATGGTAATATTAAATTACAACCAGGTACTACAAAAGGTGCCACATCAACCTGATCTCTTCCTTTAGAAAAGATAACCAATTTTATTTTAAAGAAAAAGGAAATGCAGTTGATCTACCTGGATTTCAGTGCAGCATCTGATACATTTCCATGTAGAAAATTATTAGTTAAATTTGAGAAGACAAGGGATTAATACAAGAATTGAAAGGTGACTAAGGAACTGGTTAACAAGGAGACTACAATGGGAAAGGTGAACTGTCATCCTGGAGGAAAGTTGCTAGTGGAGTTCTTCAGGAACTGGTCTTGGGACCAATCTTATTTAACATTTACATTAATGACTTGGCAAAAAAAAGAGGGAGTGAGCTAATAAATTTGTGGATGCCACACATTTGGGATGTATTGCCAGTATGGAGGAGGACTGGAATATCATACAAGAAAACAATTTTTAAAATGTATCCTCTGGAAAAAAATAGTGACTATTAAACTGATAGTAACATAGGAATCATTTGACCTGTGAAGAGTTCCTCTGCCAAAATTGGACATTGAATTCAGTCAGTAAATTGTGCAACAGAGAGTGTTCAATCCTGCTTACAGTGAAAATATCAATGCTGTCTGAGCTATAGACTCACTAGTGGTGGCTCTATAATAAAATACACAACAGGAAAAAGGCTGAACATGCCCATGCAAGTGTCATATTTTCAGTATTTGCTACTAACTAGAGTAGTAGGAGTTATATGAGCAAGCAAAATCCAAAATTCATACATTGAAAACTGTTAGTCATTAGGAGAATCTTACCTTTTCTCTTTACATTCTTTGAGTCATAGTCAGAAACAAGACCTAGGATTCTGTTGAGCAGAAATACCTTTAAAAGGCTGACATTGTACAGGGTTAAGCAGTGCTTGTGTGGGTGAGCAAGGAACTTGTGCTCTGGATCAAGTGGTCAAACTGGCTCAGCAAACGTGGAGAGTATATTCTGCATCTTCAACTGGTTTACTCACTATGCTCAAACCTCCCCCACCCAACGTACTAAGAGTTATAGCCAGAAAAGCTATACAAAAGGGGAAGATGAGGCAGATGGACAAACCCAGAGGAAATAGACAGTTCTGGAGCTGCACAATCAGTGGGTAGCCACCATTTTTTCTTTAACAAATAGGCCAGAACTCTACTGATGTTTTTGGAGTTCTCCTGCCTATTTGCCAAGAGTAGGGAGCAATTCTGCAGTAAATGTGAGGGATGCACCCTGCCTAATAATATGGTGAGCCTTTTCCTAATTCTCAATGGAACTGGACAAGCCTGTGATGGATTCTAATTATTACTAAATTGAATCTCAAATGAGGTCAGTATCTTTACATTTTCCCCCATTTTTTAATTTTTGATTGTCTTCTTTAATAGCCATCATTTGGTTAATGTTTTGGCCCCCAATTATTTTATGAAATAGTGATGATAAAATAGTCTTTATTATTAGAAAATCAGTTGTTGTATTATTATTATTACTAGATTACATTTACTCCCACCATTCTTTTTTTCCTTTCTTTTTTGCCTCTACAAACCTTTTAAAGGAAGTTTGTTCAGACCTTTCTGTTAAAGCTCCCATCCTGCTAAGAAAATGATAGTGAGAGATAGATCGATATAAGGCAGACACTGTTTTGAAGTAAGATTTCTTAGATTTCTGCCATAACTATTTCTTTGCAGTGAATGTATGTTTTCCATCAGAGTTTGCTCTAACATGTGGCCTAATCTTCTTGATATTTTGCCCAACATATTATGAGTTCAAGCTACTATTTCTTTCCTTTGTACAAGCCAATAATATAAACTCTAGAGCAAATGGTATAAATCCCAATGAAAACACACATCTATTCCATTGCTGTTATTAGTTGCCAGTGGGAATCATAGATTTCTCCCTTTTGAAGAGCTCACTAGCTTCTAAGAAAAACCTTTGTAACTTAAAATCTTTTAGGACCCGAAAAAAATAATTTAATATTTCTGGGAGCCTCTGCTCATCTTGGCTCTGATGAGCACTGTGAGCTGTACTTCAGCCTACACAGTTTTAGATATTTGCAGTTAATTTAGAGTTTCTCCATTAGTGTCTGTGTCCAAACTGCAGAAGGGTGTTGGTTTGGAAAGCAACTGCCTGATCCTTCTTGATGAACTTTTTTATTAGACTATTCTTGTCTGCTGTGTCTCCTTGCCATTTTACTTTTATCTTCTACTCAAGGCTGACTAATGGAGTGCTTTGTTTGGATAAGATGAGGTACATGCACAGATAACCTCATTACTATCTTATTGCTCTCTGCAAGTATCTATTTCAGTTTATCAGTTCCATTTCACTTGAGAAACAAGAAAAACGGGCAAGAAAGATTTGTTGACTACATTCACAAACTTTAGAAGTTAAGTTTAAAGACAATAATTCCCCCACCCTGCAAAATATGGAAGTGCTGGTGAATTCATTCAGATTTCCAGACTTGTAAACCTAATGATTGCACATGTTCTATAGACATCTATAAAATTTGATTAAAGTACAAAATTACACAAATCACATTTGCAAATTGATTTAAAAAGCCATTCATGTTTGAATGTGTATTTAAAACTAAATTAATTTTTCAGATTTGTAGGCTAAAAAGAATTATAATAGCTATGTCACTACCTATTGACCTTCATGACCGAATGTGATGATGATGATGGTATTGCATCTTTTGAATACGACTGTAGTTATCTTTTGAAAATGACTGTAGCCAATGAAGGAGTGGTAGTTCTTTCTTCATTGATTGTATGTCTAGCTTGATATCAAGGAAGGGGTTATAATCTGTGCTTGCTGAATCTGGTGCTGTTTATAACTCAGCCTCTCTGCTCCAAGATCCATCCAGTGACTAAATTGAGTAACCCCATTATTGACTCTTGCTCGCCAGCATGATCCATCTGTTGCTGACGATTCCCAGCTGTCAACATTAATGTTATTCTACTTTGTTATGTTTCAGTATGTCCTTGAAGTGTTTCTTCTGGATGCCTCATATGCAGTTACCAACTTTCAGTTCACCATACAGCAACTGCCTTGGCATTCTTGTGTCCTCCGTCCTCAATTCATGATAAGCTTCACATCCCTGTGGCTTCAGTCCCTGTGGAGTGGCTGAATTTCAAATCTTCATTACTGGTAACAGAATCCTGCCGTTTGATGCAGTGTGGAGCATGCACATGCCATAAAGGGCACTTACCTAGGATCATGATGTGATACCTGTAGCAGGTCCAGAGGTTGCATCTTTATAACAAATTAAACAGCACAAAACCACTTAGTAGAGTCTAAGCTTGGTTTGAAGCTTAATGCTGTTGATGGTATCAAAATCTGCCTGCCAAATGATGAACTGGCTTTGTTGACGCAGCTTGTCAGCTTCTCCTCTATAGTAGCATCATTTGACAATGTGCTGCCAAAAGAGCAGAAGTCTATAACAGCATTCAGCTGTGTGTTGCTGGTGGTGATTGTTAGTGCCATGGAACGTTCCCAGGCGCAAGTTGATACATGACTTCTGTCTTTTTCAGAGTGATTGTCAGCCCATACCTTTCAACAGATTTAGTGAGCGTGTCCATAATCAATTATATCTTTTCTTGAGTATGTGCCTCTTACTCATAACCATCTGCATGCAGCAGCTCATAAACAATTGCCTTAAAGACACTCATGGAAGATCACTGCCTGTTCAACTTGAATAATTTTCCAGAGGATTGGAAACTTATCCTGATGCCAGCATTTGGGCCTCTGGTAGTGCCACCAAACATTGCAGTGTAGAAGAGATTGAATAGGAGTAGACCAGTTAACATAAAACTGCTCAATACCACAAGTGACAGGAAATGGGTAAGGCAGAAAAATATCTACAGAGACTCCTCTGAGAATTCTGCTAAGAAATAGCATCAGAATGTTGGTGGGTTTTTTCTGGACAACCAAACTGACACAATAGTTGCCGAAGTCTAGGTCCGCTGACAGTGTCAAGTGCTTTAGCTAGATTGATGAAGATAATGTAAAAGTCCTGTTGCTGTCCTCTGCATTTCTTCAGCATCTGACAAAGCTACAAATATCACATATGTCATTCCTTACATTGACCTGAAATTGTATTGCAACTGCGAAGCATGTGGTTAATGATTTGTTTAGTTATAATCTGAATATGAATAACTTATTATTTGATCTGGGGGAATATTAATGCTGAAATGTGGGATACCCATGAATAAAATTACTTTTTATTTATCACTCAGTAAGATTTGAGATTTTTTTTAATTTTAGAAAAAGTCATAAATAGCACAATAACATCAATAGCTTTTGATATCTGAAGAACTCAGCTACTGCACCTTTGTCTCCTGCTTTTGGCTTCAGAACTTTACTAGTATCATCAACCATAAGTCAGAAAAGCTTCCAATAGGTAAACCATGCAGGTGAATTCTATAGATGGAGTAGCTATGGGATCAACTCCCAAGTTTTCTATTTAAAAACATAATTGGAATCTATAATATGCTGGCACATTCTACGTTTCTGTGTAGCAATGAAGAGTTCTGTAGAGACATTGGCTTCAATAGCTATAACTCTGCAATAAAATTCAGAGGAATTACTGCTGAATCATGATTGTCAAAGGGAAAAAGTTAAGTTTAGATTTATGTTGTGTTATTGCATTATAAATGAAGCCAAATCCCAAGAAGGGAATGAATTTGGAGACTAATTCAGGCTTTGTTTCCTCTGTTCAGCATGGTGCAGGACTTATTCAGTTTATGTCTGTTCCTGTTCTAATATTAATATTATAGTGAGGAATATGCACGTCTTTCTCTCTTCTATAAGTAAATGGATGGTGCTCAGTTGTTCACCAAATAAAGAAACAAAGAAAGATGGAAATTTCAGCCCAGAAGTCAATACTTTTATTATAAAGTTCTGAATATGTGATCCTAGTAACTCTGTCAAGATATGTGACTCTTTCTAATAGGAAGAGTTTTACAACCGTAGCTAGTTGATGCTGTTTACCATGATAGTATGCAAGCTAATACATCTCTGACTTTTTTCTTAATATATCCTAAGGAGTATGTTCTGGTGGGCACCACTCTGTCTCCCAGAAATCCCACAACCAGAAGCAAATATTTGAGGTGGAAGTGTGCAGTGCTGTTTTAATTTCCTTATCTTCAGAGAGGCTGCACTGTACGTGCGCCATCACAATGTTCTTAGGGAAGATACATTTCCATGTGAGATCTAGGATTCAGGGGAGATAGCTTGGATGACTGTGTACACGTGTACTTAGAAATGGATTCTGTGCCACACTTCTACATAGACTATTAATGTTTGTACCATGTAGAAAGATGTGCCTGAGACTATTGACAAAATATGGAGGCACATGACTGTCCCAATCTTACTTCCATTGCAGGGATTGACAAAACTTTGGCAAAACTCTCACTGGCCTAAATGGTATAGAAGTGGACTTGTATGCTATTCTGCATCTTTGGGCCCAATCCTGAACATTGAAATCACAGAAATCTCTTCATTAATTTCAATGGATATAATCAGCCATCAATGAAAGTGTTGATGTTACAGGAGCTCATGGGATTTAGTTCTGAATTGTTATCTACATGCATTTGGGGGCACAACTGCTTGTAGGTACAGAATAGGCTACTTGTACTTAAATAAAAATGCTTTCTTACAAAAGGCAATGTTGAACCTGGTCAGCTTTAACTTTTAGGCTGAGCCTGGGACCTTCACTTATGGCTAATCTCCATAGATATTAATCATTACCCTGAGATCACTCTATATATCCAGAGTGAATGCCATTCTTTCTTGGAAAATATAACTTAATTTGTCCATATAATAAACACAGCTTTTGTATGATTATTCCACTGTGGCATCTTTTTGCACATGGTTAAAATAATGTAAACCCTCTGCAATCAATAAAATAAAATTGTAGACATTTTTATGTACATTTGAAAACTTTCCAGCTTTGCCATTATTATAACAGCAGAAACATGTGTAGTAAATAAGTTGCATTAAAATCATTGGAATTGTTCAGTATTGACTAAATTTTACAAGGATTAAGTTGACTATAGTTCAACATAAGCTGTGCCTTAGCTGCCAGTGACAAAGACCCTCAGGTGATTGTTGGTTATAAGTTTAACTTTGTCATGTTGTTAGCAACAACTGCTAACTATTAAGGTTAATATTATTGTAATAAATACAGGTCACATTATCCAGGACTTTGATACATTTCTAGAATGCTTGATGGCTTACCTATTACAATTGTATTGACTTCACTGACAAAGTCACTTGCCTTGTAGTCACATACATACACACCTTTTAGCAACAAGGTCAGTGACCTCAGTCTTTCAAAGAAGACTTAGCACTACAATACATGCAAAATTTTGAACTTAATGTATAGAATCCTTTGTGATACAAACCATTCCTACCCCCCTCCTTCCCTCAGAAAAAGTGACAGCCAGGCTTCCCCCTTCAGCCTGCTTCTGGTGCCAGTCTCTACGATTTATGTAAGCCTAGCTTGTTCTCTCACAGATGAGTTTATTTGCAATTAGTGGGTGCCTCAGAATCTCAATCTTTCTTGTTTGCCTGTTGATTGATCCTCCCTAATTCAACTGTCCCACCACCCATTCTAAGATTAAAGGGCTGATTTAAAAGTAAATGCAGTTGGGAGGAAAAAAGAATAATCTGAGAACGATTTTCAGCTGTTCCTAATCTCTGTCATTTTATTCTGAGCACTACCTAGGGCAGACTTCAAATGTTAGACTTTACTTACTTTAGAACAACCTGGACTTTGAGTGCACTGTGCCTTTTGTGGCAGAAATCCAATAATTTGTTATAGTAATTGAGCAAATGTGCAAAAAGGGCATTTCCCACAAACCCACTTCTATATTATTAAACTGTATAGCTGGATTGTTCCTGGTATCCACAGCCGGAATCCTCAGTACTGACTCTTTTAGAAAATGCATAGTTCTTACTGCAGCTCTTATCGGAACACTAACAAATACATTAAATTCACTACTGACATTTCAGGGTTTGCATGGGTACTGTTTCACTGAAAACTGATTATTTTAAATATACCAATGGCATCTCAAGTCACCTAAATGTGATAACTGTCATTATTAATTACAGTCAAGATAGAAATTAATACACTAGGGATATTTTTATGTAAAGCAGATCCACTTCAGTAAGGGAAATTTGAATAAAGGTCTTTCTCTGAGGAGAAATAACTTCATTTTTTATTAAAGTGAGCAGGATTTTAAAAAATAATAATGAAAGGTTAAAAGTTGCTTCTTTTGGGTATATAGGTGTTGAAAGGAGTTTTCATGGGTATTGCAGATGTTGGACTTCCCTGATATTGTTAGTGTATTTAGGTTACTGAACTAATTCTAAATAGGGGCTGTGTGCAAACTGAAACTGGTGGGTTTACATCGCCAGGGATCATGACCTATGAGTGTTACTTGGAGTTTAAGGTTCTATTGAACTCTGAGAAGCCTGAGAGAACTATAATAAAATTGGTCAAGAAATCACCCCTTTCTGTTCAGTACCTTATTGAGGGGTAGGGTTGGCTTTTGGCAATAGTGACTGAACTGAATGACATTTTCAGACAAAAACTTCTTGAAGTGAAGTCAAGAAAAGGTGATGGCAAGGTAAAATATATATCAGTAGCTAAGGGGAAATAACCATATAAGATACAGGGTTACCAACCCTCCAGGATTGTCCTGGAGTCTCCAGGAAATAAAGATTAATCTTTAATTAGAAGATAATATGATGAAACCACAGGGAATATGTCCAACGAAATTGGCAACCCTATTAAGATGATCCTAAGTACAAACGGAATATTCTTAATTTCAATCCTATAAGAATTTAAGACTGGACATTCTGGGTTCGACCAGTGCTCCAGCTAGCCCAGTATTCTGTTTCCGATGGTGGCCAGTGTCACATGCTTCTGAGGGAGTGAGTAGATAGAACAGGGCACTTAGTGATCCAGACTCAGTTGCTTCAGCTGTCAGTGTTTTAAGGATAATCAAAACATGGAAATACATCCCTGATAATTTTGGCTAATATCCATTAATGCACCTATCCTCCATGAATTTATCTAATTCTTCTTTTTTGAACCCAGGGCTGTGTCTAGACTGGCCAGTTTTTCCGGAAAAACTTTCCAGCTGTCTACACTGGCCGCTTGAATTTCCGCAAAAGCACTGACTTCTTACTGTAAGAAATCAGTGCTTTTTGCAGAAATACTATGCTGCTCCCATTTGGGCAAAAGTCCCTTTTGCGCAAAACTTTTGCGCAAAAGGGCCAGTGTAGACAGCTGAGATTTGTTTTCCGCAAAAAAGCCCCAATCGCGAAAATGGCGATCAGGGTTTTTTTGCGGAAAACCGCGTCTAGATTGGCCACAGGCGCTTTTCTGCAAAAAGTGCTTTTGCGGAAAAGCGTCCGTGCCAATCTAGGCGCTCTGTTCCGAAAATGCTTTTAACGGAAAACTTTTCCGTTAAAAGCATTTGCGGAAAATCATGCCAGTCTAGACGTAGCCCAGTTGTACTTTTGGCCTTCACAACATCCCCTGGCAATGAATTCCACAGATTGTCTCTGCATATGATGACATACTTCCTTATGATTGTTTTAAATCTGTTGCGGGTTAATTTCATTGGGTGACCCCAGGCTCTTGTGTCATGTGATGAGGTAACTAATACATCTTTATTCATTTTTACCATTGGATTTCCTCTCATCAGTAAGCCTATTTTGTTTGCTGATTTGGATTCCTACATTCTGGTTTTCATACTTTGATCTGGTCATTCACGGACTATCTACTCTTTCTGTACAGGATCATCTGGGGCTTGATATCCTATTCACTGAATTTTGGGGAAAAATGCACAACTATGACTGGCTATATGATTTTAAGTTTTTGTCTACCATGAATATTAGCACACATTTCAAATTTTTTTAGTGAAAGTGATAGAACACAATATAATTTACAAATTTAGCCTCTGGTTTCCAGCTTCTGACAGTCTTTTTTTTAAAAGAATGTTTGTTTTTCATAACTTTGGCAATTTGCTTTTAAAATTCCTCCTTAGTGTTCCTAATTCAAACTTGTATTTTCCTCTGTTGTCTTCATTAGGGCCGGATTCCCTTTTTTCTGTTCAAGTTATGTATTTATGCATTCCTTCCATGATAATATTCTTAACAAGCCCTCATGATGAGTGTAAGGGTTTTGATTTTGATATTGTTTTCTTTCACTTTCTCTTTTGAATCCTCCTTTCTTCTGCTTTTTATGGTCACAACGTATAATTTTGCTCCTAGGGGATGCAAGGGGTAACCAGTTACCTGAGAAGCGACACCCGATAATCATTACTGGGTGATGCTTACTAGTAACTGGTTAACTGGTGGCCTAGCTTCCCACTGGCCCATGGGTAGAGGACTGTTCCGACCCAACTTAGGCTGTGTCTACACTGGCATGAATTTCCGGAAATGCTTAAAACAGAATAGTTTTCGTTATAAGTATTTCCGGAAAAAGAGCGTTTACATTGGCAGGCTGCTTTTCCGGAAAAGCCCTTTTTCCGGAAAAGCATCTGTGGCCAATGTAGACGCGCTTTTCTGGAAAAGAGCCCCGATCGTCATTTTCACGATCGGGGCTTTTTTCCGGAAAAGACTACTGGGCTGTCTACACTGGCCCTTTTCCGGAACAGTGTTCCGGAATAAGGACTTATGCCCGTGCGGGAGCAGCGTAGCTTTTCCGGAATAGCGGCTGATTTTGTACAGTAGAGCGTCGTTGCTTTTCCGGAAATTCAAGGGCCAGTGTAGACAGCTCGCAGCTTATTCCGGAAAAGCGGCTGATTTTCCGGAATAAGTGGCCCAGTGTAGACACAGCCTTAATGTTTAACTGCTTAACTTTTGAAATGATCGTTTATATCCCTGTTCTCTACCCAAGGTTGTTGCACTGATTTATATTGTGATTGCTCAGCAGCACTCCTTTTGTAATACAGTGTCATGCTGTTGTAACCCCTCTGCCAGGTAGGCCTGGCACCAACCAGGGCCAGGTTCAATATCTTGGGGTCCCTCTCACACAGAACCGGCTCGAGCCCCCACCCAGTAACCTGGGAAATTCACACACCTCTGGGTGCCTCTGAAAGGAAATGCTTCCCCACTCGCAAGCACAGAGCTTGAGTGTAGGAAAGAAACATTTAATGAAACAGAGAGAGAAGTCATACGGCTTTAACTTGGGAAAATACCACAAACAGAGATCATAACCCAACCATGAGCTAAGCCCCTCCCCCCCAGCCAAGAATCACCCGAAGTCCCAAAGTCTGACACCCCAAAAGTCTCTGTCCCTGGTCCGTGCCACCCAGAGTCCAAAAGTTCACCTCCCAACCTGGGTAGAAATGGGGGTGGGAGGATAGATAGGAGGCACCTTATGAGCCACTCTGCCATGCTCCACCAACTGTCTCATTCCATGCCACCGAACGCGCTGCTGGTCACCTGCCGCTGCTTCTACCAGCCACGCTGCACTGCTGGTCACCGCTCCTCGCCTGCCACTGCTCCTCGCCACTCCTACCAGCCACACCACGCCGCTGGTCACCGCTCCTCGCCTGCTGGCACTCCTCGCCGCTGGTCGCTGCTCCTCGCGTGCCGCCATGCCACGCCACCAGCCAGTGATTCCCACCAGCTACTCTGCTGGCTGCTGCCGCTTTGCTGGCTGCAATGGGTCTGGCTCCCAGCCAAACCAGTGATTTCAACTCTTTAGCCACCACCTGGACTGACAAAGGATTCCAGCTTCCACTGCACTAGCAAAAAGACTCCTCTAGCTATGTCTACACTGGCGTGATTTTGCACAAGAACTCTTTTGCAGAAGAGTTCTTGTGCAAAAACTCTTTCAGAAGAGCGCGTCTACACTGGCATGTGCCTTTGCGCAAGAGATGTGCTTTTGCACAAGAGCATCCTTGCCAGGGTAGACGCTCTCTTGCGCAAGAAAGCTCTGATGGCCATTTTAACCATAAGGTTTCTTGCACAAGAAATTCATGTTGCCTGTCTACACTGGCCTCTTGTGCAAGAACAGTTTGCTCAAGAGGGCTTATTCCTGAGAGGGAGCATCATAGTTCTTGTGCAAGAAGCACTGATTTCATACATTAGAACGTCAGTGTTCTTGCGCAAGAACTCCCCGCCAGTGTAGACAGGCAGCATGTTTTTGCGCAAAAGCGGCCGCTTTGGCGCAAGATCACGCCAATGTAGACACAGCCTAACTGTTTGGCCTGAAATTTTCCATGCTGGATGTTTACAATCAAAGGCATGCAGCATCTAATCAACTGCTTTTCTGGATCAGCAAAGTGCTTTGGACTCTCTATTAGCCTCAAGAAAACTAAAATGCTTTCCCAGCCTGCTCCAAGAAAAATCATTCTTCTCGTGAAATTGCATTTGATGATGCACTTCTTAATGCGATAGAAAAGTTTTGCTGTCTTGGCAGTATGTTAGCAAATAATGCCATGACTGACAGTGAAATCACAATAGCACATTTCTAAAGCCATTTTTGCCTAGGTTAAGCTTTGTCACTGCTGTCGAAAGTGAAAGGCATTTGACTTCACACCAAGATTATGTCTATTCATGTAGTTGTATTAAGTATTCTTTATGAGTGTGAAACATGGATACTATTTCAGCCACTTGAAGCAGCTATAATGTATTCGTATGTACTGTCTGCATCTTATTTGTAACCTCAATGTTTGGTATCCTGTCTGACTTTGAAGTCCTATACTGATGCTGTATGGCTAATATTGAATTCCCAATGACACAGGCAGAGCTTCAATGGGCTGGTCCCCTTGTATGTAATGGATGATATGTGACTCCCTAAAATGGGAGTAAGTATAATAAGAAGCCATAGAAAACAATATAAGAAAACTCTCGAAGTTGGACAACTTGACCCAAACGTCTGGGAAGCTGCTGCTGCTGATTCATCAGGATGGCAACATACCTGTTGATCTGCCATTAAAGTTATTAAGAAAAGGAGCATGGAAAAAGTCCAAAAGAAGCATGCGTGAAGAAAGCAGGCTGTGGCAAAATCATGCAGCCCTGCCCGCCTCACGTGCAGTCCCATCTGCAGATCCCTCATCAGTTTGTTTGCAAAGGAAGACAGTGAATAAAACCACCTCTTGTACATCAACTTCAGCTGGAGACTCCAACTCGCAAACCCCTCCAAAGTGACTGAGGATTCTAACTCCTAGAACTTGAGGTGCTGGGCAGGACTTTCCCTGCAATGGGCCCGTGGGAAAGGTGTGTGTGGAGGGGAGGGGGGAGGGGGGAGGTCCATGCTTCTGGAAGGTAAGAAGCCTCTGGCAGAAGGGGCAGAGCTGGGGGTAGCCAGCCCTTGGCATCACCTGGACTGTGCCAGTCCCTTCTTCACCTCCCCCAACACCTGCAAACCCTTAGGGCCACCTGCACTGTGCCACAGTAGTGATAGCAATGGCTGGGAGCCCCAGGCTCTTTTGAATTGTCAGGTTGCAGGATGATTGCCTCATACAGTGACAGGGTTCTATGCCTGGCTTTTCTGATGAGACTGGTGCCAAGAAAGGTTTCAAAATAATATTCTCACTGTTGTCCTTTTTTTCCTTTGCTTTTACTGTTAGATGTAGACACTTCTGTGTAGAACAGAGTTCTCCAAATTAAGAATAATTTTAAGAGAACTATGTGGCTTGCACTGAATTGTCCATTGATTACTTATTAAATAATAATAATTAATAAAAAATAATTTGTCACAGAAAAATAATTTGCCAGAGATAAGTTTTTCTGCTCCACAAAGCTCATTGGCTTGAGGATCTAAAAATACCTCAAAGAGAAACACAAATCCTCATAATGTGTGAAGTGCTGATCTGAAAGCTGTGAAAAATTATAAATAGGCAGAGAACAGGCTATTGAGTACACCTTATGGGAGGATCATATGCAGTTTATTCTAACTAGTATGTGAAGTATATTCAGGACATAATTCATTGGGGGAAAGAGCTCGATGCTCTCAACAGTATATGGAAAACTAATATTGTAAATATAATTTTTTTAATCAAATTCAGACTTCTTTGGTATTGGTTGGAACAGAGTGAATATACAGAGCTGTCTTTATGAACCGTTTAAAGACAACAGTATCCTAATATATACTAATACCAACATTTTTGGCTTGGATTTTGCTGTTACCTCCTCCATATGCGCATGCTGTTGTTCTTTTGAATGACTTACATAGTATTGTAGATAAGCTATAATTTCTTATATTGTTTAGTTCTATATGTTATTCTGAAATACATTTGTATGGCACAATGTGATATAAAGTTGTGTAGTATCTTGTATAATCAGCATTCATGCCTCCAGAAGTTATATGGTGGTATTGGATCACTTGTCTGGAATCAGGACCAAATCCTGTGCCTACACATTTTCATAAGGGCTACCGTACTAGGTGCACCAGTTTGATTTCTAAATATTTGTAGAATAACATCGCTGTTTTATTTTTAAACATGTTTGCTCCATTTTGATGAAGAAGAGCAGGAGGAAGATCTGAGCACTTCTGAACATGCCTGCTGTTGAAGAGAATTGTTCATCAGTTTGGACAGTAGCAGTAAGTAAATGGAAATGTGACCTGAATAGGCAGCTGAAAATAGGATTGAAGTTTAAGCTTCCAGAAATGTTTCTGTCAGATTTTTTACATATTTTTTGTTCTTATATTATACATTAAAAATGCTGTAGGTATTTTTTCAAAATAAACAAAAACAAAAATCAAACCTTGTATTAGACATAAAAGAGATCCTATTTGAAAAAAGCTAGGGAAGTTTAATAGGAACCATCTGTTAAGATGCTCAGACTTCAAGAGGCCATTGTTTTAGCTGGTTTCTCTGACATTTTGTATGACTTTTCTTAACAACAAATAACTTTCAAAATAAAGTATTAAGTTTTAAATAAAAATTTGCAGATTTTTATTTGTGTCCTGAAGGGGAAGACTTTTCATCAGTGTCCTTTATTTTTAACTGCCACAAAGCATTTTATTCGTGGCATGGAGCCTTACTCTGGAGCTATTCACTATCTTATTTCTAATGTATCTAATTCATTCTAAGTCTAAT
The DNA here is from genome assembly GCF_049634645.1 of Pelodiscus sinensis. Classification (NCBI taxonomy): domain Eukaryota; kingdom Metazoa; phylum Chordata; order Testudines; family Trionychidae; genus Pelodiscus; species Pelodiscus sinensis. The sequence goes on along the minus strand of NC_134716.1, from coordinate 50,471,897 downwards.
CCTTTGTTAAATGCCTTAAATTTGAAATTGAAGTATATAGTAAATATCTACCAGTGGCAAGATTTTACCTTGATTACTCACCTTGTACCTTAATCTATGACAGGTCCTACTCAGTGTGAGAAGGGTGGAATAATCTGTCCCTGAATAATTTGACAATAAAAATATGACCTGATAAAAGCATTAATAAAGAAACCCCTAGTCTCTCTTCCCCCACCTCAAAACATACACATTTAACATTTACATACTTCATCAAGTGCCATGTCTCTCAACCCTAGTTCATGCAGTATTCCAGCAAGTAGTCAAAGTAACTAATCAGACAGGAAGCAGACTAACTAATCAGGAAGCAGTTGCCCAAGAGAGCTGGGGCAATTTTCCTTGAAATATATGGCCATGATCTAGAGAAGCCCTTCAACTCACGATTACTTTTCATCAAACAAATAAGCCCAATGGTGTCAAGACTTAAGCACTTTGCCTAATCAGGATGTAAAAATCAATGGACATTTTGCCTGAATTAGGGCTGCAGGATCAAGCATTTTTGCTCCAACCTCTATTTAAAAATATATTCTATTTTGATTTATTTTATTTATTTTCTGCTCTTTTTCATAACTCTTATTTATTTTCCATGCTGTTATTAATATTCTGGAATGGTATTTTCCATTTTAAAAGCAAGCTATAATTTTAGACAGTAGCAAATCTGCTGTAGTTCTAACATAACTGGATCTACAATATAAGTAAAAAATAAACAAACAAAAAAAATAACATCCCCAACAAAAATTAGCGGTTTAACTAAGCATTGATAACTTAGTTGTTGCATTTGTTTTGAGTTGCAATTACCTGTATACCCTTTCCACTTCGTTCTTGTGTATCTCAATATTTCCATGGGTAAGTTGCATGATTATTACAGGGTTCACTTGTTTGTGACAGTAAATACATAGCTGTAGAGCTCCCCCATCAGGGTTTTAGATTCCAGTTCACTTATCCAGTTTGTCCTCCAGAGTGGTCACAAGTATACTTTCCCCATATTTTTATCATAATACAAAGATTTAAGAGTCTGCTTCTTCAACATCCCAAACTATATGTTATGTTATGCAGCAGAGGTGGTGTAACAGTGAGCTGTAAAATATATAGAAGGTACATTTTTCTCACCCCAAATCTGAAAGATAAAAAAAAAAGCTTTTTACCTTGAATAAAATATGAACTTTGTCTGAAGGCATTTTTAAATTTGCAATTGGCTTTACTATGGCCCCAACAGAGGTAGCAATCTTGCTTAAAAAGACAGGTAATTCTCGACACAGTTTATTCATCATTAGAAGTGTTTCTTATTGTACCTTTCAAGCTTACAGATTGCTGCACAAGGCAAAATGGGTTCAGTTTTCCTTTAAAGTTTGGTTTGGGCCTCATTTTAAAAAAATGAATAGACCTAGTGAAAGACCCCATTCATTTTTAAAGCATTTTCAAAATGCTTGAAGTCCTTAAATAATCCCATTCTCACCATGAAAACCTGATTCTAATCCCTAGCCATTTTAATTAAGTTCAAAGTAGTTTAAATTTCTATTAAATCTATTCCTTTATTCTTGTTTATGAATTGGTACACAATTATTTAATTAGGGCTCATCCGTTTCAGTAGATAGGCATTTTATCTTCTTGTTTTATAGATAAAACACATCTCAGTCAAAATAAAATGTGATATTCTATTCAAATAGGAAAAAAATAGCAAAAAAGTAAAAAAGTAAAGAGGAACACTATTAACATTTCAGCTTTGGTTGGTTTTATTCTGAAAAGTTCCAAAGCCCAGCATAAACTGTATATGTACAATATCTGTGAAATGCAACTGCCTTTGGGGCAGGCTATAATCTAGGGACAACTCATATATTGCAAAATTAACAGTAACAAAGAGGGTATTTTTGATGAAGGCTTAGAGGAAGCCCTGTGCTTAGAAAAGTGCCAAGGCATCTTTAATATCCACATATGGTCCATTATGTGTTGAATATTTTACATATTTATTTGTCTTAAAATGACAGTGAAATTTGTTTTTGTTAAACAGATTAAACTATCAAGGAAGTTAGGGGATCAGAATAAAATTTAAAGGATGGAAATAAGATGAATTTTGTTCATTTAAAAAACATTTCACATATATTTTGCCTTTAACATTACCTTAGGGGAGAATGATTGACTGATGAGAAGGTGGGAGGAATTCTGGATCCTAAAAATCTCCAAACAGGCCACTGCACTTGGAGTAGCTCTCAGACTAGTGAGTAATTTGCCAGAGAGTCCTTGAAAGAATCCCATAGTTTTTTATAACTATCCAGAGAAATAACCCAATCTTGATTTTTTTTTCTATTGAGTTGTCCCAATTCTGTATAGAGGAGACATTTGGGTCTACCAATAAATATCTTGGTAAATACTTTAAAAAATGGACATTGGCCCTGTTAATGATTATTTCATAGGCCACCAGGGAGAACAAGAGGAAGAACTTACATATGTGGCCATTTTCTACTTTTTCCACTTTTAAGATGGCCATTTCATAGGTCAGGAGGGACAGTAAGAAAAACTCATTTATTTGGCCAAATTCCACCTAAATTCCTGTCATCAATTGCTGCCCTTTTTTGATGGTCCTTCCTCTGCTTTTTTGTAAGTTAAGTCCTGGGGAATTCTGCAATTTGATGTATTTGGAGACACAGTAAAATTGCAAAATTCTACCAGGGCTGATATTAAGCAAGAAAATCTATTACATGACCCTCTCTTACTATATAGGAATATGTAAGTTTCTTGGATATAAGAGCAAAAGGGAACTTGGGATAAGTGAGGCTGGAAAGGAATATGACTTTGATTTACATCATGTGAATATGCCAACTGGAAAATAAATAATTTCAGTGATGCATTCTTAAAACATTCCAGCTGTGAAAAATCATTAATAGCTACTATGCATTATATGTCGTACTGATCCTCACGTATATGTTTCTTTCTGCTACTGTATTAAACTTGAGCTCTGTGGTTTCTACTGGCTGCTTGGAGTTGAATTTAAGGTGATAGATAAATTTCAGGTAGATTCCAGGTCTAAGTGGCCTATCTTAAAAACCTGCCTTGTACTAATGAAATACTGCCTCACTTGCAGTTATAGGAGGCACATGATCTGGAGCCCCATGGTAAAAAGACTGGGGTCAGGAGGCTGATGTTGAGGTATTATTTGTGAGGACCCTGTATTTGAAAAACACTTTACCTTCTTAATATAAAAATAGTTTTTTTAACCTTACTTCAAGTCCTTCTGCAAAGCCTATCTTTTCTCCATACCCCAGAAGGAGGTGTGGGAGGCTGGTAGAGTATCTGTAGACTTTGTGTCAAATTCTTGTTATTTTTTTGTTACAGAGTATTGGAAATGTAGAGAAACTCATATAATCTGTTTCTATTTAGAGTGTTTTTTAGGAGATTGTCTAGAGTTCCCAAAGCACTCTTCTGTTGTAGAGTATGTAGTAGAAAATGAAACAAGTATATTGAAATATTTTAACAAGGGTAAAGTTAATAAGGCAGAACAACAAAGCAGATAGAATGAGGGTATTTCTTTGTTCAGACAATAACTTAACCATTTTTGGATTCCTGTGTCCAGGTACTCCTCAGTGTCAGGGACATGTTCAATGCTAGCTAAGCATAAAGATTCTTCATCTGAAGGACTCTGAAATGAATAGGACAATTTTATCACTTGTCTCTAATTTGGTATTTATACTGCATGCTTATGCAGTATCCTTGCATTTAATCCTTGCACTATAGAACTAGTTAAATACCATGACTTGGACTGATGGATAAATCTGATATAGGAAGGGAAAAGTGTAAGTAAGGGCAAGTAGGATTTTTAATAAAATTGTATTGTGCAATTAAAAATAACTTATGTGAAAGGGAATTGCTCTGGCATTGGTGTACATGTGCCAAACACAATTTCTGAGGCAAGCAACATTATCATTAGCCATTACCCATTCTAATAATTGATGCATTTACTTACTTCTTGTAGAATAAAGAAAGAGAGTCCATGCCAAAACATGGCAAACTTTGTTTGCTACGCAACTCAGGTTCTATAAATAAGAAATCTTATTGTGTTGATTCATAATAATGACACAACAGGCCATAAACACAGTAAGATTTCTTATTTATAGAACCTGAGTTGCGTAGCAAACAAAGTTAGTTAAGGATTAGAGCTAGATGTGAGACCTCACAGGTCCTGCACTAATGCTTACTAGTAAGAGTAAAATGCCCCTGCTCTGTTCCGGAACCAGAGGAGAGTCCAAAGCAAAAGATGCAAGCAGAAGGGTGAGCTAGAGAGAAGTTCGGTTCTGTGACATATTTTTTCCACTCTCCCCAACTCTTGGATGCCCCCTCTGTTGATGCAATGCAAAGAGATTATTCTTGGGTGGGACAGAAATGGACAAGGCTAAGCCTCTTTCTATAGCATTGTCCTGCCTTTCAGTCTGTGGATCAGCAGAAAATATATTCATCCCCTTGGATCTGCATTGACTTGGGTTGGTTCTACCATGCAGGTGGGCATGGGGAGTCACTGCAGGAAGAAAGGCCATGAAAGGAATCAAGGGTCAGGGAACACTGAAGATGCAAGGCCTCAATGTGGATAGCTATGTCCTTTGGCAGAATTGCCATTTCCGGGGAAAAGACCTAAGTGATGCTAATTATCTCTACCATCTGAATGATCAGAAGGAAACTCTGAAAATAGGAACTCACAGAATATGTGCTATGAAAAGCCTTCCCAGGGGACAATTTGGTCTGAGTATTTCTCTGTAAAGCCAGATATGACTCCATTGGCCATAATGTACTTAAAATAATGGAAGCTGGATGATTCAAGGCATTGGTTGAGACACAATGCCTTTCTCAATTTAAGCCACTGATTCAGGTCCTTGGGGCTACTTATGTAAAGATAACCATGGGTGTAAATGTTTGTACGAGCAAAGCTTAAACAAAGACACTTTCACAAGGAAGTTATAAAAGAACTGTTTAAAAGTTTTATCCAGTGGTGTACTTTTGGCAAAATTGGCAATAATGATCTCCTAATGAGAATAAGAAATCTACATTTCAAAGAACTAATTGTTAAACTCCAAACCCACTTTCATACCTTCACAACATGACATAGTTTTCATTGAAATCTTTCATCCATAAGAGAGGTTTTTGTTAAGTTTAATGAAAACTAGGGTATGTCTACACTACAGCGTTAATTCGAACTAACTTAGTTCGAATGAGTTAATTCGAACTAAGCTAATTCGAACTAACGCATCTAGAACTAAAAACTAATTTGAATTAGTGTTTTGCTAATTCGAACTAGCATGTCCACATTGAGTGGACCCTGAACAGGGCTTAAGGATGGACGGAAGCAGTGCCGGCAGGGCATCAGAGGAGGACTTAGAGCGTGGAGATGCTGTCTCAGGCTAGCCGAGGGCTGCGCTTAAAGGGACCCGACCCCCACCCCGGACAGACAGTTCTCAGGGGTGCCCTGCTTCAAAACCAGTCCTGGCTTGGAGTGCCCGGAGTGCCCACACTGGGCACATCACACCACTCGGCCATCAGCCCGGCTGCACTTGCCGCAGGCTGCCTTCTAGGGAGAGGGGGCAATTGGGGGGCTGCAGGAGAGCTTCCACCCCCAGAAGCCTGCAGAGCCAGCCCAGTCCTCCCCATCGGGGCTCATACCCCTTTCCTCCCTCACCTCCTTCCACGTACCCCTCCCTAGCCCCCCTTCCTGATGTACAAAATAAAGATAACGTTTCTTCCAACATTGACTCTGTCTTTATTGAACAAAACTGGGGGAGACTGGGAAAAGGAGGTGAGAGAGGGGAAGAGAAAGGCTGGTAGAGGTGAGGGCAACTAACATGATCAGGGGTTGGGAACAGGTCCCAGATGAAGAAAGGCTACAGAGACTGGGACTGTTCAGCTTAGAAAAGAGGAGATGGAGGGGGGACAGGATAGAGGTCTCTAAAAGCAGGGATTGGGTGGAGAGGGTGCATTCAGAAAAGTTCTTCATGAGTTCCCCTAAAGAAGGACTAGAGGACACCAAAGGAAAGGAATGGGTAGCAGGCTTGAAACTAGTAAGAGAAAGTTGTTCTTGACAAAGCAAATAGTTAACCTGTGGAACTCCTTGCTGCAGGAGGCTGTGAAGGCTACAACTAGAACAGAGTTGAAAGGGAAGTGAGATCAAGTCATGGAGGTTGGGTCCATGGAGTAGTCTTAGCCAGGGGGTAGGAGTGGTGTCCCTGCCCAAAGTTTGTGGAAGACTGGAGAGGGATGGCACAAGACAAATGGCTTGGTCACTGTCTTCGGTCCATCCCCTCCAGGGTCCCTAGGGTTGGCCGCTGTCGGCAGACAGGCTACTGGGCTAGATGGACCTTTGGTCTGACCCAGGACGGCCATTGTAAGCTCAGGGTCGGGGGTCTCAGTGGACCCCCTTGATTATCATGCACACCTGCTCCTGGGTGGCCAGGCTGGCAGCTCTCCTGCCCTAGCCGGCCACTTTCCTGTGCCTAGTGCGGAGATTGTGGACGAGGTCCATGATGTCCGCACTAGCCCAGGAAGGTGCCCGCCTCTTGCGGTCCCGGGCAAGCTCCCGGGAGCCGCCAGCCTGGTCTCGGGAAGAGGGGGTGGGCTGGGGGACATCGGGTGGGTGGCTCTGTGCCGTGCCAGGTGCAGGACTGCTGGCTGGGTGCTGGCAGGCTTGCACCTGGCACAGGCACCGTAGCCAGCCCGTGGCCCTTTAAGGGGTCCGGGGCCGGGAGGGGAGCAATAGAGTTTCCCTGGTGTTGGCCAGAGTGGCCACCAGGGAAACCTGGGGAGGGCTAGCCTCCCACTAGTTCGAATTAAGGGGCTACACAGCCCTTAATTCGAACTAGTAAATTCGAATTAGGCTTAATCCTCGTAAAATGAGGTTTTCCTAGTTCAAACTAAGCGCTCCGCTAGTTCGATTCAAATTCGAACTAGTGGAGCGCTAGTGTAGCGCCTATGAATGTTAGTTCGAACTAACGTCCGTTAGTTCGAACTAACATTGTAGTGTAGACATACCCCTAATTAGTAATGAGAATGTAGGGGGAATTAGCTTTTTTTAAAAGTGGGATTTTCAAAAACATCTAAGACATTTAATAGCAAGCCTATTTACATTTGAAGAGATATGTGCTCTATTTCCTTAGATACTTTTGAAAATCCTATCGCAATTTTTTGTATTTTTTTGTTTTGCACTCATAATTTCAGACTAGGTGTGGACTTTGGCCCCAGTGAAAGCAAGTACCTTTCATATATGGGTAATTAATTTTTTAAAAAATTTTTAGACGAAGTTTACATCATTGATGATGATTTTCTGGCAATTCATAGTACTTCATCTATTTTATGGTCTAAGACTTTATTTCAAAGTAACAGTGGTATTATCTCTGTCAGTTCTAAAATATTTTTGGATTGTTCATTTAATGGCATTTGAGCTTCCCAAACCTAAATCAAGTTGTTTCCAGTGGACATACAGAGTCTGACACTGCAGCTGTTATTTACTCACAATTCCACATGGATTTTTTGTCTCAGGACTCTAAGGGTGCATCTACACAGAAGGGCTTAACTCTAAGCTATGCAAATTGAGCTACGTCAATTGCATAACTTATTATTTCAAAATAGCTTATTTCAATATCAGGAGTGTCTACACAACACTTATTTCAAAATACAGCACTCTTCCTCTGACTTCCCTTATTCCTCATACAATGAGGATTACAACAGTAGGAGTAAGAAGTCCTCCAGCTTGATAGTATTTCAATATTATTTTGAAATAACTGCCTGCTGTGTAGACGTATCCTAAATCTACCTTTCTCTGAAAACCCTTTCTTTTAGATGCTTTCTTGTCAAGTTGGGGAAGATTTTGAGTGATGCTAATTATGAAAACAGCTAATTTAATTTAATTTGGGACATTGCTAAAAGTTTCTTCAGTGGAGTTATTTCCTTTCCTACAAATTGTTTTTAAAATTATTATCTTGGACATGTAGTCTCTTTTTCTCTCTGTTTCACAATGAAGTTTGATTGAGATGTCTCAATGTAGTGTTCACATTTTTGTGTGTAAACAGAAATACCTCAGTTCCTTGAACATAAAGTGGTATTCTTCCATTTTTATGGAATATCAGTAACTTCTCTACATAGACGTACAGTTTCTTCTGTATATTTCTTACCGTAGCATAGGTAAAGAAATGAGTTAAAAGCGGTCAGGATTTTCCTGTTTCACATGTATAATTTCTTTGCAGGTCTGTCTCCCTTCAACTTTATACAGTGTTGTACCTGGTGACCTTGTGCACCAGACATTCAGTTTGGAAAAATCAGATTTATTTTCCTAATTTTAATCACATAGTAGCCTTTCTTTGACCTTATGGTTCCCCCCTCCTTCCCCCCATGTATATGTGGTGGAGATAAAAATCAGCTGGTCCAACCACTCTCATTCTAGTTGAAAAAGAAGCAAAAGCAGACACTAGTTTATGTCCATTGTTTTGTAAATGAAGTCTGACAAAATTTTGCTGTACTAGAAAAACATCTGGAGAAAGCCGTGTGTGTATGTAATGAATCTCATTTCTGATTCCCATGTATCTAGGAAAGATTGGAAAAGGTAACAAAAATAATAGCTTAATATGGTCTTAAGCAAGTGTGAAGACCTATATTAAAGGTATAGCAAAGAAAGCACACATGTTGATTCTTCTTAGCAGTTGATTGAAAACACTTCTGCAGCTTATTTTCCTTGAAGGAAAAAACATAAGTTTTAGGTAATGATGATTATACTTAGCTATTATATAACACTTCACCTTTCATCTTCAAAGTGCTTTGAAAATATTAATGAATTAATTCAGTACAATGAAAGCCTGTCAGCACTCTGATAACTGACACTTCCTGGCTTTGGATCACAATGATTGTAGCACAACCTGTCAATCTGCTTCTTTCCTTTGTCTGACTTCAATTAAATGCAAGATAATCTACCTTCTGTGCTTTATTCTTATTTATTCCCACATAACCTGGGGGCAGGTATTCAGAGCAAAGCTTACAACATCTCATAGAAAGCCTCATATATGGAGGAGTTGTGTCTGTGTATGAAGTTTTTGTTTTGTTTTGTTGTATTACCTCAAGTGAAAAGGGTACTGGAGAGTAGCTTAGAAGCAATTTAGTCATGTGCCCTTGGCTGTTTGCCTCTTATTACAGAACCCGTGTTTTATGTTCTGTCATTCTGATTCCTCTATATTTTAGCTGGTCTCCTGGTGGCACCGTTTACCATTGGCTTGCCTTCAAAGCAAGTATCTGTGGACAGTACTCATACAGTATATTACATACTGTATGCTTTGACAACTCATGTGGTCTTGATGGGTTTCCCAGTTACAGAGGCTGAAAGAGCAAGGCAGCGTGTTCTGCAGGTTTCCACATAACATTTCTTATGAATAAATCCCTTAGATAGAAAAATATAAATCATGTCTATAATGTCTGGGCTTTTTTCATCAAAGTATAATGAAATTCTTCTCTGCCATGGCAGAAGGAAAGCACAAACAGGATATCCACAATATAATTTAAATGAAAAATCACTTGCAGATTAATTAATGTAATTTCATTAAGCATTGTGGGTTCTGAAATGTTTTTGAACTAATGCCATTTGGTAGAGGAAAGGTTCACAAATCATTACCTTCATTCAGCCATTGTATTTATATTTGGTCTAAGACTACAAAGAATATAACTGATTTTAAAAGATTTATTTGTAATGTTTTTCATTTAACCACACAAAGAAATGAGATATAAATAATCTTTCTTGATGTTCTTGATCACTGTCTCCTCCTCTCTTTCTCTTATCTTCCATGACTGTGCTATTCTCTCCCCCCCCCCCCCTTAATTTCCTGAGCCCTTCACAAGTATCTTCTTTAATGGTTCCCCATGAATTTGGTGTCCCTTATGGTTCTATTTTTCTTCTCTTTATGTATTTGTAAATTGATAGTATTAAGCTAAAAAGTAATAATAAAATAGCGGTGTTGATTGAGGTGTACTGAAGATTGCACCCAAATAAAATAGTTACCAAAATACCTATAAAACAATAAATATTACTCACTGTTTAGTAAAACAATTCTTCTTTAAGATTCAGATATTCCCTTTCAGATTTTTTACTCTGTGCAACATTCCTGTGTCCACATTTTTAATGATCTCTTTACACACTAAGTCTAATGATTTTCCTGTGAAAGTACCATGTTTACAGCTGTTGCATAGTGTAATGGGTACGTCTGTGGAATTAACCATTGAACATACTATTTTTAATCTCTAAACCAGTAGTTTACATACAGTATAAATCTACATAGTGTCCAGGGTTAATCTATTATTTTTGTCAGTTGTTTCAGGGACCAAGGAGCTTGCGAACAGGTGATTGCTTACAGGTAGTTTTGAGAGGGAGTTCGGAAGGGGAGAGGGAAGGGCGGGAGGTTCTCTTGCCTTTGTTTTTAAATCCCTTTTCCAGGACAGCAGCGATGGTTGGTGATGGGTCTGCTGTTGTTACCTGCACAGCGTGTGCCATGTTTGTCTTCCTCCCGGAAGAAAGAACGGATTTCATCTGCACCAAGTGCAAGCTGGTCGACATTTTGGAAGAAAAAATCAGAGGACTGGAGGCCCAAGTGTCGACCCCATGCTTGATCAGAGAGGATGAAGACTTCCTCGATAGAAGGCAGCATTTAATCCTTCAAGCACGGCAGGCAGAAGAGCCAGAGAGGGCAGTACGTGACCAAGAAGAGAACTGGCAGCATGTAACTTCTAGAAGGGGAAAAAGGCCAGCACGGGAATCCCCTGATGCTATAGAGGTAAGCAATCGCTTTCAAGCTCTCTCCACAGGCTCTGCAGTGCTGAAAGCTCTGGAAGGGACCTCACAAGGAAGAAACCAGAAGGGAACACCATCTACTGGAAGGCATGGGATGCGTAGTCCTACGGATGGGGGTTCCATGGCCACCACGCCCAAAAGGAAACGACGGGTGGTGGTGGTCGGGGACTCCCTTCTAAGAGGGACTGAGCCATCCCTCTGCCGTCTGGACCTGGACTCTCGAGAGGTGTGCTGCTTACCGGGAGCTCGCATTCAGGATGTCATTGAAAGGCTTACCAAGCTGATCAAACCTTCGGATTGCTACCCCTTCCTGCTTCTCCACGTGGGAACTAATGATCCGACCAAGAATGATCTTGTGCGTGTTACTGCTGATTATGTAGCACTAGGAAGAAGGATCCAAGAATTTGGAGCGCAAGTGGTATTCTCCTCCATCCTCCCTGTTGAAGGGAAAGGACTGGGCAGGGATCGTCGAATTGAGGACGTAAATGCGTGGTTGCGCAGATGGTGTCGCAGAGAGGGCTTTGGTTTCTTCAACCATGGGACTCTGTTCCGGGCGCAAGGATTGCTAGGAAGAGATGGGATCCACCTAACGAAGAGAGGAAGGAGCATCTTCGCGGGCAGGCTTGCAAAGAGAGTGAGGAGGGCTTTAAACTAGGTTCGTCGGGGGATGGTGACCAAAACCCTGAGGGGAGTGGGAAAGTCGGATACCGGGAAGAAATGCAGAGAGGAAGGGGCAAGAAAGGAGGACCCATGTTTCGAATGGAGAAGATAGGACGATCAACTGGTTACCTGAAGTGTTTGTACACTAATGCGAGAAGTCTGGGCAACAAACAGGAAGAACTGGAGGCCCTGGCCCAGACCAAGAAATATGATTTAATTGGGATAACAGAGACTTGGTGGGATGACTCGCATGACTGGAGCGCTGTCATGGAAGGGTATAGACTGTTCAGGAACAACAGGCAGGGGAGAAAAGGAGGAGGAGTTGCACTATATGTAAGAGAGCACTACGATTGCTCTGAACTCCAGTATAAAGAGGGAGAAAAACCTGTTGAGAGTCTATGGGTTAAGTTTAAAGGAGCAAACAACAGCATTGATGTTGTGGTTGGTGTTTGCTACAGGCCACCGAATCAGGTGGATGAGGTAGATGAGGCTTTCTTCGGACAACTGAGCGAAGCTTCCAGATCGCAGGCCCTGGTTCTCGTTGGGGACGTTAATCACCCTGACATCTGCTGGGAAACCTATACGGCAGTACACAGGTAATCCAGGAAGTTTTTGGAGAATGTTGGGGATAACTTCTTGACACAGGTGCTGAAGGATCCGACCAGGGGCTGTGCGCAGCTTGACCTTCTGCTCACAAACAGGGAGGAACTAATAGGGGAAGTGGAGGTGGGTGACAACCTGGGAAGCAGTGATCATGAGATGGTAGATTTCAGGATCCTGACCAAAGGAAGAAAAGAGAGTAGTAAAATACACACCTTGGACTTCAAAAAAGCAGATTTTGACTCCCTCAGAGATCTGATGGGCAGAATCCCCTGGGATGTTAACATGAAGGGGAAAGGAGTCCAGGACAGCTGGCAGTATTTTAAAGAAGCCTTATTGAAGGCACAGAAAGAAACCATCCCGATGCGTAGCAAGAGAGGCAAACATGGTAGGAGACCGGACTGGCTTACAGGGGAAATCCTTGGTGAACTTAAGCACAAAAAGGAAGCTTACAAAGAGTGGAAACTTGGACAAATGACCAGGGAGGAGTTTAAAGGTATAGCTCGAGAATGCCAGGGGGTTATCAGGAAGGCGAAAGCGCAAATAGAATTGCGACTGGCTAAGGATGTGAAGGATAACAAGAAAGGTTTCTACAGGCATGTTAACAAGAAGAAGGTGATCAGAGAGGGTGTGCGGCCCCTAATGGATGAAGGAGGTAACCTAGTGACAGATGATGTGGGGAAAGCTGAAGTACTCAATGCTTTCTTTGCCTCTGTATTCACGGACAAGGTCGGCTCCTGGACTTCTGCGCCAAGTGATGCAAGATGGGATGAAGATGGACAGCCCTTGGTGGGTAAAGAACAGGTTAGGAACTATTTAGAAAAGCTAAACGTACATAAATCCATGGGTCCGGACTTAGTGCATCCGAGGGTAATGAGGGAGTTGGCAAATGTCATTGTGGAGCCTTTGGCTATTATCTTTGAAAAGTCATGGAGATCGGGAGAAATCCTGGATGACTGGAAAAAGGCAAATGTAGTGCCCATCTTCAAAAAAGGGAAGAAGGATGATCCAGGGAACTATAGGCCTGTCAGTCTTACCTCGGTTCCTGGAAAAATCATGGAAGGGATCCTTACGGAATCCATATTGAGGCACTTGGATGAGAGGAAAGTGATTAGGAATAGTCAGCATGGATTCACGAAGGGCAAGTCGTGCCTGACCAATCTGGTTAGCTTCTATGATGAGGTAACTGGCTCGGTGGACATGGGGAAGTCAGTGGATGTTATCTACCTTGACTTTAGCAAGGCTTTTGATATGGTCTCCCACAATATTCTTGCCAGCAAGTTAAGGGATTGTGGATTGGATAAATGGACGGTAAGATGGATAGAAAGATGGCTAGAAGGCCGGGCCCAGCGGGTAGTGATCAATGGCTCAATGTCAGGATGGCGGTCGGTTTCTAGCGGAGTGCCCCAAGGTTCGGTTCTAGGACCGGTTTTGTTCAATATCTTTATTAATGATCTGGATGAGGGGATGGATTGCACCCTCAGCAAGTTTGCGGATGACACTAAGCTGGGGGGAAAGGTAGATACGCTTAAGGGCAGAGATAGGGTACAGAATGACTTAGACAAATTGGAGGATTGGGCCACAAGAAATCTGATGAGGTTCAACAAGGACAAGTGTAGAGTCCTGCACTTGGGACGGAAGAATCCCAAGCATAGTTACAAGCTGGGGACCAACCGGTTAAGTAGTAGTTCTGCAGAAAAGGACCTGGGGGTTACAGTGGATGAGAAGCTAGATATGAGTCAACAGTGTGCCCTTGTAGCCGAGAAGGCTAATGGCATATTAGGTTGCATTAAGAGGAGCATTGCCAGCAGATCCAGAGATGTCATCATTCCCTTTATTCGGCTTTGATGAGGCCGCATCTGGAGTATTGTGTCCAGTTCTGGGGCCCCCCACTACAAAAAGGATGTGGACGCATTGGAGAGGGTCCAGCGGAGGGCAACCAAAATGATTAGGGGGCTGGAGCATATGACTTATGAGGAGAGGCTGAGGGACTTGGGTCTGTTTAGTCTGCAGAAGCGAAGAGTGAGGGGGGATTTGATAGCAGCCTTCAACTTCCTGAAGGGAGGTTCCAAAGAGGATGGAGAGAGGCTGTTCTCAGTAGTGACAGATGGCAGAACAAGGAGCAATGGTCTCAAGTTGTGGTGGGAGAGGTCCAGGTTGGATATTAGGAAAAACTATTTCACTAGGAGGGTGGTGAAGCACTGGAATGGGTTACCTAGGGAAGTAGTGGAGTCTCCATCCCTAGAGGTGTTTAAGTCTCAGCTTGACAAAGCCCTGGCCGGGTTGATTTAGTTGGAATTGGTCCTGCCTAGAGCAGGGGGCTGGACTTGATGACCTTCTGAGGTCTCTTCCAGTTCTATGATTCTATGATATCATGCATTTTTTAAATTCAGTCCCATGTGTTTGCAGTCCTGGTCAAAGTCCTCCTTGTGTTCTGTATTCTGTACCTCCGTTTCCTTAGCACCCTTTTTGACAAACCAACTATATTTTTTCTATCAACAATAATTTGTTATAAGTATTATCTAGTAAAAAAGTTTCCTGAGTTTGTAGAATGTTTTTAATTACCTTTGTGTTTTCTTTTCCATTCTCAGAAATAATACAGTGTCTTGGTGGGTTTTGTTTATTTGTTTTTTTAACATTCTCAAATATTAATTCAAAGTCCTCTCCCTCCTTACTGTTCAAGAGAAGTAATCCACCAGGGTATTGTTTTTTATATTGCTAAAGTTGAAAACTTTTTTCCTTAAACTTAAATTATCTGAACTTGAAAGGAAGCTCAGGTTCTTGATGAGACCCCAACGTGAGTAAGGCTCACTGAGGAGAAAGGGAACAATTGCCCCAAGGCCACTGCTGCTACTGCAGCAATGACCAGAGCTCCCTGCCCCTCTGAATTGCTACCAAAGTGCTGCTCCGCATGATTGTAAGGGCTGAGGGAAGGGGAGGCATGAATATTCTCAGCCCTCACCCTTCTGCCGGAAGCACCGAAGGCATGGAGCCGCCTCTTCCACACCTGGCCTCATGGCCCACAGTGGCTGTCGGCCCTGCTGGGTGAGTGTTACGCTCTGTGGGGCAGTTAATGACCATGAGCACTAACCCCAGGGCAGACTGTTACAAAACAAGGCAGACACCCCAACCAGTGCTGTGGTCTATAATTACATCACATCAGTTCACATTGGTTACGGGGTTGAAGCACTAGAACAGTCTTAACATGTAGTCACAGACAGTCCATTTGGGCACTCCTATCTATTTGGCTACACACAGACAAACTAGACTTAGGCTTCATCTACACTGGCAATTGAGCAACAAAGCTTTTGTTGTGCTCAGGTGCTTTGCCTGTACAAGTACTAGCGTAAACAGTGCTTTGCAAACCTTCCTCTTAGTGGAAGGAAGCTTTTTGTTGGCAAAAGTGCTGACAGTGTTTACACTGTCTGACTTGTAGGGTCAAAAACTGTGTAGTGCAGATAAAGCTTTAATGGACCCTTGGACTGGTGGTTTTCAACCTTTTTTTCACTTGTGGATCCCTAAAAAAAATTAAAATGGAGGTGTGGAAATCTGAGTCTGCAGTCCTTCAGCAGTCTGCACACTACAAGTTGAAAAACTAATTTGCACCAGCAATCACACAACATTCAGGCTGTCCCAGTTCTAAAAGACTAGTCACTTAACTCCACGTCAGTCTGTACCTTAGATATCACAGCAAAAAAACAAAAACACTTGTAACCAGTCCTATAGTAAATATACTAAAAGTTTATTAACTAAGAAAAAGGAGCAAGAGTTATTTATGAATTAAAGTAGGAAACATAGATACACAACTTACAATCTAGTTTTAAAACTATACAGAGTTGTAGTCACTTGTCAACATTGAATTGACTCTGGGAAGATCTCTGCTTTTGTTGCATAGTTTCAGCCCCACAAGAGTCCAAATAGAAAAGAGGTATCAGCTATCTTTATATTCTTCCAGAATTCAAGCTGATGGGATGGGCTTCCTTCATGTAATACTTTCGTGGACTTTCGTGTCTTAGCATTGTGATAGTTCACAACGGCCCACTTAGTTTTGATCATGCACCTTGATGGGCAGGGGAACTACTCTTCCTACCTGGGATCATAAGGCATTGATAAATTTCAGAATAGGCATTTATAAAGTTGCAAAGCAAAACACAAAACAACAACAAACCCCCTCTCCCCCAAAACCAATCAAACAAAAAATCCTTACATCTCACCATACAGTATGGTACAGATCATAACAAAGATTAATGCAATGTACAAGCATTTTCACAGTCTAACATGTATCTTGAAGAATACTAACATACAGGTAAGCTGATTTAGTTGGTTTAGTTTCCAGTTATGATTTCATCAGTGCTTAGCTGACAGTTATAGCTCTGGCAAGAGCTGGCACCTGTTCTTCCAGCATCAGTCACCTGGGGTACGTCTAAACTACATGGCTCTGTTGACTGAGCCATGTAGATTTGTTTTTTTGGAAAAGGGAAATGAAGCCGCGATTTAAATAATCACGGCTTCATTTAAATTTACATGGCTGCCGCGCTGAGCCGACAAACAGCTGATCAGCTGTTTGTCGGCTCAGCGCGCTAGTCTGGACGTTCCCCTGCCGACATGAAAGCCTTTTATCGACATCCCCTGTAAACCTCATCCTATGAGGCATAAGGGGGATGTCGATAAAAGGCTTTCAGGTCGGCGCGGAGCGTCCAGACTAGCGCGCTGAGCCGACAAACAGCTGATTAGCTGTTTGTC
This sequence comes from Pelodiscus sinensis, assembly GCF_049634645.1. Lineage (NCBI taxonomy): Eukaryota > Metazoa > Chordata > Testudines > Trionychidae > Pelodiscus > Pelodiscus sinensis. The sequence continues at coordinate 50,455,060 of NC_134716.1, read as the reverse complement.
GGCTCAGCACGGCAGCCATATAAATTTAAATGAAGCCGCGATTATTTAAATCATGGCTTCATTTCCCTTTGCCTATCTGTCTAATCTACATGCCTCCATCGAGGGAGGCATGTAGTCTAGACACACCCCTGTTGTGTTTGTTATCAGGTGAAGCATGAAAACATGCGCATACAGGGAGTAGAAATTTTAGAGAGTGCTGAGCTTTAGGGAGGGAACGTTGGCATCTCATAGGAGAAATTTTTGTTGCAAAGGATTCTCTTAAAATGAATAAGGTATTCAAGATGAAGGCCTCTATTTCAAATTGAAAACCACTTCTCAAAATAGTGGATTTTTTTTTTTTTTTTAGAGACCTGGGGTTTCTCAAATGTATTGTACAAATGTTCTTTGTAGGGGTTCCTTGGTATTTCAAATGAGTTGCTGTTCTTTGTGACTTGCGTATTAAATGACAAGAGTTGATTATTATGGAAGACCATGATGTCTGATATTAGAAGGATGCTAGTTCTGTATGGGGGAAAATCTCTATCAGAAACATGGAGTAAGTGCCTCTTTGTGGGATACTTTGCATCTTACAAGGAATGATGTTTGTGGAGATACCTTACTGCCTTTAATTATGGGCTACCATTGGCACCTTATGCATTGATTTCTTTCACTGTCAATATTTCTTTTTGTTAAATTGTGTGAGGGGAGTCTAAAGTATCTTAATTTTAACATCCACATTTCTAAGAATAAATACGAAAAGAATATAAGTGATTATGATTACTGTACTCAGCCAACAAGTTATATAAATTGTGCATTGGAAGTGTATTTTTATTTACATCTATCTCCCACAAAGATCTAGAATAAATCCACAGCATGATTTAGGAAAATAACTCACAAGTTAATGATTATACCTTACTAAGACCAAATCTCACTCTTCTTCCATAATTTAGTAATACAGCCATGCGAATCTTTGGAGTATCATATAAGCATGAAACTACTGTGAGCTTAAATGTGAATATTTACAATGCTGGCAATTTAAACCAGAAGTGCTAACTCTGTAAACATGCAGTATTAAGTTCACAGTAGTTTGACACTTCTATCCTACTCCACTGGTTATCATGAGTGTACTACTGAATTTAGATATGACTGTGAGATTTGCTCTAAAGTAAGTTTCACTAAAAAGTCTTTTGAAGTGATCTTAAATACATAACTTATTGAAAAGGTTTATTTAAGAGGTAAATAATGGTATAGAATTACAGAATAAAGATTCAGTGTTGGTGAGTTAACAGGCAGTAAGCACAGTTTTCTCCAAAATGGGAAAACTTTGACTTTCTTCATGCTTTTAAAAAAATTATAAATTGTATTTCCATTAACATTTACTTAAAAAAAAGTATAGTTCAACCTGCATTATGCACAGAAGTTTATTTATATTGAGATAACATTTGCAATGCTCTCCAGAAACAGGAAGACATGTGTTCTGTTTCTAATCTGAATAGTCATATGATATGTGGTGTTAATGTAGTAAGCACCATTCAAACCAGCATAGTTTCTTCTATTTATCTAGTATATTTCATTAAATTGTAGAAATTTGAAACAAATGTATCCAAAAGCTCAGTAATCCTCAAGAGTTTCATCAGTCAGAGACTTATGAAACATACACTCCAATAATTAACAACTCAACCACTGTAGAAAGGCTTGAAGATTTTTATAAACAACTTAAAACATTGTTTAAGGCATCTCGTAGAAATGGATTGCACTTGTGAGAATCAAATTCCTCGTTACAAACATAAGTTCTACATGATGTGTACAGTCATAGTTACAGAAATAAAATAAGCCAAGAGAAAAGTCAATGGTTGAGAATGCAAATATATACAATTAAAACATCAGCTGCATACTTTACACCAGTGTTTCTTTTTTAATAAAATATCCCTTTTTCAAAAAAAAAATTATTAGTAACCCCAGTACCTACAGTTTTCAGACACATACGATTTTTTCTACCATTGCAACACATTTGTTTAAACAACTTAATTGTAGGTGGGTGGGCAATTAAATTTGTGGGTGTAAAAAGTAAAAAAATAATAAAGCGCTGTAAAACTTAAAACAAAAATTCAGTTTTCTCCAAATTTCAGTTGTGTTGACATACCCCACCAAACATCTCTCGAGTACCCCTAAGGGTTCTCGTACCACTGGTTGAGAAACACTGCTTTACACTATATCAAACTTAACACTTTTTGGGTACTTCTACACTACAGCGTTATTTCAAAATATCTTATTTAGAAATAGTTATTTTGAAATATCTTATTTCAAAATAATGCGTCTACACACAAAATGCATTTTGAAATAGCTTTTTGCTATTTTGAAATAGTACGTCCACACTGAGTGGACACTGAATCTCATTTAAGGCCGGCTGGAACCAGGTCTGGCAGGGCATCGGGTCAGAAGTTACTTTGTGTGGCTGCTGCCTGAGGCTATCTGAGGCCTGTGCTTAAAAAGACCCCCTCCCCGCATAGCAAGTTCTCAGGTTTCCCTGCTTGCTTGTCTACCCCGATGAGGGACAGCAAAGCATTTTTTCTCTGCATGCTCTGGTTGCCCTCACTCAGGACACCACAGCACTCTGAAACATGGATCCAGAGCGGCCCCTGGGCACTCTGGTGCTTCTCTTGGATGCATTGTTGTGAGCCTGGCTGCACTTTCTGCAGGCTGCCATCCGGGAGGTCCATTGAGGGGCTGTCAGTATCCAGGAGGCCCTGTGCGAGAGCTTCCATCCTGAGGAGTACTAAGAGCCTCTCTGGTCTGCCCCACGGGGGCTTGTGCCTCATTCCTCCCTCACATCCTTCCACTTACCCCTCCCTAACCTCCCTTCCTGATGTCAAATAAAATACATGTATTTTCATGAACACAAACTCTCTTTATTTAACAAAACTGGGAGGAGGGGATGAAACTCTGTTGAGACTGGGGAAAGGAGGCAGGAGAGAAGAAGAGAGAGAGTGGGAGAGGGGAGGGAAAAACCTGGGAGGAGGGAGCTGGAAAGGGGAAGCAAGGAGAAGAAGTGGGAGGAGAAGCTCAGGGTTGGGGGTCTTGCCGGACCAACTTGATTGTCATGCAAACCTGCTCCTGGGTTCGCATGTGGCCATTGGTGGCCAGGCTGGCAGCTATCCTGCCATAGACAGCCACTTTCCTCCATCTAGTGCAGAGATCATGGACATTGGTGGCATCTCTCCTAAACCTGAATAATGTCCATGATCTCCACCCTGGACTAGGAAGGCACCCGCCTTCTCTGGGCCCTGGCAGGCTCCTAGGAGCTGGCAGGCTGCTCCTCGGGAGCATTGGAGAACTGGCTGCCAGTGGCTTGCTGGCTTATGTTTTGGGGCCTCTGGGTCAGGGGCAGTCACTGCTGGCTCTGGGTTGGCAGGCTTGGAGCTGGCACTGGCACTGTGGCCAGAGTCAACCTCTTTAAGGGCTCCAGGGAGAGGGGAGGGAGACAAGTGTTCTTGGTTGAGGCTGGAGTGGCCACCAGAGCACCCTGGGAAGGCTGGAGGCCCCATATTTTGAAATAAGTGTCTACACAGCACTTATTTCGAAATAGCTATTTTGAATTTGGTGTTATTCCTCATGGAATGAGGTTTACTAAATTCGAAATAAGCGCTCCACTACTAATTTTGAAATAGCTGTTTGGCTGTGTAGACACTAATAAAGTTATTTTGAAATAACAGCTGTTATTTTGAAATATCCTTGCTGTGTTGACATACCCTTTGATAAATGACTATATTGTATTTACCTATTATTTTTGGGCTTAGGGAAGAAGATGTTCTATAAGGTAACAAATGATTCAGCTAGAACTAGAAAGTCATTGCTAGCATGAGCCAATGGAAGGCCAGGACAGAGGAATGCGTCAGTTGTCTGCAGGTGCCCTGAGATCCATGGGATGTCCCAAAGTTGATCTCGGAAGAACAATGAGGTTAAAAATTCTCAGTCCCTACTTAGACTGTGAGGAACATCATCTTGCCCTTTAGCCCCAACAGATAATGCCTCAGAAAATGGGTGACTATAAACACAAAGACAGTCCAAAGTACCTTAATTCCAACATCCAAATTTTTGAGAATAAATACTAAATTAAAAGAATATAAAAGGTCCCACAGCTGGAATAGGTTGCCAAAGTTTCATTGAAATCAATGAAGCTACACAGAGGGTACATCTACACTTCAGGGCTTAACTCGAAATAAGCTATGCAAATTGAGTTATGTCAATTGCATAGCTTATTTCGAAATAGGGAATGTTCACTCTGCACTTATTTCAAAATAGAGCACTCTTCCTCCGACTTCCCTTATTTCTTGTATGATGAGGAGTCAGAGTAAGAAGTCCTCTAGCTTGATGGTATTTTGACCCTATTTCAAAATAACTGCCTGCTGTGTAGATGCAGACTAAGTTATTTCGGAATAGCTCTAATTATTTCAAAATAGTGATGCAGTGTAGATATATCCTGATTTACACCAGTTAAGGAACTGGCCTATGTAACTTTTTTATATATCTTTAAGGGCCTCCTTTCCTCTTTTCTCCTACCCCTTGCAAATTTTTCTATGAAAGGGTATGATTTGGCCCATGGTTTTTATTTAATTAATCTCTGTAAATTCAGTGCAATTCTGTGATATTATATGCCAAACTGCTGATTCTGTTAGTGGCAATTAGAAAACTACAGCATTAAGCTGTTCTCGAAGAAGAAGAATCTCAAGATTTGAGAGGGCAAAACTAAGCATCTTTAATAAGTGAGAAAATTGATATTTTTGCTATACATGTACTAAATATTACAACAATAATTATTCTAACATTCCATTTCTATTTGATTTAATTTTCATGCAGGGATTAAGTAGACAATGAAAAAAATATTTATTTATTATTTTTTAAACAAATACTATAGGAACAATATTTAATTTATCAAATTTCGTAGTCATTTCTTTAAATAAATCTAGTATTTCTTTTCATTTTACAGCCACATGATAAATTAAATCCAACAATATGAAGAGTTTCAAAAGTAAACATACCATGGGGTACGTCTAGACTACAGGCTTTTTTCGACAGAGGCTTTGTTGACAGATACTGTTGACAAAGCCTCTGTTGAGAAAGAGCGTCTAGACTACAGCCAGTTCTGACGACAAAGCAAGCCACTTTTTTGACAGAGAGTCTAGACGCTCTCATTTGAAAAAGCACAGTGTGGATGCAATAGTGCCTTTTGTTGACAGAAGGCATTATTTCTCATAGAATGAGATTTACCGCCGTTGACAAAACTGCCACGTTCTCTTGATTTACTGTTGACAGAACTCGGTGGTAGTGTAGACGCGGGTATAGTTTTGTCGACAAAAGTCCACTTTTGTTGACAAAACCCTATAGTCTAGACATACTCATGCTCTGGTATATAACAGTGTTTTTCAACCTTTTTTTAACAAAGTACCCCTTTAAAAAAATTATAAGTACCCCACTACCTACAGTTTTCAGACACACAACATTTTTTTCTATCATTGTAACACATTTGTTTAAACAACTGAATCGTAGCTGGGCAGGCGATGACATTTTTGGGTGTAAAAAGTACAAAAATAATAAAGCGCCATAAAACTTAAAACAAAAACTCAGTTTTCTTCAAATTTCAGTTGTGTTGATGTACCTGCCAGACTTCTCTCTAGTACCCCTTAGGGTACGCGTACCGCTGGTTGAAAAACACTGGTATATAACACAGAACTTGTATTGCAAATAGAGTTTTGGTGGACTTGTGAATTTTTAAAAAACTCTTCTACAATATATATGTAGATACAGTCTCAATCTCTCTACCAAAAAAAAAAAAAAAAAAAAAAAATCACAGTAGGAAACCATTGTTTTGCTCTCTCAGTTCTTGTTCTTTTTCATATAGACTTCCCTTTACTAGTTTTACAGTGACAACAGTTAACATGTGGTGGACAACAACAATGTCAACCGATATTAACCTATGACCAGACTCTTTGTTAAAACTAATGAATACCAGTAGGAGTCCTGTTTTATAGTGAATTTTCCCCAAGGTTAAATATAGAGAGCTTTCCCAATATTTTTATTTTAACTATTAAAACAATAAAACATAAAACACAAAATGAGCCAAAGATATATACTTCAGCTATGTTTTTCTATTTGTAGAATATGCCTTTGAATATTTGAATGCTTGAAATGCTCCTTTTACATTTTTTTGTGATGGTTATATTATTAAAACCTCTCACAGTAGCTCTCTCACAAACCCTCTACCTCCTGCAGCTTGTGCTCAAGGGGTCAAATTCTGCTTATTTTACTCACATCTGTAGTCTTATGGGGGGGGGGGGGGAGGGGTTTACACACATGAGTAAGGCAAAAAGGATTTGGTCCGAAAGAACTAACTTAAATTGCAGAAATCCAAAAATTGTTATGACAATTTATTGATTGATTCCCAGTTCAATACAAACAAAGTACTACATTGTATCTTGCATTCTGATTACTGTTGATTGGATGTGAATTTTAAACTTTTACTTTGTGTATTAAAATGTATATATAAAATCCCTATTTCTGATACACTTTAGTATCTTTTCTATATATTTTTGTTCATTCATACTTCAAATTGCAATTATTTGGAGAACTTAGGTTACATTCTACAGTCCATACTCTACAGTCATTGGCTGTAAATAGGATTTTGCCTGCGAAAAGACTGCAGCATTGGGCCTATTAACAAACTAATCTACTGCAAAATAAAATTTTTAATAATATTTACTCAAGTATCAAATTTTTACTATAAGAATGAGTTTTAAATGTCACCTGAATACTAGCTTGCACTGACTGTGAAAATTCTTTTAAAAAGCTGTTAAATATAAATCTGTCTAGTTTTTACAACCCTCCCTGATTTTTTTTTTTTTTTTTTTTTTTTTGCTTAGTTTGAAAGTTGGCTCAATTAATTTCCAGCAAAAGATCACTCTCTGGTAATTTTTTCCATAAAGCCAAACAACTAATCAAGAATATTGTTTGGAGGTAGTTGAGAATACACACCCTTGTGCAGCTTTTCTTTAGTTATTGAACAATCAGAGCAGAGATCAGACCCCAAGGTACATTTGGCTTCTGTGGAGCCTAAACATGTTTTTTTATTTGGAGCCTAAAGTTGTGGTGTGTCTTTTTGTTTTAACATTTCTATTGCTTTCAGGACTAATTACCGCAACTTTTTAGTTTTCCTTTATTGAAAAATGCATGTCCCCACAAATATGGTTTAGTTTGCCTTCCCTTAAGGCATAGTAGTCACCTTTGACATCAGAAACAGTAGGTAAAACAACAAAGGTTATACTGAGAACTCAATCTCAGATTTGGAGGTGTTTATCTGTTGATTTTGCAGCTTACCCTGATTTTAGATATTTGTTTTAATAAATTACTTGACTCCTCGTTTAATCATTCCCCAGCTGACAAGGATTGGGGTGGGAAGTATTGGGTTTCCATGGAGAGCTGTGTAGTGGGGGCAAAAAGGGTGTTTGGAATCAAGTTACACAAAACAGAAGTGGTAAATCTTTAGAATGCCTTGAATGTGAAACAAAGGCCTTTTTAGGTGTTGTTTGGGGCAGAGGGAGAGAAGGGATACTTTTAAAGGCTTATCATGTATGTATAGAGTAGGCTAATGTGTTTGGGCTTGTTACGTTGTAGGTACAGAAGGCGGTGTGAGTTTTTCCGTGTGACTAGGTGTGTGCCTGTAGCCTCTGTGTGTTCACATAAGGTCATGGGTACAGGACACGATGTACATGTTTAGCGTGTGTATTACTCGCTCTGTGTAGTGTACTTGTGGTGTTTTCCTAGACAGGATATAATTATTTATGTTTATTTACAACTTGGTGCGCGTGTGTACGTGTGTGATGCAAGGCGTGTGTCTATAGTGTGTGTGTGTAAGAGGGTGTTATGGGGTGTGTGTGTAGGCTTCTTGTGTTCTAATGTTGTGTGCGAGGATGTGTGGGTACATGAGTACGCATGGTCCTGCGGGTGTGGGACGGGCAGCAGGGAGGAGGGGGTCTGCCTGAGGCACCGGCTGTGCGTGGAAGCCCTGGAGAATCCCGTGACTAATTGCATTATCTGCCCGCTCCTTGCCTTAGCGCTGAAACCCAAGTGAAAGGCGTTTGGAAAATCGCTCGGATTGCCACATTGTGCTCTGGCTCGGCAGCAGCACGCTGCTTCTCCCCCCGCCCCCCGCGCTGTTCACTCTGGAGTAGCAGCGGGAGGCCGGGGTTATACCTGCCTGCTGTACCTCTGGTTTGGGGGCATGCAAATAGCGTTGGCCGGAGCAACCAATTGGGAGCAAGCTACAGGAGTTTGGGGGATTTCCCCCCTTCCCCTTAATCCGCCGCCCCCCACGGGCAGAGTTCGCAGCCGCCTGGTCGCACAGCGCGGTGACCGGAGCCGGGGCGCATGCTGCCGCCTCTTCTCCGGATATTGCCCCTACCCCTCGCGCCTCCTTGCCGCTTGCCCCCGCTACCGCCTCCTCCTGCCGCTGCCCGCAGCCAGCTGTGCAGGGTGCCCCAAGCTCCGTGCGCAGATAACGCTCTCTTCCTCTTTCTCCGTGCTCTGCACAGAACCTCTGCTTCTGCGTGAGCCCTTCCCTCTCCCTTCCAGGGCGCTCTATTCCCTCTCCAACTGGCCTCTGCTTCTCTGCTGGCTTTGAGGTAGTTTCACTCTGCGGGGCGCTGAATCGCCCTTTCCTCCGGCTGCCTCCTGTAAATCAGAAAATAGACTCATCAGATAATCCACCAGGGAGCTGGGGAGCTGCTCCACTTCTTCCCCCCCCCTCCTTCTTTCCTGCCTCCCACAAACTCGGACATACACCCTGGGAAGAGGCAGCAACTTGCAACCCACAACCATACAAAGAACTGGGGCCGTTCAGGGCACAACCCATTCAGGACAGGCAGCAGCAACAGCAGCAGCTAATAAACAGGAATAAATAAAGAGCGTGACTAGGCTGCTGCCTCGCTGTGTTTGGGACAGTGAAGTGGATGGAAAAGAAAACGGGGATGCGACTGAGCCACATTTGCTGCATTTTTTATCAGCTGTTTTTCCTCTCAAATGGGATCGTTTCAGGTAAAAATATCCCTTTCTTTGGCGCTCATTTCTGTACTTTCAATAGCATGGGATTAAAAGGAGAGGAAAATTAGTGGTCCAGCATGTTCTTGCTGCTTACTTCTCTCTCTTATTTGTAGCCAACCTGTACACATTACTTTCTTTGCAACTAATCAGTATTATATGCAGGATCTAGTAACATGTATAAATGATGATAATGATATGGCACAGAGTGATTCTCACATATTACAGTGTTTATTATATGTGTGTATTACATAACACTTATGTGTGTATTCTAGTCAGTGTGTGTGTTCTGTATACACATTCTGTGTAGAACATTATTCATAGTGCGTATGTACAAATAATAATTATATACAATAGAAAATATTCACAAAGAGATTAATAAATCATGGTTATGTAGGGCTGGAAGGGACTTTAAGAAGTAATCTAGTCCATCCCTTGGAATGAGGCAAGGTTAAGTATATCTAGAATGTATATGAACATGCGTAATGTACCCTCAGACTCACATGAAAATGTTAATCTGTTGAGTATTCCATGCAATGAAATATCATATTGACATATCACTATCTGCATTAATATTCTGTCATAATGATAGAGGTTTTATTGTTGCATGTGAGTTGGTGCACATGTGTTTGTTTGACCATGATGTATTGTAATGATATATCAAATCACAATCTTCAAGAGAGTTCATGAAAAACATACACACATGTTCATGATTTTTTTCTCCTATTTGTTTAATTGAAGTGGCAAATTTGTTGACCAGTTCTACAGCTGGTTGATAATATTTTCAAAGAACTTTTTGACGCTTGTTTTCTAAATGCCATATTTTTTCCAGCTTTAGTCTTGTGTTGGAGGTGTTTATTAAAGAGAACAACTACATACACAAAAATAGTTTCCACACAATTCCCATTTCAGCTTATCTCCCATGTTTACCAGGGGCCACAGTTGGTATCTGGAACTTCTAAACAGCACAGAGACATCTAGTGGCTGACTAATATACTGCAAGTAAACTTTTTAGGGGTGGTATAGTGGGTAAAAGGGGAGCGTTGTGTGATGCATTTGTTGGTAAGGAGGGATGGCTCTAGCTAGAGGATATTGGCAATTATGTGTGTTCACTGGCATGAGTTGTATGCTATGGCATGTGCAGAACTGGTTTGTGTTATATACTGTTATTTGTCTTGCTTTCCCACAGGTCTGCATTCATCAGGAGACTCTGAGGAGTGGGAGATTATCTTCCCAGCACTGTGGAGCAGAGGCCAGCAGGAGCCTGCTGGAGGCAGTGGTGGTGGAGGCAGCTGTAGTACTGATCCTAGCTGTGGAAACAGCAACAGCACCAGCGCTTCTACTACACCTAGCCAGGTGGCAGGCAGCTCCCGTGAGGTCCGCTCAATCTCTTCCATGGTAGACAGCCAGCCACAATCAGCTGGGGAAACAGTGGAGGAGGAGGAGGATGCAGAGGATGAATACGAGTCTCAGGAATTCTATCACTGGTCTCCCCAGCCTCAGGGATCTGGTGCTGCTTCTCAGTTACTGCCACCTCCTTCACCACCACCACCACCGTCAGAGGATGGGGATGAAGTGTTGCTGCGGATCCCAGCCTTTGCCCGGGAGCTCTACCTGTTGCTCAAGAGGGACAGCCGCTTTTTGGCACCCGGCTTTGCAGTGGAGGAGCGGCTCAGCGGCGAGGGGAAAAACCTTTTTGGTGCCGCCCATTCTCAGCCTGAGAGAGCTTGTTACTACAGTGGCACTGTGCTTCGTTACCCAGGCTCCTTCGCCTCTTTCAGTACCTGCGTTGGATTGGTAAGGCAGGCCCTGCATGCAGGCAATAACATCCCAATTTCCATTACAATCCCACCACTGTTCCATGCTCTTTCCTATTCCTATCCTTCTCCTACAGCCTTCTCTCACATCCTATCTCTGTCCTGCTGAATTCTGTGTTTATCCATAGCCTCATTCTAATCTCAGTCCCATCCATCCATTTTATCCAGTCCTATCCATGCAGAATGGGAAGCAAGGTATGTCTCCACTGTCACATGTAGCTCCAAATAAGCTACACAGTTTCAGCTATGCAAGTTGCATAGTTTATTTCAAAATTTAGCGCTGTCTATGCAGTGCCAAATTTTGAAATATAGTGCTATTCCGGCATCTTCCTTACTCCTTGTGCAAAAGGTTTACAGGAAGCCGGAATAAGACTCCTGTTATTTCAAATGTATTTTAAAATAATGGGTGTGCTGTTAAGACACGGAGTATGCTCTTTTGGGATAACACACGTTATCCCAAAATAACACTGCTGTCTAGGAAGAAGTACTGCAGAAAGAGATCTAAGGGTCATAGTGGACCACAAGCTATATATGAGTCAACAGGATGGCAGTGTTGCAAAAAAAGCAAACATGATTCTGAGATGCATTAACAGGAGTATTGTGCGCAAGACACAAGAAATAATTCTTCCACTCTACTCTGCACTGATTAGGCCTCCGTTGGAGTATTGTATCCAGTTCTGGGCACCACATTTCAAGAATGATGTGGAGAAATTGGAGAGGGTCCAGAGAAGAGCAGCAAAAATGATTAAAGGTCTAGAAAACATGACCTATGAGGAAAGACTGTGAGAACTGGGTTTGTTTAGTTTAGAAAAGAAAAGACTGAGAGGTGATATGATAGTAGTTTTCAAATATCTTAAAGGGTGTTACAAGGAAGAGGGAGAAAAATTGTTCTCCTTGACCTCTGATGATAGGACAAGAAGCAAAGGGCTTAAATTACAGCAACAGAGGTTTAGGTTGGACATTAGGAAAAACTTCCTGACTGTCAGGGTGGTCAGACACTGGAATAAATTACTTAGGGGGGTTGTGGAATCTCCATCAGTAGAGATATTTAAGAGCATGTTAGACAGACCTCATCAGGGATGATCTAGATAAAGCCTGCACAAGATATGGCCTGAGGGCTGGATTTGGCCCACTTAACACTTTGATCCACCCTGCAGATTGCATCTGACCACTTTCTCTTAATAGCCTGCTGCCATTGCCACTGAATTTCTAGGCAGTGGTTCAGGATCTTATTTAAATGGCTCACAGTTGCAGTGCTACCTTGGCAGGAGCCAGAGCCACAAGCTTTTTTAATAGATGTAGCAATCCTAGGCAGCTGCCAGGCAACATGGTAACGACAGGGCTAGGCGCTGTGAGCCTTTTGCTGTTTTTTTATTGAAAGCCTCTGGCCCACACAACTCAGGGGAGCAGAAGGGAGGCTAGTGCCCTGCCGCTCCACTTCTGCCCCAGACTCGATCCCTGCTGAGGGGCGAGCAGGCCCATGACCATGTACCAAATTTCATTAAGTGGGACCTCTGTGAACATTATTGCCCATCCCTGATCTAGATGGTGCTTGGTCCTGCTGTGAGGGCAGGGGACTGGACTTGATGACCTTTTGAGGTCCTTTCCCGTTCTAGTATTTGATGATTCTATGATGTTGTCCTGCTACATCCCATCTCTCTGTTCTACTTCCCAATCCCATTCTTTCTTCTCCTAGTCTTATCCTTCTCCTTGTGCTCTTCTTTCTCCTTCTCTACTCAACCCCCTCATTAATCACAGCCTGTTCCTCAATCTGTTTCCACACTTATCCTCTTGTTCACCCATCCTCCTTCCCTCAGTGACTTTTGTAATCCTCCTACTTTTCATCATTATCCGATTTTCACTCTTCTTTCCCAATCCCATCACTGGTCTCCTTTACCCCTTCCTGTTCTTCCACATCTTTAATCCCATCCTCTTCTGAATCCTTATATTTATATAGATATTCCGTCCTCATTCCTCTTCGTCTTTGCTTTGTCCTATTCCCCTTTGTCCTCATCCCCATACCTGGAATTGCTAGAAATGCACCACCCTCGTCTTTCCTTCCATAAAAATACATAATATGTTTGCAGTGGAAATGTGAGCACAATCAAACCATTGTTTCACATTAGAGACATTAGACCTGATTTTCCTCTGAGTGAAACTATATTTGTATGATGTAAATTCAGTGACCTCCTAATTTGTAAGTGTGAGATCAGGCCCACTGACAGCAACAGTGGTGCTCCTGATGAACTAGAATTTCAGGATACCTAGGGGAGGATGGAGGGACTTCAGGCAGCTGGGATGATGTAAAATCCTGGCAGGATTTAAAACAAACCCATTTATTATTCTCATTATAGGGTCTTTATAGAGCATCATAAATGTACATGCCTGCAGCACTTTATGAAATGTGGAATAAAGCCAGAGATGCTGATGAAGAGAGTCAGCAATATCCAAACCATGAATGTCCAGTTTTTGTGGCTTGATGGGTGTTAATCCATGCAACGCTAGCATAGCTCTGTAAAACTCATCGGGTTTCATTCCAAAATTGCCCATCTACCAGGCCCATAATAGATTCTCTGAGGTTTGCCAACCTTTCTTGCAAAATTAGCACTTTTGCACTGTCATGTTCTAAAACCATGCAAAATGTAAGGAACTTGACTGCATTTTACTTTTCCTGTTTAGATTTGTTTAAACACAAAACTGAAACTGATGGGAGAATTTATTTGGATTGATACCAAATATAACAGTTGCATGCATTCTTCAGAGTAAAACTGCCAAGTTTCACATAGCTCTAAGTGGTCAGAATCTAATTATTGATATTCTGTCATATTTTCCAAAGTACGGTAGCGGAATTAATTGAGGAGGAACATTTTCAAAGTCAGTGGCCTGAAAGCTATCAGTACTACAGCCTACTCTGACAATGCATTTGATTTAGGACCAATAGAGTTCATACTAACAGGACTTTTCACAGGACTTTTTAGTTTACCTTTGAATATATGCATAGACTAAGCATACATGTATTCAGATAATGTATTTTGTTCAGATAAATGCTGTGAATTGTAAATCTTTTTTTTAGGTCTTCAGTAAGATAGTATGTGATCTTGAAAAATTTATTCAAGTTGAGTTATCCTTACTTAAGTAGCCTCATGGTTTGCAATGAGACTACGCAAGTAAGCAGGTATTCCTCCTGTAACTGTTACTAAATCAGGCTCATCCTTAAAATTTGCATGTGGTAATAACAAAGTTGGCTTAAAAATGTGTGTCTCTGTTCAATTGTTGCTTGTCCCTATTACACATGTAAATTTTCCAAGAATCTTTTCATTTGCACTATAATGATTGCAATTTTATGCTTTCCCCACCAAAAATAGTTAAGATATTTCAAACTACACTTTCTGTTTTAGCATGTAAAATATAGTGAAAGTCTACAAAGTATTTTTTTACAAAGCTATTTCAGTTATAATGCATTCTGTATTTTTTTTTTTTTTTTTTTTTTTTGGTTTGGTGTAAACCAATATTGGAGACTATGTAACCTGAAGTTGCTTCGTTTTTGATATGGGTGTATATATTCTCCCTATAAAACCCTTGTGTATTTTGAATGAAAGTTGCTAGAATGCATATCCTACTACAAGTTGGATCTTCTTGTCCAGCACCCTTGGGACCTAACTGGTCCTAGAAGAGGGATTTTGTCAGACCAGGGAAGGTAATTTCTGGGGCCCCCAGTCACCGGATCCCGCCAACCATGGCATGGCTGCCAGCCTCTCTGCCAGCTTCCTCCTGCTGCTAGCCCCACCACATGCGAGGCTCCTGACCCCATGTTGGCAGCCCCACCACAGCATGCACAGCCCCACTGCTGGTCTCCCAGCCCTGCGAGGCAGCTCCCCCCCTGTTGGGGGTCCAGATGCACCACTGGGAGACGACTCCTCTTGGACTTCAACCTCAGTTGACAGCCCCGCTGCCTCCCAGACTTACCCAGCAGCTCTGCAGGCAGCAGCGGGGCTGCCAGGCAACAGCCCCACTTCTGGGTTCCTGGCTCCACCGCCAGGCAGCCCCATGGCCAGGCTTCCGGCTCTGTGGGGCAGCTGCACTGCCTTCTAGTCCCACTTGTTTTCCTAGACCTGTTTTCCATAAAACAATGTTGACTGGTTATTATAGTACTATAATCTTTTCATTATTTTCTGATTGTATTCTATGCAGTGAATGTGCTCAGGATTGAAATGTAACTTTAGACTAATTAGCTATCTGAGACATTCTTCTATTACACTTTCAAAAAACCCCCCCAAACATATTAGCTTTTTTCCTGTTTTCTTTCTAAACTACCTGTCTTCCTTACTTATATAGTCTACTGTATCTTTTTAATCTGATTAGCTGCCAGGAAATTAGCGTAACAAAACTAAATTTATTACGCAAACTTTCATTATTCCTGTAGGAAAAAAAGTTGCAATGCTAATAGAAATGTTTAAATAATTATTTATACATTTAAGTAGATCAAATTGACTGTGTACGTATCTGATGGGCTAATGAGAAAAAGTTAAGTTGAAGAAATGGGTTTTGCATTTGGATTCTGAGCACTGTGAAATCTGGCACAGGGGAGACCCCAGAAATTTTTCACATGGGTATGCACAATTAGATCACTGTCACCTTAACTGAGTATGGCACCTTTCAAGTTTGACCTGGACACCTTGACCAGGGTGATGTAAGGCTGGTGGGCCAAAATTCAGTGAGTGGTGTTAAGACCCAGTTAGGTAGGTTGTAATGCTACTCAGTTATGGTGCTCTCACAAATTGGGGGTTTGGAGCAAACTGTCCCTTTTGCTCTGACTTCTATGCAGAACAGCCCCAGCCAGTCATATTCTCTGTGCATAATGTGAGAATATGGCTGTGGATACCACTGGTTGGCATACCAAGTACAGCACTTTGGAAATCCCAATTGTATGCACAAAGACCATGATGCGTACAGGCTGGATTCCCCTACATGACATAGCTCACCCTCCCACCCATTTATTCTCTTCTTGGATTTAACCTCCATTCTTCCTCAGAAACAAGACTGATCTTCACCCAAGAACTTCCATCCCATTACCTCCTCTTGGCCAGCCTGGCTCCCAGGCATCTCTGTACTGGGCATGTTTCGTGAGTTAGGAAGGCCATGTCTGAGAATAGAAATAGATCTGATCATTATTATTGGATAATCTCAGTGAAATTTAGGTTATCTTGAATAAGAGTTAATTCTTTACTCTGAATATGTTTAATTTTAAAATCCAAATATAGCAAATGTCTGAAACATCACTTTGTGTGTGTTTGTATAAATTCGGCATTTTGGGCACTGTGACAGTTTAGCTAGGGGAAATCCATGAAAGTTGGTAAATGTTTTATTAGGAAAAGTCATACAATATTGAATTCTCCTTTGAAGAGGTATTGGTCTAAATTGGGAGACTAACTTGTACTCGGTAGAGTTGGGGTTACCTATTTTCTACAGCAAAATGCAGGACAATGTAGCACTTTAAAGACTAACAAGATGGTTTATTAGATGATGAGCTTTCGTGGGCCAGACCCACTTCCTCAGATCAAATAGTGAGGAAGAGGATCTGGCCCACGAAAGCTCATCATCTAATAAACCATCTTGTTAGTCTTTAAAGTGCTACATTGTCCTGCATTTTGCTTCAGCTACCCCAGACTAACACGGCTACATTTCTATCACTATTTTCTACAGTGTTGTATGTCTTAATGTATACCTTATGCTTGAGTTCAAGTTATTGAATAAGTGCAAAGTGTTAGTATTATTTACATTTACATATCTCTTATTAATTATGACATCCTGAGGACCACATTGACTTTAAATCCATCTCCACGAACCTTAAGAGGAACAGTCAGTGCATAATGTTGGTTGCTTGAAGAAACATTAACTTCCTATAGCATTTGGGAGAAGATGGCACATTAATAAGTCTAGGTCAGTACTGGGCAAATTAGTTGAAACAATAGTAAAGAATAAAATTGTCAGACACATGGGTGAACATAATTTGTTGGGAAAGTCAACCTGGTTCCTGTAAAGGGAAATTGTGCCTTAATAATCTACTAGAGTTCTTTGAGGAGGAGGTCAATAGACATGTGAACAAGGAGGATCCAGTGGATATAGTGTACTTAGATTTCCAGAAAGCCTTTGACAAGGTCCCTCACCAAAGGCTCTTAAGTAAAGTAAGTTGTCATGGGATAAGAGGGAAGGTCCTTTCATGGATTGATAACTGGTTAAAAGACACGAAACAAAGGGTAGGAATAAATGGTAAATTTTCAGAATGGAGAGAGATAACTAGTGGGATCCACCAAGGGTCTGTCCTGCCACCAGTCCTATTCAATTTTTTTATAAATGATCTGGAGAAAGAGGTAAACAGTGAGGTGGCAAAATTTGCAGATGATACTAAACTGCTCAAGATAGCGAAGACCAAAGCAGACTGTGAAGAGCTTCAAAAAGATCTCGCTAAACTAAGTGATTGGGCAGCAAAATGGCAAGTTAAATTTAATGTTGATAAATGTAAAGTAATGCACATTGGAAAAAATAATCCCAACTATACATACAATATAATGGGGACTAATTTGGCTACAACTACTCAAGAGAGAGATCTTGGAGTCATTGTGGATAGTTTTCTGAAAACATCCACTCAGTGTGCAGCGGCAGTAAAAAAGGAAATATAATGTTAGGAATCATTAAAAAAGGGATAGAGAATAAGACAGAGAATATCTTATTGCCTCTATAAATCCACGGTACAACCACATCTTGAATACTGCACAAAGATGTGGTCACATCATCTCAAAAAAAGATATATTGGCATTGGAAAATGTTCAGAGAAGGGCAACAAAAATGATTAGGGGTTTGGAACGGGTCCCATATGAAGAGATATTAAAAAGACTTGGACTTTTCATCTTAGAAAAAAGGAGACTAAGAGGGGGATATAATAGATGTCTATAAAATCATGACAGGTGTGGAAAAAGTGACTAAGGAAAAATTATTTACTTGTTCCCATAATATAACAACCAGGGGTCACCAATGGAAATTAATAGGTTGCAGGTTTAAAACAAACAAAAGGAAGTTTTTCTTCATGGTGCACACATTCAATCTGTAGAACTCTTTGCCAGAGGATGTTGTGACGATTAGGACTTTAATGGGGTTAAAAAAAGAGCTAGTTAAATTCATGTTGGTTAGGTCCATCAATGGCTATCAAAGGGTAGGAATGGTGTCTGGAAATGGATGACAGGAGAGGGATTGGATCACATGATGATTACCTGTTGTGTTCATTCCCTGTGGACATCTAGCATTGGCAGACAGGGTACTGGGCTAGATGGACCTCTGGTCTGACCCAGAATGGCTATTCCTATGTTCAGGTCTTCTTCCTACCCTTGGTGCTGATTGGGTTTTTTTTCTGTTTCGGATTTATTTATTTGGCAGGGAGAGGGAGGAGCTTGCAAGTAAGATGACTAACTGGAAAGGGACTGGGAAGTATCCTATCTTTGTTTCACCACTGTTTCTTTTACTCCGTGTTTTAACTTCCTGCTGCACTGAGCAGCAGATATTTGGGAGAAGGAGAACAGACCAGTCTCCATTCTGAAGTTTCACTGTTTCAGTAAGTTTGAGGAATACAGAGAGTACAAAAATCTAGGGTTCCTCTTCACTGTCCACAACCTATTGGGATGTTTGGATGCTTTGTTATTGTTGGCTTTTATTTTAGTCACATTCTGAGTTGGGTATGCATACACATGCAACAGGATTCTCAGAGGGTCAGGTTCTTTAGTGGGTAGCACACCTAGTAGGGATGTGAACAACTAGTTGAATATTTGCATTTGCTTATCAGATAGTCAACACACTAGTTTACTAGTTGTTTCTGCTCCTTTTCTGTCTCTGTAAGAAAGAGGCAGCAAGGAGGGAGGGGGGAAGAGAGGGTGCTTAAAAGTGGCATCGCCATCTGGAGCCTGAGACCAGACCCTGGGCTCCATGTAGTGCTGCCGCTTTGAAACGCCGAGTGGGTTCAGTCCCTAGCTGGCCTGGGCAGCACTTAGCACCCATGGCGTTTCAAAGAGGCAGCGCTGCATGGAGCCCAGGGTCAGCTGGAGACTCAGAGTCCCCAGCTAACTCTGGGCTCCATGTGGTGCTGCTGCTTTGAAATGCTATGAGGAGCACAGGGGTTGCGGGGGACTGCTTGAGTCCCCTGCAGGCTCCATGCTCCCTTCAGTGCTTTTGCTGAAAGTGGAGCTGTTGCTGCACTTCAAAGGTGTAGGTGCCCTCATTGACTAATCCAATAGTTGATGCAATTTGCATTGACAATTTGAATAGCCAACTAATCAAAATTTAACATCCCTAATGCCCAGTAGACAGCTGCAAATACCTCCCACTTATACTGGTGCAACTTTTCAGTTGAATTCCTCACTCATGTATTGACTTGGTTTCACTTTGTTTTCAGTGTCTTTCAGGGCTCATCTAGATTATGCTAGAATGTCGAAAGAGGAGATGTAAATCCGTGGGAATTTGCATATCTTCTTCCAATCTCACTTTCAAAAGTGGAGCTTTTGAAAGTGAAAGCAGTTTAGACGCAGCTTTTTCGGTGACACCCCCCCCTTGTCGAAAAGCCACGTAAGCCTCATTTTTTGAGGAAGAGTGGTTTTTCGACAAAGGGGCATGGGTTTGCTGAAAAAGCCACTGTACCAGTGGGCCCGCACCTGTCTGTTCCCGGAGTACTTGGGGTCGTCCCCGGGGCGGCACGGCGCCCCACAGTATCTCGTTGCCCCGCTCGGCTGCGGGGATTCGGCTCCCGGCTACGTGCTCGGGCGCCTTGCTGCTGCCCGGTTGCCAATATAATTCCCCCGCAGCTGCGGGGGGGGGGAGAAAGGGGGGCCCGGGCCCGCCCTCACTCACGGGCCCCAGCCCAGGGCCCTAAGGACGCGGAACTGCCTGGCTCCAGTCCGGCTGACGGGGCTCCTGCCGTAACTCGTCAGCCCGCCAGCTCGAGCGAGCTCCGCCCTGGGCTGCTTCCTTTCCTGCCCTCGGTGCCCCCCCGGGGGTCAGTCACCTTTAGTTTGTCCGACAGCCTGTCGGTCCTGTACGCCCCCGCACTTCAGCGACGGGGCTGGGCTAGGTAGCCTGGGTGGCGGCCGGATCTGTGCTCCGGGGAGGTCCGCCGACTCCCCCCCTCTCCCAGACCTCCCTCCACCTCCCGCTAGCACCTGCCCTCTCTCCCCCTCTGGGCAGAAGGGGTTACCTTTTTAAACTTCCTGCCGGGCTTCCGCCTCCCCTCCCCCGTCATCGGCTGGGTGTTCCTAGTAACGCCCACCTGGCCCCGGGTTGGCTGCCTGCCGCGTCCATCAAGGCGGGGAAACTCCGCCCGCCCTAACCCCTCCTGCCTCATTGCGGCCGTGCGCCGGCGGGGCTGCCGGCGTTTCCAGCCCCAGCGCGGCTTGTGTGCACGCCGTGCACTCCTGGTACGGCCCCCCACAGATGCCGAGCAGTGCCTGCTTGGCGGCGCCTAGGGGACGGGGGGGGTCGCCCCGTCACAGCCACGTTTAAACTACTTTCACTTTGCAAATTTCTCTTTAAACACTCTAGCATAGTCTAGATGAGCACTCAGTGTCCTTGCCCTCTCTTTATCAGAGAGGTTAGTGGGATGGGAATGAGGCATATGCTTCTCTTGCAGCAGGGGCAATTGGTAGGAGGAGCCGACTCCTCTCACTTCGCTAGGTTCCTACCCAGCGCCCTATAAGAGCCAAACAGAGTTTGGCATCTTGGGTTGCCCTTGGAATTACCCTACCTGGGTCACTACCTACTATCTGTTGTGCCCTTAGCTCCAAGTCCAGTACAAGACAGCAAATGGAAAGACGACTAAACCTTCAGTCCCAACCAGGCTGAGCACGAGCTCCTATTCCTCACAGGGAGGCTTCTTTGGCACCCTTATTGAGGAACCTTCAGCATAGTTCTCAACTTCATCTTCCCTGTTGAGCTGAGTTGCTCCCTTTGTAAGCTTCTTCTCCAGTTGGAGCATGCTGCCAGGACTGGAGGGCACAGATATCTGGGCCCAGTATTATTCTTTAACCCTTTCAAACCCATTGGGGAGATTTGGACACCATATTACAGTGCATCATCAGCAAATACTTCAGCACATGTCCTATAAGTTTCATAAGCAATTGTCAGCCTATAAAGTGGCCTTTTAACAGCATGTTTTTTCATGCTGGTTTAGCTGTTTTCCTCGCTAATACATACAATATCTACACAGTTTATACAATATTTTTGAAGTTACTTAATTTAAGATTTCTAGATATGAAATAAATATTTAGAAAAGATGCTGGATTGTCATAGGAAGTATGAAAAAAGCAATGAATAACATTTGTAAAAGTGTCTATGTGCCTTAGGAACCTGAATTTTATTTGCAGAGTTGATCTAGGCACATAGAAATCTAAGTTCTAAGGCCTTCAAGCATACTTAGGGTATGTCTACACAGCAAAGTTATTTTGAAATAACAGCCGTTATATCGAAATAACTTTCCTAGCATCTACACAGCCAAACCACAACCAAAGTGGAGAGCTTATTTCGAATTTGGTAAACCTCATTCTACGAGGATTAACGCCAAATTCGAAATAGTTATTTCGAAATAAGTGCTGTGTAGACACTTATTTCTAAATATGGGGCCTCCAGCCTTCCCAGGGTGCTCTGGTGGCCACTCCAGCTTCAACCAAGCACACTTCTCTCCCGCTCTTCCTCCCCAGAGCCCTTAAAGAGGCAGACTCTGGCTACAGTGACTGTGCCAGCTCCAAGCCTGCCAGCCCAGAGCCAGTGATCCAGTGGCCCCAGAACATGAGCCAGCAAGCCACTGGCAGCCAGCCCTCCACTACTCCCCAGGGAGCAGTCTGCCAGCTCCCAGGAGCCTGTCAGGGTCCAGAGAAGGTGGGTGCCTTCCTGATCCAGGGTGGAGATCATGGACATTATTCAGGTTTAGGGGAGATGCCCCCAATGCCCATGATCTCCGCACTAGATGGAGGAAAGTGGCTGTCTATGGCAGGATAGCTGCCAGCCTGGTCACCAATGGCCACATGCGAACCCAGGAGCAGGTTTGCATGAAAATCAAGTTGGTCCGGCGAGACCCCCAACCCTGAGCCCTGAGTTTCTCCTCCCCCTTCTTCTCCTTGCTTCCCCCTTCCAGCTCCCTCCTCCCAGGTTTCTCCCTCCCCTCTCCCACTCTCTTTCTCATCTTCTTTCCTGCCTCCTTTCCCCAGTCTCAACAGTTTCATCCCCCCTCCCTGTTTTGTTAGTTAAAGAGAGTTTGTGTTCATGAAAATACATGTATTTTATATGACATCAGGAAGGGGGTTTAGGGAGGGGTAAGTGGAAGGACGTGAGGGAGGAATGAGGCACAAGCCCCCAGTGGGGCAGACCAGGGAGGCTCTTAGTGCTCCTCAGGGTGGAAGCTCTCCCACAGGGCCTCCTGGATACTGATAGCCCCCTGATGGACCTCCCGGATGGCAGCCAGCAGAAAGTGCAGCCAGGCTCACAGCAACATGTCCAAGAGACGCACCAGAGAGCCCAGGGGCAGCTCTGGCTCCATGTTGCAGAGTGGTGTGGTGTCCTGAGTGAGGGCAACCAGAGCATGCAGAGACAAAATGCTTTGCTCTCCTTCATCGAGGTAGACAAGCAAGCAGGGAAACCTGAGAACTGGCTGTCCGGGGTGGGGGTGGGGGTGGGGAGGAGTCCCTTTAAGCACAGTCTTCAGATAGCCTCAGGCAGCATCCACACACAATAAGTCCTGACCTGGTGCCCTGCTGGAACTGGTTCTGGGCGGCCTTAAATGCAATTCAGAGTCCACTCAGTGTGGACGTGCTATTTCGAAATAGCAAAATACTATTTCAAAATGTATTTTGTGTGTAGACATGTTATTTCAAAATAAGCTATTTCAAAATAACTATAGCTTGAAATAAGATATTTTGAAATAACACTAGTGTAGACATACCCTTAGATTTCTATGTGACTATGGTCCTAGATATTTAGATTCCTAAAGATGGAGACAATAATTTACTGGGATTTTGCCAGGTAGGCATCTAACTCCCATTGAAAGTCATTCACCTAGGCCCTTCTGTAAACTGTAACCCTTGACTCCAGGTGGAGTCAGATTGAGCCCTTAATAATGTGAGAGCAGTTTAGCTACCTAGCCCACATTCATTAAAGATCCTCCATACAACTTTTGAAATGTTCTTTGTCCCTTTCAATGTTGGCATTTAAAATGTTACCTTGTCACCCACTCTAAAACCAACACTTGCACTTTCCAGTACCACTTCACCCCCCCCAAAATATGTAAACTGTGCTGAAAAAATGCGAAATGTTGTCAGTGGGAGTCTTTTAATGGAAATTGAATTAGAGGCCTTGCAGATCAAATTCAGACTGAAAGAGGCTAACTTCATTGGGCATATCCTATTAAGGAAACATGTCTTGAGGGATAGTTTTTAATCAGAGTGAAAACCGCAAAAGAACTGAAAAATATTTGGGCTATCCAGGACCTGAAGTAGTGTCAATGTCCTCTGTAGAACCTCACAGTTTACCTAATCAGTGGTTGTAGCTGTATTCATTGTCTGTTTACTTTAAAAAAGTTGAGAAGATTTAGATTGCTTTGTATTGTAAATAGGGTTTTCCGTAAGTGTGTTGTGGGAAACAGCACTCATATTAAGGGAAGATTATACTGAAGGGCTACGTCTAGACTGGCATGATTTTCCGGAAATGCTTTTAACATAAAAGTTTTCCGTTAAAAGCATTTTCGGAACAGAGCGTCTAGATTGGCATGGACGCTTTTCCGCAAAAACACTTTTTGCGGAAAAGCGTCTGTGGCCAATCTAGACGCGCTTTTCCGCAAAAAAGCCCTGATTGCCATTTTCGCAATTGGGGCTTATTTGCGGAAAACAAATCTGAGCTGTCTACACTGGCCCTTTTGCACAAAAGGGACTTTTGCCCGAACAGGAGCAGCATAGTATTTCCGCAAAAAGCACTGATTTCTTACAGTAGGAAGTCAGTGCTTTTGCAGAAATTCAAGTGGCCAGTGTAGATAGCTGGCAAGTTTTTCCGGAAAAGCGGCAGATTTTCTGGAAAAACTGGCCAGTCTAGACACAGTCAAGGTGTTTTGATTTGTATACTTAAGGCTAAACTATTCATCTCTTATCCCAAATTGTAGTTATTCACATAAGCATTCTTATTACTCTCTATGGGTACGGCTACACTTACTCTCTAGTTCGAGCTAGGGATCAAATGTAGCCAACCGAAATTGCTAATGATGCGGGGATTTAAGTATCCCGCACTTCATTAGCATAATCTCGCCTACGCGTTATTCTGCTCAACAGCTGATTTGAACCAGAAAGTGCGCTCCAGGACGAGTTTTTTGAGGAGTAATGTTAGTTCGAACCAAGGTGTTTGATTCGAATTAACGCTTCCCGGAGTGCACTTCCTGGTTCGAATCAGCTGTTGAGCAGAATAACGCGCAGGCAATATTATGCTAATGAAGCGTGGAATATTTAAATCCCTGTTTCATTAGCAATTTCGGTCGGCTACATTTGCATTCCTAGCTCGAACTAGGGAGTAAGTGTAGTCGTATCTTATGGGACTACACATTTGAAGGTTACACAACTAATGGGTGGAAGAATAAGGCTCTTATTGAATCATGTTTACTTTTTTTGCTTCAGTTTTGACTCTGTATTTGAAATGGAAAAAATGAACTGAACACTCCTGAAGACAAGTTTTATTTTAATTGTTAATATAAATCAAGTTATGGTGGTTTACTTATTAAAGTTAAATCATGCATGCTTGAGAAGAGACATGTATGGATTTAGTGCAAAGAAACTGATACTTGTTTGCTGTTAAACCCATCTTCCACTACCACCAAAGTCAATGTATGCTTGGGAAGCACCCAGAAGGAGCTGCATTGCAGCTTTTAGCATGGTCGGTCCCTGCTCTGACACCCCAGCACAAGCTCCTTTCCAACTGTCAAAAAGGAGTGTATCTAATTTTCATTTGTGTAGTGGCAACATATTTAGGTACCATTCTAGGATTGAACATTAGTGGAAATTGGAATATAATTTCTGATATTTAAATGTTTATTGATTTTGTTTATTCCCTCTTTCCCTCCCAAGAGAAACAGATTAGGTGAGTAAAGGTTGGCTTGCCTTATCCTTCCAAGCCTACAGATAGGGGATGAGATATATTTGTGCTGTCAGAAGCAAACATACTGAGAGAGAGAGTGGGAATGTGCTGCAGCCTGTCTTTGAAACCTTTCCATCAACTGGGTGCCTCTACAAAGATGCAGGAAGTTCCATACCAGTAGGAGGCAAATACTATTCGATTGACTTATTGTAGAGAAACTCAAAAGTAATCCACAAGGATCCATATTTTAATCAAAGTTGCAGAAAAGAAAATGTACAGTAATTTTAATGAATATTGAAACATTTTTTTGGAAATTAAAGGCCTGATCCAATTTTCTTTTGAAATAAATGGGAGTTTTTCCAAAGTTTTCAACAGCATCTAAATAAATTAACTCTTACTAGAAGAAGGGTAGGTGGACTTGTAGTCCTTTCTCAACCCTCATTGCCCTATAAATCTATAGCATTTCAAACCCTGAACAGAAGTTTTATGTGCAAGTAGCCATAGATAACTCCAGCTGTTTCATATTCATTTAGGGGGCACTAGCAGGTTAGGCCTGTTGGTGACCAGGTAGAGTCATTTTAGATAGAATACGCTTATGGGAAAGTTCAAGAAACTAAATATATATAATAGAATTTTGTATTAATGTGCTTGCAAAAAGGAAGTAAAAGAACAGTTTTAAATTTATAGGATTTCAATTTTGAACATTATTCATTTTATTGAATAATTACCACAGATAGTCAATTTGAATTAGAAACTAGTAAAGCTTCCATTACTCTCTCTGTAACTAATTGGAATTATTTTGTGATGTTTAACAGTAAAATTTTTCTTTGCACTAAAATGACAGTTGAATAGGTGGCTCAATTTTAATTTTGTTAGCAAATATTTTTTATGAACTCTAATCATAATAGTCATGACTTTGTTTTCAATAAAAACAAAAAATAATTATTTAAACCTTTCACACATCATGCTACAGTGTAAAAAGTAGTGCATTCAGCTAATTTAAATGATAGGATTGTTTATGCAAAACTCTTCAAAATATAGGATAAATTTAAATATAGGAGTAAGGCTACCAGCTTCCGAGAACCTTATGGATGAGTCTACACTCCACAGTTATTTCAAGAAACTTGTTCAGAAAAAAATACATGTACTTATATTAAATTATAGAATTCCTATCTGTTATTTTATTATGACTAAAAAGGGAAGTTGTATACATTAGATTTTTACTTATAATATGTTTTGCATATTTTATGATGGGTATTGTGATTTATAATTACTATGTGGGAGAAATATAGAATCAATCTGAAATATTTATGACTTAGATTGTTATGATCTTTTCCCAATTTTAAATTGGGTATGTAAACTTATCTAGGGCCGAGAATACAGGAACACTGAACACTGTACAGTTATTTTGTATCCAGCCATCTTGACTGCTTGCATTTTATAAACTGATGTCGCAGAACAAGGTGAATTAAATTGCTCAAATAAAATATTTACTAATCAAATAAGCATGAATGACAATTTTTCTAAAATCATATATTCAGCCAGATTCTAGGGATTCAGTCCTGAGCCTGTTCTCATATTGTCTTGCTTCCTTAAAATGAACTCACATGCCGTCTGCTCTCCTACTTGAAGTGGGCCCCAGGGTCAGTACTTCAGACCTTTAAATCATGGAGTACAGAACTTAGTTCTTTGTTATTGATTACTATGATTATTTGAATCAGCTGTAGCAGTGCTTAATAGCAGCAACAGTCTGGGAGTAGCTGACTGTTTAAGCAGACTTTTTCTAGATCAAATTGACTTCCCTCTAAGGGTGAGGTAGAGTCTGCATTAATAAGACTGATAAATGGGTTGAAAACCTAAACTATTTTCATGTAATTGGAAAACAGCTTCTTTTCCCAACCTTAAGAACATAAAACATAAGAATGGCGGTACTGGGTCAGACCAAAGGTCCATTTAGCCCAGTAACCTGTCTGCCAACAGTGGCCAGCACCAGTTGTCCCAGAGGGGGTAGACCGAAGACAATGATCAAGCGATTTGTCTCCTGCCATCCTTCTCCAGCCTCTGACAAACAGAGGCCAGGGACACCATTTCTATCCCCTGGCTAATAGCCTTTTATAGACCTAACCTCCATGAATTTATCTAGCTTCTCTTTGAATTCTGTTATAGTCCTAGCCTTCACAGCCTCCTCTGGCAAGGAGTTCTGCAGGTTGACTATGCGCTGTGTGAAGAACTTTCTTTTATTAGTTTTAAACCTGCTACCCATTAACTTCATTTGGTGTCCTCTAGTTCTTCTATTATGGGAACTAATAAATAACTTTTCTTTATTCACCCTCTCCACACCACTCATGATTTTATAGACCTCTATCATATCCCCCCTCAGTCTCCTCTTTTCTACTGAAAAGTCCCAGTTGCTTTAACCTCTCTTCATATAGGACCTGTTCCAAACCCCTAATCATTTTAGTTGCCCTTTTCTGCACCCTTTCTAAGGCCAAAATATCTTTTTTGAGGTGAGGAGACCACATCTGTACACAGTATTCAAGATGTGGGCGTACCATCGTTTTATACAAGATAGTCTGTGTCTTATTTTCTATCCCTTTCTTAATAATTCCTAATGTCCTGTTTGCCTTTTTGAGCACCACTGCACACTATGTGGAAATTTTCAGAGAACTATCCAAGATAACTCCAAGATCTCTTTCCTGATTTGTTGTAGCCAAATTAGCCCCCATCATACTGTACGTATAGTTGGGGTTATTTTTTCCAATGTGCATTACTTTACACTTATCCGCATTAAATTTCATTTGCCATTTTGTTGCCCACTCACTCAGTTCGGTGAGATCTTTTTGAAGTTCTTCACAGTCTGCTTCTGTCTTGACTATCTTAAACAGTTTGGTATCATCCGCAAACTTTACCATCTCGCTGCTTACCCCTTTCTCCAGATCATTTATGAATAAGTTGAACAGGATTGGTTCTAGGACTGACCCTTGGGGGACACCACTAGTTACCCCCCTCCATTCTGAAAATTTACCATTTCTTCCTACCCTTTGTTTCCTGTCTTTTACCCAGTTCTTAATCCAAGAAAAGATCTTCCCTCTTATCCCATGACAATGTAATTTACACAAGAGCCTTTGGTGAGGGACCTTGTCAAGGGCTTTCTGAAAATCTAAGTATACTATATCTACTGGATTCCTCTTGTCTGCATGTTTGTTAATCTTTTAGTTCTTTGAAGGGGTTAGTAAGACATGATTTCCCTTTACAGAAACCATGTTGACTTTTGTCCAACAAATTATGTTTTCTACGTGCCTGACAATTTTATTCTTTACTATTGTTTCTACTAATTTGCTCGGTACTGAAGTTAGACTTACCGGTCTGTAATTGCCAGGATCGCCTCTAGAGCCCTTTTAAAATATTGGTGTCATGTTAGCTATCTTCCAATCATTAGGTACGGAAGCCGATTTAAAGGACAGATTACAAACCACAGATAATAGCTCAGCAATTTCCCATTTGAGTTCTCTTAGAACCGTTGGATGAATGCCATCTGGTGCTGGTGATTTGTTAACATTAAGTTTTTCTATTTGTTCCAAAACCTCCTCTAATGACACTTCAATCCAGGACAGCTCCTCAGATTCATCACCCTCAAAGGACGGTGCAAATTTGGGAATCTCCCTAACATCCTCAGCCGTGAAGACTGAAGCAAAGAAATCATTTAGTTTCTCCGCAATGGCTTTATCGTCCTTGATTGCTCCTTTTATATCTCGATCATCTAGGGAACCCACTGGTTTTTTAGCAGGTTTCCTGCTTCTACTGTACTTAAAAACATTTTGCTATTTCTTTTTGAGCTTTTGTCTAGCTGTCTTCAAAATCTTTTTTTGTTTTTCTTTGTTGAAGTTATACTGCCCTCTTTAGTTATCTATTGAACCCCTCATAGACACGTGCATTTTATAGGGTGTTATTTACTGCTCTGGGGAAGGGTAAGAAGATGGAATTCTGCAACAATTTAGAGACAGAAGTATGGTTGTTAGGTGTCTGGTGTTCTACCAGTCAGTTCGGTTTTTGCACCTTCTGCCCAGTAAAAAAATTCAGAAAATACCAGACATGTGCAATGTCCAGTATTTTCAGTTTTTCCGGCTGGGAGTCTGACGGAAGCCTGGTGGGGGCGGGAGGAGTAGAAGGGAGGCGGGACTGTGATCAGCGCTGGGAGCCTGTGGTCGCGTGCAAAAGCCTGGCGTGGGCGGGGGTCATGGCTGGGACTCCCAGCCACTCCTCCTGCCCGGCTTCTACATACAACCACAGGCTCGCAGTGCTGATCGTGGCCCGCCTCCAAGCTGGAAGCCTGTGGTTGCGTGCAGAAGCTGGGTGGAGGTGGGGGGATTGACTGGGAGGCAGGGCACAATCAGCACTGGGAGCCCTCAGCTGATTGCATCTGAGGAGGAGTGATGCCTTGGGGAGGAGGAGAAGCCCTGTCCCTGCTCCTGAGTGCTGTTCAAGTGCATTGTGGCACCATAGTCCAGGAGAGAAGCCCGTAGGTGCTTTGTAGTTGCATTTAGATGCCTTCCATGGACTCTCAGCCAATTCTGACTGGGGTGGAATTTCTGCTTCTTCCCACTGGGACATCCAAAGACCTGGCTATGGAGGAGTCAACTTCCTACTCATGGTTGCCCCCCCTACCCCGTCCTCCCCGCCCTGCCATTGTGTTGCCCTGGGGTCTGCCTCGCTCTGCTTTGTGTAGCAGGTGGCTGCTTTGCAGAGCAGGCTCTGCTGCCTCCCCCTTTGTTCCCATCTTGGTGGCTCTTGGTAGTAGCCACACAGGATGTGTGTTTGGTGTGGGTGGTTTTTTTTTTCTTAACACATTTTTAGATTGTGTGTTTGGTATTTTTTGGGAGACCATCTGGCAACCCTAGACAGAAGGGGAAAGAGAAACTCCATACAATTCATGTCTCATTTGACATACATGTGCACATGGTTGACAGGGCAGAAGTGGGACTATAATATAAATGTGAATATCCCTAGGACCTTGAAGGAAAGGGAGCACTCACATCTCCTCTTCTGGGAGCTCTGCTCTTAGAAAGTCCTAGAACAATCAAGAAAGATAGCAAAATCAAACAGCAAACAAATCCCTAAGATCCCTTCTTCTTTATAAAGCCTATAATGACTAAATTGGGGTGGGAAACCATAGAATTCTCTGGAGGCTGTGTCACTTAAAAGGGTAAACTAAACTATCCTGTCACATTCTCACATGGTTTTGCTAGTGCTAGCCTCAGTGTAATTTTGTTAAACAAGTAAAAACATTGCTGGGAGGTGTAGGAGAGGGTGGGAATTGAATCCCTTACTAAGAGGTAATGGGTTCACAGAGCTTTGCTTTGTTTACTTTAACTTATAATTTATTTGTGTGTTAACCATCTTTAAACAGATGATCCGTTTTGTCATCAATAGAAATAGTCTAGGTAAGACATCAATGGAAATATCAAATAAAAAGAGAAAGCAGACCCACTAAATCTGTTTGGGAATTGAGCTTCCTCACAGAAAAACCGTGAGCAAAACTATGAAGATTATATGGTTATACAGAGAATTGATGTTCTGTGCCTTCTGTAAAATACAGGAACCAATGGACTTCACAGTGGTGCTCCTGCAAGAATATCCAAATGGTCAAATAGCTGCAACAAAAGTTATGTTTGACCAGTTTCACGTGCCATTTTCTGTATGCACAAAGATTACATACTGAAACAGGGAAGACAGAGAAATAAGAAACCTAAATAGAAGATCTTGTACGGCCTGAAACTGGCATATATGTATAATCAAAACACTGTCTAAAATCAAATGCCATTGTATAGTACAGTATCTGAACTGTCATGAAAGAGAGAATCTAGATGGCCTTTTTGTAACCATCGGACAGGTGATGATTAAAATTTTGGCTTTTCAGACAGGAACAAAAATGCAACAAGAAGGGTCTAAATAATATTGAAAGAACGTGAACTTTTTTTGTTGTTTTAGTTTTGTTTCTTGGGCTCTGGTACTGAAGTGGTATAGTAGTATAAGCTGTTATTCAAATGCTCATTTTCAAATGTAGAAAAACACATTGTTCTGTACCTTGATGAGAAACAGTGATAGGGAATGTATTTTATAGAAGCTAGATGGCATAGCTTCTGTTGAATTAAATAGAGATGCAAAGTTTAGCAAATTTGATTTAGATCAAAATGTTCTGAACTATACTCATCTCTGTTAAATGTTTTGCTATGAGCTGTGCATTAGTGGGCCAAGATGGGAAAATGATTACATAAACTCAACTATGCATTATATATTCCTTTGTCTCCCTTCTAAACTTCAGTAGATCATATAATCACACAAATTCTGCAAATTTCTTTATATTTACTATACTTGTTTATTTGTTTGTTTAAACCAGATCTGAGTGGTGATTCCTAGGCCCCATTGACAATTGCTTTGATGTTTTCCAAAAAGTAATCTGGCCTCGGAAAGATATACTAATGAGTTTGTAATTAAAATATTTTTTCTTCAAAAACATGCTCTATTTTTTAAAATGTTATTAAGAAAAGTATTACAAAGCATACAAAGTCTTACAAAACCTACATCCTTAATGCATGGATATTTATAAAATTATTAAATCCATTTTGCAGAATAAAGAAGTGAGAATTTGAGTAGGACGTTGCCACAAAAAATAGTTAATGCCATTATTTCAAATCTGAAACAAAACAAACAAAATCCAAGCCCTAGGCCATATAGTGTTGCAGAAGAATTCTTTGAAAAGTGAGAGAGAGAACCAAATCCATCCTGGGTGTAAATCTGTTGAGCTTAGTGAAATTATACTTATATGCTTACGGACCAATTTCTCTAAAACTTGTTTTGTTATCTAGGACCTCATTTATTATGCAGGTGGTATATGCTATAGTGAATGAGTCAGGAATCCACTGAATTATAGTGGTGTACTGTGTATATTGCCAACTCATTATTTTTCTGAGAGTTGGCAATATTTAGGGGTTTTAATAAGATTTACAGCTTCCATTTAAAAAGAAGTAAGATTCTAGCCATCATGATTGCAGAGAGAAACTTAAAAATATGAACCCAAAAGCCTGAGGCTAAAACCAGAAATTGCTTATTTTTAAAAGCTCATCATATTTAAGCCAATGTCATGACTCATCATTTTAAAATATAAAATACTGCCCTATGACTGTGAAGACGCCTTTCAGTTTGGGAACTGGTGTAGTAATGTTTGCTGAAATCAACAGCATGAAAGAATAGCTTTCAGAGTGGTGTGAATTGCATGTAATTATTTAACTATTTACAGGAAATCCTTGCCATTCACAGTGGATTCCTGTAAATCCTGGTACCACTGCAAATGGTGAAATTCGCAAATACTGGGAGGTGGAGCTCACAGGCTCTTTAGTGAGCTCCCCATGGCTCCTGAACTCACCCTGGAGCTGGGAGCTGTGGGGAACTCACCGCAGCTGTTAGGTAGATGTGATATATTTTGATTTTATTAAGGTTTCGATCTTGTGTGACCTTCTCATAAACAAACTAGGGAAATGCAAGCTAGCTGGAGCTGCTATAACATGGATGCATAACTGGTTGGAAAATCATTCCTGGCTAGTGGTTCACAATCAAGTTGAAGGGGCATATTAAGTGGGGTCTTCCAGGGATCAGTTCTGGGTGAGATTCTGTTGAGTATTTTAATCACTGGTATAGATAATGGAATAGAGCAGGCCTGGACAAAATACGGCCCATGGGCTGGATCCAGCCCACCAAGCCACTGCTTCTGGCCCACAGAGGCAGTGTAGAGCCTCAGGCAGGGTTCCCCACAGCCCTGTGCGCTGAGCAGAAACACGGCTGCAGGGCTCTGTTTCTGTGTTAAAACTGGAGGGGAGGGAGAAAGTTTTAGGAGCTGTTCTGCCCCCAGCACATTCCCATTGGCCGGTTTCTGTCAAAAACCTGCCACTGCGAGCTGCTTGTTGGAATAACAGGCAGCTAAGAATAACAAGGCCCCCTCTCCTGGCTCAGTTATTCATGAAGCACATGGCAGGCAGGCAGACTAGTTTGGCAGCTGGCAAGTAAGTCTCTTGGCCACAGCCTGCTTCTGGCACCCCAGCCCTTTCCTGCCTCAACTCACTGCCTCCCCACTCAACGTACCCAAACCCTCTGTACCCCTCTTACACCTATAACCCCTCCCAGATCTGTCTCCCCAATCTCCTGCCCCAGATCACAATCCCCTCCTACTCTAGGTCACATCCCAAACCCCTGCACTCCAGTCCCCTACCCTAGGTCACAACTGTCTCCTTCACCCAAATTTTCTCCAAGACTCCAGTTCTGAAAAGAGCCCAGAAAAAGTGGAGTTTCCTGTAATGCTTGTCGGTGGAAGCATGAGAGTTAAGATGGGTATTCATACACTTTGCAGAAACCATTTAATATCAGTTTACAACTAAGACGTAAGTCATGAGAGAATTAATTTGTGTAACAACACTCCTTGTATTCTGTGCAACATGAAAGCTAAAAAATGCAATTCATCCATTGCAAAGTTTCTCAAAATATCAGTTGCCTCCTTAAGAAACAGGATTTCCCCCCCATCTCCCAATAGGGAAGTAAGCAATTAATCAACTAGTGAACTAGTCACTTCCCCTGTCCTTGCTCCCTCTATCAGAAAGAGGCAGCAATGTGGCGGGGAGATGAAGAGGGAGTGCTGGGGGGGGGGGAGCCAGCTTAAACGCGTTCCTTGGACACGGTGGGTTTTTTCCGGGATATCTCCATTATCCCATAATAACCCTGTAGTCTAGACGAAGCCTTAGAGATAAGTGTAGGAGAGATTACTAATTAGAAATGTCATGCAACAGAATATGCAGTTTGCCAAAAAGTGTTAAGATAAAGGTGGGCTTGTATGAAAGATGAGATGCTAGAAATGAAAGTTTTATATCTGTTTTTGATATTTTAAAAGAAATGTGGGTTTAGTTATATATTATTGATAACATGTGGATAAAGCATAGTTGATATGAACTATTTGTTTAGATTCGAATTATATGATATATAGCAGTGGTCCCCAATGTGGTCCCCCGGGCACCCAGCGCATGCGTGGCCCCACGCCCCGGGTGCCCAGCGCGTGAGTGGCCCCGCCCCCAGGCGCCCGGAAGCCTCTATAGGTTGGGGACCACTAATATATAGGGATAATTTCTTTTCTGACTCCAGCTTTGACTGACTGTTGCCCAAAGTTTATAATTTCTATAAGACACAGATTTGCACAAAACTGTCAGTTTCATGTAGAGTGACACAAGTGTTCTATAAATCAACAAAGCCTTTGGGTGAAATTCAACCTCTCACCCAGCAAAAAACCCAAGCATCAGGCTGTGAGTGGGGGTTTCATAGGGATTGTAAGACTTAAATCCATTCCCTGCAATGATGGGAAGTTCATGGCTGCTCTCCATGGCTACTCTTGCAGAGTATGGGTTGGAACACTAGGAGCAAGCAGCTCATTTGTATTTATTATTTGAAGGATTTAGATCCTTGAATCAGTTCCCATGGTCCATGTTCTGGTCTGTTTTGCAGTGGTGTAGTTAGTGCATCTGTGGCATGCCAAGGTGCGGGTCCTCCTCCACAGCTGTTCCACTTATTCCCTCATCCAGAGTAGGCCCACTACCGGTTTTAATTAGATCAGATTGTTCTTTCTACATTGTTAAATTTTGTCTGTTTAGAAGAGCACAGTAATGTCTTGTGGAAATAAATCTAGGCACATGCAAAAAGCAATAGCTGTTTCATTAGCTGCAGCAGCCTGTGCCACACTCTGAACAGTTTGTGCCCTAGCCTAACCTCTAGCAGTACAAGGTACTCAGGTTACAGTATGATGTTCTGAAGGAACACATCCTTACAAGCTCTGTAGTTGGAGGTTTTATTTGGAGGGGAAGGTGCAGTTTTTTATAGAACTGGGAATGTTTGTTCATGCATAGGAGCTTCATTCTTTCTTACATGATATTAATAATTACAGAAGATCCATTATGTCTGAGATTTCAGTAAATCACTCTATTGTAAATATTTTCCATTTAGTTTTATGGGAACGGGTTGTAAGGAATTGTAGCTAAATTTAGGACAGCTGTGATGTTTGTTCTGGAGCGATGGATGCGCGTGGGATGGGTGAAGCAAATTAATGTAAAAATTATATCAATGGCAGGTGTTAACATTGGATGACATATAGCATGTACTTCATGGAGCAAAATCAAATGATTGAAAATGATTGTTGGCATTAAGCATCATTCAAGTTATGACAACATGGGAGGAAAAATGACAAACTAGGTCAGTGTTAAAAACTGGATTATATGCTCATTCCTGTTTTGAAATTTTACAAACTAAGGGCTGTATATTTTGCTTTGTCGTGTATAGATGTCTTTTCATTTGCAGGTTGGCCTCTTTTAAAATGTATTTTATTTTATTGCTCTGGATTAGTCACCTGTGGTTACTTGAGCACAAGTATTCCAGTGCAGTTTTTGCAGCTATTGAAGAAAAAGAAAAGAAGGGTTCTTAAAAGAGTTTTGGATACAAGATCAGGAACTACTGTTTATGTTGAGCTCTGTGGGGTTAACAAGGGGACTTGTTTAGAATCTAAATTCTGCAAAAATAAAATTGAATCATTTAGAGATTTTTCCCTTTTAGCTTCTGAAAATTATTGCTCAACTCTGAAATTCCTTTTAATGCACTGATCAAAATTCAGAGCCCTATGTGTAATACAATTATATGGGAGTGCAAATGACTGCATAAACTAACTTTTTGCTGAATACATAAATGTGCACATTTAAAAATACACTTGATATAAGTAGATGTTCTCTTGCTGTCTTTCAGCTTCTCACCTTGTCCACAGGACATTTAGGCTTTCTTCTTTAAGGGGACTGTATGGCTTGCTGGGGAAACAGGAATAGCAGAGGAGGAGGTGGTAATATGGCAGATCTTAAGGAGCAAGAAGGTATTTATATAAGCATTGTCTGGGGCACAGGAAAAGACATGTCATGTAGAAGCAGGAAGCCAGGTTTTTCAGACTTTTTGTGTGTGTTTAGATATAAGAACTATGATATGGCAGTTGCTTCCTCTTGTTCCCCTCAAGACAATGCTTGAGCCCCGTCTACCACTATAACTGTAATATTTATGTGCCAAACTGAAAGATTTAAGATCTTTTTTGCCAGCTCTTACAAATTTTATTGGGCGAATCACAAATATTTGATGTTTGTCAGTTTTGGAGTCCTGTGATTATATGAGAATTGGTTTTGTTAAAGTAAGCTTCTAGCTTTCATGGTTGCTGAGAAAAGGTTGAAAATATAAACCTCAAAGCCTCAAATACCAGAAAGCAAATACAATTATCCTGCTCCAGCATCATCTCTATTCTAATGGGTGTGTACAATTTTGAAGAAGGTTTTTTCTCTAGCAGTACCCATTGGGCTGGCCCCCTGAAATGGCACCTTCATTGTGATAAAGGTGCCTGCCGAACCTCTGCCCACTCAGTTCCTTCTTACCGCCAGTGATGGATTTTGGAGCAGCTCAGCTTTGCTTACTGTAAGCAGCTACCTAGTAGTCTTGCTTCCAAAGTTTTTGTAAACAGTTCTTAGTTGTTAGTAGGGATGTATAATTTCAATTATTTTGCTAATTGAACAGTTGATGCGATTTACATCAACTATTCAATTAGTCAGTAAGGGCACTTCAAAGGCGAAAGCGCTACGGGGAGCATATCTGTGCCCCACACTGCAGTCTACTGAGGCACCTATGACAGCATCAGATGTACTGGCACTGTGTACCATTGCACTGTGGTTAGCCTCTGCCATGGCACCGATGGAAACACCAATAGTGACACTGCCTCCCATGCGTCATCAGAGGAAGCCACAATAGTGAGT
The DNA here is from genome assembly GCF_049634645.1 of Pelodiscus sinensis. NCBI lineage: Eukaryota > Metazoa > Chordata > Testudines > Trionychidae > Pelodiscus > Pelodiscus sinensis. The sequence continues at coordinate 50,418,168 of NC_134716.1, read as the reverse complement.
TATTGTGCACCATTTCAGAAGTACTGCACCCCAACCACTGCCACGAATATCATGGCCTCCACATTGTCAGAGGGTGATGCAATGGCCTGTATAGACCCTATGTGTGTGTCTAGACTTCATGGCTCTGTTGACGGAGTCATGTAAACTAGTTTACCTGACATAGTCAATGAAGCGGGGATTTAAATAATCCCCGCTTCATTAAAATAAAAATGGCTGCCGCACTGTGCCGACAATCAGCTGATCTGGCACAGCGTGGCAGTCTAGACGCGGATCAGTCGAGAAAGGAAACCTTTGTCGACTGCTCCTGTAAACCTCGTTTCACATTTCACGAGGCATTATTTAAATCCCCGCTTTATTGACTATGTCGGGTAAACTAGTTTACATGGCTCCGTCAACGGAGCCATGTAGTCTAGACACACCTAATGAGTCTACCATCAGGCATAAGGACTGGGCACCAGGACTGGGCTCCAGGCCTCAGTTCCTTGGGCAAAGCAGAGGTAGGGATAAGTCAGTCTCCCGAGATGGAGGGGTGCATGCCACTTCCAGGGAAGCAGACCCAGAGCATTCTCACTTGCAGGTGATTACAAATGATGTGCCATCCCAGAGGCAAGGGGATACAATGTTGTGGGAGGCACACCAGGGAAGCTGAAGGGCAGGAAGACCCACTCCAACCATGGGTATTACCCTCATCTAATGTGATGGGGGCAGGGATGACCACCTCCCTGCTTGCAATGGACAACAGCGCCCACCAGAACCTCCTTTGCCATGTCCTGCAGAAACTCCACAAGCAGGCTGTGGCAGTCACGGAAGACTCAGATGCAATGGTCAATATTTTGGCTCCAGAGGTCCCGTTAGAATGGCCCTATCCCTTATAAAGACAATAGTAAATATCACCCAAGTGCTCTGGCAGACCCTGGCCTCTATCCCACCAACAGCAAAGAGGGTAAAATGCTGATACTTTTGTCCCACACATGGGATATGTGTACCTATTCACTCACTTGCCAACCTTGGACATTGGTGGTGGAGGCTGCCAACCAAAAGGTGAGGTAGGGGCACCTGGAGCCCACTCCAAAGGTCAAAGACACTGGACCTCTTCAGTCATAAGGTTTATTTGTCCAGAAGGCCCCAGCTTTGCATCACCAAGCAACATGCAGTATTCAGCCATTAGGTATGCTTACAACTCGTGGGTCACAGATGCAGTCCAAGTTTCAGGAGTGGTTGCCTGTGGACTCCCATTCAGAGTTCACCACAGTTCTAGAAGAAGGTAAGGTAATTGCCCACAGCTCTCTATAAGTGACCCTGGAATCTCCTGCCCTGCGTATGTCATGGAGTCTGCAATGTGGTCATCCATTCATACCTTCACGTCTCACTATCCCATCACTCAACAGATAAGGAGTGTTGCTCGCTTTTGTAAGGCAGCACTGAATTCAGCAATCATGTGAACTCTAACCCCTCCTCCAAGTACACTGTTCAGGAGTCACATTATTGAAATGGACATGAGGAAGCACTCGAAGAAGAAAACCCAGTTATCTACCTCTCCTAACTATTCATTCCAAATCCTGCCCGCCTCCTCTTTGAGTATTCTGGCAAGAAGGAATTGAGTAGGTGGTGGGTCAGCAGGGGCCTAACTATGCTGCCATGAAAGTGCTGCTCTAGAGGGCTCCCTAGCCAACCTAATGACAGGTACATTAGAGGAAAAATCTTCCGACAATCATGTACGCGGCGCATGCAGACACCTATTGGAATGGACATGAGCAACACATCTCAAAGAACAACAGCTATGAGAAGCAGATATAAAATCTGTTACCTGCTTTAAATCTAATGCATTTTAAGCCAGCCTTTGGGGTTTAATTTATGATTTTTTGAAAACTTGGGGTTATCCACATAGTCATATTGGGTTATCCACATAGTTGGCCAGTTGTCAGGCTTCTGTTATGGAAAGGCTTGTCTAAACTCCATAATCCTGCATTGTCTTCTAATGAAGGCAAAAGATGAGTTAAACCACATTTGCAGTTCCTGATTTCCACTTACAGTGTGTCTGCTGTGTACATCCTGTACAGTGCTAAAGGAATCACACTCTGTCACGTTGCTGAATTGGAGGGAAGCAGCCAGATCGCTGCTGCACCCCTAGGTGGGGATGTTGGCCCCAGAAATTGGTGTGGGGGGAGCCATGTGGGGTGTTGAATGGGAGATTGTTGTTTGTTGGTCTTATGTACGCTATTTATGTGAGTGTTTAATGTCTATGTGTGTAGGTAGGAATCTGTAATCTGTGTGGAAGCTGAATATTTCTGTGAATGTGGTTAAGCATGGCTATGGACAGGCTGAGTAGCAAAGCCCTGTGGAACAATGACTCTCAATAGGCTATGGACACACCCAAAGAATGGGATGTGTCACCTGAGGGCAGCCAGCAGGAAACATAGAGATTGGCCTCTGACCAGGTGACTTGCTGCATACAAGAAGAGGCCAGGAAGGAGTATAAAGAGGCCATGTGGTCGATGCCATTTTGTTCTCAGCTCAGCACTTCATCCCAGAGGCAGCACTGCAGGGATTGAAGAGCCCGGAAGACCTGTGAACCCATCCTGATCGTAGGATGTGCAATAAGAACTTTTAAACCAGCAGCTGCAACACCTCTGCTAGAGCCTGCATCGAGAACTGGGAGATTCAGTGCATGTAACGTACTGTACTTTAATAACCTTACTCTCATGCTTTTCTTTCTTGTGTTAATAAACCTTTAGTTTTAGATTCTAAAAGATTGGCCCAGCGTGATTTGTGGGTAAGATCCAGAGGGTAAATTGACCAGGGATCTGTGGCTGGTTTCTTGGAACCGGACAGGACTTGTTCGGGGTAGGTGGGATTGGGTGCTAGGACCCCCCACCTGTGTATAGGCCCGGGGCCATCTGGGGCACGGATATTGCTGGGGTGTCGGAGGGGTTTTGCTCGGGAGGCTTCAGGCAGGCAGCTGAAGCGCTCTGTGGGACTGGTTTGTGGCCTGTTTGGAGAGGTCACCAGTCAAGGGGGCTGTAAGAAGCCCCGGATTTGAGCAATTCGCCCTGAGCGGATGCCCTAAGCTGTGCCCAGACACGGCCCGGTCCGTCACACACTCATAGGCAGCAGTTTTGAAGTTTGGTGGAGGGAGATGAGGAGTTCAGCCCTAGACCATTGAGCACTTTGAATGTGAGGACTGGAATCTTGAATTGGATCTGATGTTTGATGTGGAGTCAGTACTGGTGTACAGCTGCAGATTGTCTTTTCATAGCTGGAGTTCATGCAGCTAATTGAAGGATTTTTCATATTGACATTGTAATACTGCTGCATAAATGGTGAGAAGAGAGTATTGCTGTATAACTGAGTATAGTGTGCTGCATAGTACTGTGCATTTTCATTTATGTACATTTTAATAGTACAGTTTTGTTCTGAAGTCAGTTTCAGGGTATGTCTGTTAGATGTTAGGTAAAGGGAGATAATACATTGAAACTTGCTTTAGTGAACATATATTGGCCACTGTACATGTTGATGTTTGAGGGTTACTACAGTAATTTAATAGGACGTATTCATAAAATGATTCTTCCATGACCATAACCTTATTTCTTAACTCCACATAACATTCCAAAATAAAAAAAGCTGCTTCTAATCTTTACTAACCTCACTGATAATGTGGCTAGTCTCTCACCATAACAATAGTGCTGAACTGCAGCTGGCCTAAATTTAGTGTCTTTGAAACAAAGACCAAGGAAGCGTATTATATGATTATTGAGTAAAAAATTAACCTGTCCATTTAGGGGCTAAACTATGGATTTAAGTACAGTACCTGATGTTAGGCATCCAAGTTTGAAAATGTTCACTTTTGTCTTTCCTAAGAAATAGTGCAGTGGCTATTTTGTGTGTATTTAGTGCTGGAAAGAGGCCTAAAAAGATATATATTTGAGAGAAAGAATCACATCTTCTGTTCATAGAACAAGCACAATCTGATGAGTGTCCATGGAAGTTTCTTAATATTGCTTCTATAGTGTACTCAGGCTCGATTAAGTAGGGCCACCTCTAGTGTGAATGACTAGTTCAAGACTCCATACCAGTTAAGTCTTTGGCCCCTCTGTTGAGACCATCACCAAAATTGTAAACTAATGTCAGTTGTGTAGGTGGATTTAGGCTTATTGACTTGTACACTGGAAAGTGAACTGAGTTAACCCTTTCTGATGGTAACATTAAATTGCTGCTGGCCTAGTCTGGATTTAAACATATGACCAACATGTGAAGTACTCTATGACTCTGGTCTTATATCCATTGAAATGAATGGAATGACCCTTTGCCTTGAAAAGGCATTGGATCCAGGCATATAGTCCATTGCTAATCTCCTTGACGCCATAGGTAAAAGGAAAATGTTTGGTGAGTTTGCCTGGAAATTGCTTTAAGCTGTCCACCAGTGGGCTATCCATAGGATTATTCTATGATGAAATCTGTAGAGTGGTTTTACAACAGCTATCCCCCCAGTGTTTATGGAGATACAGACATGCTAATATTTGCACAGCAATCCAAAGAAAATTTATATTATTAGCCAATTGGTTTAAATATTGGCTTTCAGTGATTATTTTCAACTGGCTTCAATAAAAAAACTTAGAGTTTACATTTACATATCACATAACTAGAATAAAATATTACATCACTAGAAGATTTACCTGGCATTGCTTGGGTCCTTAACTCAAATCAGTTTTGTTTTACTTCATTTAAATCATCGGTTGGGGTAGGGCTGGGGATGAGAGTTTCAATATGCAGGCTGCCCCGGGGAGAGAGGACAACCTCAGCCCTCTCTCACCGCAGCAACTTGGGGTCAGGTAACAAACGCCTCTCCATCTCTGCTGCAGCTCCAGCAGGCACAGTTGTGGGAGGGGGAATATTCCCCCAAACAGCTCCTTTCACCTGCCTGGTGATTCTGTACCTTTTCTGTATGGGTTGGGGGGAATATTCAGCTAAAGGGAGACTGGGGGAGGCTGAAGGTTGGAGTCAAATGCAAGATCAGAAGCTAGGCACAGGGTTAGAGCTGCAGATACTGTCAGGGGTGAGGTTTAGGAGCAGAGACAACAAAAACTGAGACTAGGCTGGAGTCTGGGATAGGAAAATAGGAACTGGGAGCAGGCAGGAATAGAGGGCTCAGGAGTCAGGTAAGAAGGAGCGTCCATAGTAGCAGCCCATCACATTTCTATTATTTCCTTGTTTATATGGAGTTCCTAAGCCAGTTTGGCAGTAGGAGGCTGAATAGTTCCCCTAATCAGGAATTTAAGGTGTGGGCCCCTCTGCAAAGCCCTTCTCTGGTTACTCAGTAGTACAGTTGGGTGGTGATTGTGGCCTGGGGACACATGAACCAGGGTTTGAGGTAATTAATTCCTCACAAGTCCTAGCATCTGACAATCAGAGGCTTAGGAACACCCAAGAGCATGAGGTTGCTTGCGCTGGGTCTTAGCTAACAGCCATTAATGGACCTATGCTCCATGAACCAATCTAAGTCTTTTTTAAACCCCATTATAGTTTTGGCCTTCATGACATTCCTTGGCAATGAATTCCAAAAGTGTGTTGTGCAAAGTGCTTAGTCTATTGTTTGTTTTAAACCTGCTGCCTGTTAATTTTGTCAGGTGACTCCCTGACCTCTCCCTTCGTTTTCTGTTTTCCTATCTGAACAATCCCAGACTTTTAATCTCTCCTCATATGGAAGTTGTTTCTTCACTTAATCATTTTTGTTGTCCTTCTCTGTACCTTTTCCAATTCATACTTTTTTGGAGGGAAGTGAGAGGGAATAGGGTGACAAGAACTGCATTCAGTATTTAAAGTGTGGGTTTATAATCAATTTATATAGTGGCATTATGCTATTTTCTGTCTTATCTATCTCTTTCTTAATAGTTCCTAACATTCTGTTAGCTTTTTTGACTGTCGCTGGAAATTGAGTGAACTTTTTTAAAAGAATTATCCATAGTGACTCCAAGATCTCTTTCTTGAATGGTCATTATAGACCCCATCCTTTTGTTATTTATAGTTGGGATGTTTTCCATTGTGCATTACTTTGCACTTATCAATATTGAATTTCATATGCTATTGTTACCCAGTCACCCAATTTTATGAGGTTAACTACTTGAGTAATTTTGTGTCATCTGCAACCTTTGCAGCCTTCTTTTTTCAGATAATTTATAAATATGTTGAATAGGATTGGTCTCAGTACAGATCATCGCAGGACCCTGCTTTTACCCCTCTCCATTGTGAAAACTGAGCATTTTCCCTTTATTTTTAGAGGATCTTCTGGAGGATCTTCTGTCTAATCCCATGACTGCTTACTTTGATAAAGAGCCTGTGAGGGACCTTTCTGAATGTCCAAGTAAACAGTATATACTGGAAAAAAAACCCTGTAATCTCCATCTGCTAAAGACACTGCCTTATAACGTTTTGCAGTTATGTTGTATCCGTGAAACAGATAATATTATTATATCCATTTCACAGAAATAGAAACTGAGATAGAGAGAGGCTTAGGTCAACATGTTCAAAAGCAGCCACTAATTTTGAGTATCTCAGATTTTGAGTGCTCCTCTAAGCATCTAGTGTTAGAGAATGCTACTGAAAATGTGAACATACATAATTTTGCTCAAATTTATACGGGGGGGTCATTGACAAAGTAAGACTAGAATGCAGTACATTCTCAGTCATATACTCTATTTCAGGAGAGTATGCTCATGGTCTAGGATCTGTGATGTCAAGTTGGAGATTATATTAACTCAAAACAACAGCCTTTTGTTACAGAGGTGTTCTTCCGCGGCTATTAGAAGAGGAAATGATTTCTCTGAGAATGAAATTGTAAGAAGTATTTATTGTGAAATGAGGAGGACAAGCTGTAAAAAAGTAAAAAACCAAATATTATCACGAGATAAAGGGGAGGTTACAATAATAGCTTAGGATAATAGAAATTATGATGAAAAACCCTAATATGTAGTAGTTTATTCCACTGCTCATATAGGATTATTTGCTACAGCATCGTGTTAATTATTCTTTCCAGTTCAGTTTTAAATACTTGGGAAGTAATATTTGACATACTTCATTTAGGAGACTACAGTTTAGTAGATCTCAAGTTTTCATGTTTTCTTCTATAAATTTGCACTGGCATCCCATTCTGACATATTCTCAAAGAACACTATAAATAATTATTTTCTTTAGTGCTCAAATATTTGTCGATATTTTTATATCCCCTTTATTTGTTCATATTTATTTGAATATTTTTCATTAGACAATTGCTATATCTTATTAGTACTTGTTGCTTTTTCTCTGATTTCTGACCGCCTGCTTCTTGTTTCTAGTTACAGAGTGCCAATTTTAACATCAGTTGTGGTCCATCAAAGCTGTATAAAGAGGGACTTTGTCACCCTGGTTTTTAAATAGGATACTTTTGTATGTGCATCTAAGTAGTCTGTTTGAGCAAGGACACAAGCCAGTGAACAAACTATGAATTTAAAGTAGCATTGTAAATATGTAAAAATGTAGCTAGTATGATAGTCAGCAATGCATGATAATATGTAGCTATGGCCCAGTACATAATGCAGCATGCCATGATCTAGATGGGGATTAGCTACAGAAATTAATGAACCAACCATAAACTGCATGATACAATGTAGAGTAAAAGGTGCATGCATTACTTTGTTTTAGAATTTGTATAAAAATTGATTAATGATTTTGTACTTTGGGTGTGTGATATACCCTATATCCACCCACTATGCTTGAGCCTGATCAGGTCAAGTGTAGTTCGATTTTATGCCAATAAAGAAACCTCAGTGATGTATCTTGAGTTGAACTGATGTCTTGGATTCAAGAGAACTGAATAAAGTGTTCTCCCAGAACTGTTCTATATAAATTGAGTCAAAAAGGTCTCAGAAGAATCACAACACATCCCGAAAATAGCACTATTGTTTTTTCTGCAATATCTCATTGTAGATGCATATCTAATTTGTTATCTATGATCCGTATTAAGCTTCTTTCCAAATATCTTCTTCCACTGAGTGTTTTGGCTTCTCCTCTCCATTTCATTTCATTTCCTGCTCTTTAGTCCTCCTTAATGTTCTTCTGGGGTTTATAACACTGCCCTGTTTCATGTCATCTGCAAATATCACTAATATGTTGCTAGATCTGTTTTCCAATTACCATGTTTAAGTAAGACTTTCCTCATGTCATTTATCAAAATATATGCAGTTGCAAATACATGGTCAATATTTTGTTTTTAAAAAAGTCCACGCATACTTGTTTCCTATTGACAACTATATTTTGGGGTTTTTTAAACTACATTTTAGGGCTAGGTTTGCCTGAACTAAAATAGGATCATGTAACATGTGACTGTCACACAGTTAACTGTGTATTCAACCAGCTGTTAGTAGGGATCTGAGACTTCAAGGGTCTTCCTGACTCCCTTTATCTGGACCTTCAATCTGATCAGTAGATTACACTGCATTCCTGGGATGGTCCGGCCTCAGCAGCAACACTTGTTGGGTCCAAACAGTTAGAGAAATTTGGATTTAATCCATGGATCCTCAGTACCTATACTGCATGCTTATTAGGTAATCTTCATATGAGAAAGAAGAGATATGATATATACATCTGAAGACACTGTTTATTTGCCATCTGCTTTTTAGGAACATAGGTCTGTATAACAGGAACAACACGATCACTGAGAGAGCATACTGCCAGCTTTACAATATCTCTTGTTGAAGATTTTGAAACTGGCACTCATATCCTTTTTAATACTGAGTCATCATTAACATTTGTTTAGTAGTCACGGACTGGAACAGATTCAAACTCACATCTCAGGAGAAAAAGAACAGTGTATAAATCTATCCTGTCTTCTACTGGATGAGACATTGCTTGGGGTTGTCTATAAATGTTTCCACAGTGTCCGAGAAAAAGTCAACTTATTAACTATGATGTTTGGCTGAACACCAAACATCTTAATTACTACTCTGTAGCATTTTTTTTTAAATTGATGATCATTGCAGTACTAATTTTGAAATCAGCTTCAAATACTGTTAAATTGTGCTTTCTTTTGGTATATGATTATCAGGGCTTGAAAGGGTTCAAGATGAGCTTTGGGGTTTTATATGTTGGGTTTCTTCCAGTGTTTTGACATAATTGATTTTGTTACAGCAAAATTAAACTATACCTCTGTGTAATTATTGGCAAAAAACTGTAGAAGAACCCACTTAAAAAAATAAACTGTTAAAGGAATAGACCTGTGAAAAGAATAACATCTTGTATGCACCAACCCAAATATATGTTATACAATGAAGCTGCTTTAAAAGAATAAGTGATTTTTTTAAAAAAAATCTGTAAGAAAAGTAAATTTGCAGTGGAACAAATGTACAAATACCAGATTATAATGAACCTTGGGCTGTTTCAGGACACTGAGGTGTAACCCAGTGTTGCTGGAAGTGCAACATCTAGCCAGTGGAGGGCTCCATACTCCCTCCAGCACAAGAAACAGAAGTTCTCAGAGGCCTCAAGGAACTGGGATCAGGAGGAGCTTAAAATGGCATGTGATCAGAAGCAGAAGGTGGTGGCAGTTGTGGCTGTGGAGGGGAAGGCCTAATAGCAAATAGCCTTAAGAGCAGGGCTGAGACCCTCTCTGTTGCTGGTAGCGGCCTAATGGGACCCATAGTAGGAAGCTACTAGTCGTGCCTATGGTACTTGCAACTTTTGTTTTTTGGTAGACCTAGTTAAGAAATATTTTTTCTCCTTGAATTATGTGGGTGTTTTGGGGGTGCTCTACTGGTTATTCCCTGAAGAGTTCAGTTCAGGGAGCACCAACAATACAGTACTTGCTTCTGAACAGGGAAATGGTACACTAAGCACATTACCAAACGCTTAAGAGACTGGTGTACTGCATCGTTTCTACTCAGGAATTACAGTAATTATTTTGTAACTCCTCTTCCCTAAACCTTAGCTTCTGCAACATCTGAGTATGCTAGTCAGGGTACATAAATACAGCAAGTGGGTTGAATCTGACCTATGGTCAGGAGTCTGACACAACTGTAATACTGAAGCAGCAAGTTGAAGGAAAAGTTTGGCTATCTCTTAACAGACTGATGTTCCTTATTCTGCTGTGCATTTTGCCTAGTAAGGACCTAGCATATATAGGGATATATAGGGTTACCAGATGGTTTCAACAAAAATATCGGACACACTTGACATTACATCACAATCTACATTACATCTTAGTTAGAAAATACTGGACATTCATATTTTCTCATTTATATTTTCCCAATTTGTTTCCCAAACAGAAAGCTCAAATACTGGATTGTCTGGTTCAAAACCGGACACCTGGCAACCCTAAGCATATATATACCTGGTAGGAAAGTAGATCTATTAAATACTTTTAAAGTGGAGAATAATGAAATAATGCATGATAAAGAGAACAAAGAGTATAGTAAGAATGTAAAGAAGTACATAGTAAAGTCTGGAGTTTGTACACATCATCCAAGTGTAATTCCCAGGAACTTCAGCAAGGAAAGTAGGATTTGACTAAGTTAAGTCTTGTTGAATTAAATCTGTCATTAATTGATACATACACACATCTATATGCATGCACAAATGTGTGTGTGTGTGTGTGTATATAAATGTAGCTTTGAAGTTTTAGCATTTGGAGTAATTGGAAGTAGGTCACAGTATGATATGTTTCAGCTATTTTTTGAAGGACGGAGAAAATAGAGAATTGGCAAGTATACATTTTGACTGATGAATCGTTTTGGAACTCTTCAGTTAAGTTAGCCCTTCCAATCAAAGTTGAGGAGATACAAATGATCACTGTAGTTTTAAGTAGGTTAATATAAAATGAGATCTCAAAATTCTCTAAAGCAAGAAAATTCAGTAAAGAAAAAAAGTCAGTATATTAGGCTTACAGTATGGGTGTGTCTAGACTACATGGCTCCGTTGACGGAGCCATGTAGTCTAGACACACCCTATGATACACAGGCAAAATGGTTTATGTTCTACTGAAGCATCCAGTTCTACAGTTATGACTCTGAGAGTTATTGCAATGTAAAGCCATAGGATTGGAGATGTAAAATCCCATTTAAATAGTTAACCAGTTAGAAAGTAAATTTAAGCGGTTAACTGATTAAATGTGTGTGGGCGGGGGAACTGTTCCAATCCGGCTGCCTTGCATGGAGACAACAGAACTGCTGCCAGGAGCCGCTGCTGATGCTTCCAGGGCTGCTTCCACACAGGACTACTACTGGCTGCACGCAGAGCTGCCAGCTTCCAGTTAAAGGTGATGCTTACTGAGATCCTATTTAGGATTCTGCTCAAAGCAGGAATTTTCTATTTTTTCTGTTAATTTGCTCAGTTGTTAGACCAAATATCACCATTTTAGGATTTTTTTTGTATTTATCTTATATAAAAAGAAAATACAAAATTGTGTATTGATGTCATAACTCTATCATTGGAATTAATTTATAAACGTGTTTTTGACACCAAAAGGTGCAAAACATTTGCCATTTTGGAAACAAACAAAAAAAGAAATCCCACAATCTCTTGCCCACTTTGCTTAGCATCCTAAATGTAAGGTGTATTAGTTAAAATGGATTAAAGAAGATAATTACAGTTTTTGACTGTTCAGCACCTGAAGATTAGCTTATCTAACTTACTGAATTCTTTCAGAGTTTAAATTTGAAGGCCAAGTTTCAGTGTGCAGTAATTTCCAATGAAATTACTTCCCTGAAAACAGTAATATTCGTTCACCTAGTGGACATCATGATAAAAAGATGCAAATGATTCCACAGTATTGTCTGCAATTCAGTATCAAATTCTTTAATGCAAATAAGGTTGGCAGATTGGCAGAGGCCCTGGAGGTTTTTCGCCTTCCTCTGTAGCATGGGGTACAGATCACAGCTAGAGGATTCTCTGCATCTTGGGGTCTTCAAAGTATTTGAAGGCTTCAATATCTGAGATGTAGGTGAGAGGATTATTCTAGGAGGGGTGGGTGAGATTTTGTGGCCTGCACTGTGCAGGGGGTCAGACTAGATGATCATAATGGTCCCTTCTGACCTTAAAGTCTATGAGTCTATAAGGAAGGCTATGATTTAGTCATGAGTATTTTTAGTAAGTCATGGACGGGTCACATGCAATAAACACAAAATCATACCCCATGACCTATTCATGACTTATACTACAAATACCCCAACTAAATCTTGAGAGGGCTGCTCGTGCTGGGGGGAGAGGGGCAAGGCCAGCCACAGTTCCAGAGCAGCCACTACTCTGGCCACCTTGGGGATTGCTGCTCTGATGGCCCCAGGGGCCAGCTGCACAGAGCTGTCCAAGTAGAGGCTGGAGTGGCTGGCACCAAGGCCACTGTAGCAGCTGGCCCCACAATAGCCACTGCAGAAGTCATGGAAATTGCAGAAAGTCACAGAAATCTTTGACTTCTGGGACAGCCATGGAGCCTTATTAATAAGTTGTTCTGGCATCCTGAAACAGCAAGTAGGATTTGGGTGTTGTCTCCAGTTTTCACAAATGCACCTTGTACTAGATAGTTGTAAACATCACATTTGTGAAAAGAGATTATCAGGTGAGGCCTTAACTAAAGTTCATTTGAAAATATGATGAGCTTTTCCACTGTTTTCAATGGGCTTTTTGGGTTTCCAATTGCTACTCATAGTAAATGAAGATTTCATTTTAAAACTAACACTCTGAATTGAGAAATCACATTTTTGTCTGAATTATTTTTACCAACTTTTTGTAACAAGTATCACTGAAGATTACATAAATGAAGATTAGAGAGACATGTATCTATATTTTTTGCTGTGTTTTTAATTTGTGCATTTGGTACTTTGTGTGGTGTGAGTTCTTCCCTTCCCTTGTAGAGTCAGTTATTTCATTATTACCCTGCTTGTGTGGGCTTTTCACACGGCAATGAAGAGGGAGAACAGAGCATTTGAAAAATAAGAAAAAATTGATGGCAAACCCACATCAGAAGTAATCAGGCAGATTTACTACCTGGAATTATTTTTACTTTCTTTTTTTAAATCAGCTGGATTTCAAGTTGACAATGCCCCTCTAAAATTAAAGATGACAAAAGTAATCTATTGTCCTTGCTCCGAGTTCTTTGTTAGTTTGGGCAAGTAAAGTTGTGTTCACCAACATTCTCTGGGTTGTCTCTTTATGTAGTAAAAACAGTGTACAGAACTATTTAGCTTACTGACAAAGGGCAAAACATTTACTGTCCCCGCCAGTGTATTTTTAAGCCTTTTGGGACCAGACCTCTCCTCTTAAATGAAATAAAATGCACAAAATACAAGTATGGTATCGTCTTTACATAGTGTTAGGTAGCAGTATATATACTAGATCCTGTGGTTATCTTTTCTTTGTCAGGGGACGTGACTTCTTTCCTGCTGTTTGTGTCCGTTTGAGCCCAATGTGGTTAATTTATGTGGTCCATCTACCTTTCCCTCCTCCTATAATGTTGCCCAACCAAATGCTTGCAGCTTTGCTAAGTGCGCGCAACTCCAGCTAAAATCAGGGGGAGTGCTAGCTACTCAGCAACTATGAAAATCCAGCTCAGAATATGGAACTACAGAGTTGAGCAATCTAAGGAAAAGGTCACCAACTTTAACAACTTAAATGCTTGCTCGATGTGTTTGTGTTTCTGTGTGTAGCACCTATGACAATTATTAATTTGAAAAGGAAGTATGGAGGATGCATAGTGCATTATTTTCTTCACTTAAAACGTACACACTGCAGGTCATCCTAATTTGATGCTGCTGTTTTGGAATGCCTATATATAATGGCTAGATATGTGCATGCAGGCTCTCTGACTGGCAGACCTCTTTGAGTACTATCATAGGATGTATCTTTGTCATATGTAGAAGATGATTTTTTTTTTAGTAAATTTGATCAGTGACAATGCTAAACACCATCATCCCACAGTAATAACCTCCCTTACGTTTTTTCTCTTTCTTTCTTGTTTAGTACAGTACTTGATAAACGTTTCAGTTTAATGCATGGATATACTTAGGATACTGGTTTGGGTCTTGAGTCTGTCTACGGATGTGTACATTATAGTATCACCCAAAATCTAAATTAAAGTACTAGCTGTTACTCAAAAAGGATTTTGTTAGTCTGAATGTGTTTGATCTCATCTGGTTTTAAAAGCTGTGTATGGCTGGATTTTTTTTATTGTACTTGGCATAATTCATAAATGAAGAATAATATCAACATCCTAGCTGTCATGGCTCTTTTTGGTGTGAACTGTCATGTTGAGTATTCACATCTGTATCAGACATAAAAAATGCTGTGTGTGTGTGTGTGTGTGTGAGAGAGAAGTAGTTTTAAACAAATCAGTGTGTATTGCTTTTCTTCACAATTAGAAGTGTACCACCACATAGAATAAAGCAGTCGTCCCCAAACTGTGGCGTGTGCCCCTGAAAGTGGGGTGTAGCTGGGTGGGGAGGGAGTAACACCCAGCCTGCTCTGCCCCCAGTCTTCCTTCAGCCCCAGCTATACCTCTGGCCTGCCCTGGCCATGGCTCTGCAACTAGCCATAGCTCCTCAGCCCTGACCATTGCTGTGGATCCACTCAGCCTCAGAACTGCCCCCAGCCTCTGACTTCCGGCCTGGGCTCCACTCCCAGCCATGACCGCAGCTCCTAACCATGTCCCCTGGGGAGAAGGGGTGCACAGACTATGGCAATGGGGAGCATAAAAGAAGAAGTTTGGGAACCACTGGATTAGGACTAGAAAGGGTGTTTCTTTGGGTTGTTTTCCTACCACATCAACAAAGTATGTCTTTGGGGGCAGGAATAATAATCATGGGTCTCATGATGGAAAGGACAGATTGTAGATTGATAGCAGGGTGGACAGTACATTAAGAACTGCATATACCAAAGGGACAGTCTACTGTAGCATGTAGAGTATTCTTTGGAATGTCATGGAAAAAGTAACTGTACTGCAACATCCAGTTTGACCTTTAATTGAATGTCTGAAAATTTTGAACAAAAATGAAGAGGCGTTGCACATCCTAGTCAGTCAGTTGTGACCATCCAGTAGGTTGCTTCAGTATCTGGTTTCCATGGTGAATTAAATTTGCAGCAGCTCTCGGGGGATATGTAGGAGGCTGGCAACATTTTTGTCAATTGTGAGATCACTAGTAAAGATCTAACAACACTGAGTCATTCCCAGAACTACAGATGTATGGGCTTCTTAGAGTTCCAATTTGGCCCATTGCTAAAGAACACTGTGGCCTGTAGCTAATGTACTGGAGTTGGCTGGAATCTTTTTAAAGATAAGGTGCTACTCATGTCTGAAGCACATCTGGTGAAGGGGCCATAAGACCAGTGCATTTAAGGATGTTAGCAGCCAAAAATTCAAGCGAAAGGGGCTGGAGTATTTTCACTACATGTAAAGGGAAGCTGCTTGTTTATAAACCCTTTGGTTTTTAAAGGAACAGGTGTTCTTATTTGTTTTGTTAATACTTTAATAATCTCTGTGATATTTATTTACTCTTTGCCTAATTAGAACAGTGAAAGAAGTCCAGCTAGTTTCACTTCTAATTCTAGTCATATTTATTGTCGCACATGCCTCATACAGTGGGGCTTGGACATTGTGGCTATGTCTAGACTACAAGCCTCTTTCGAAAGAGGCTTTTTCGAAAGTATCTTTTGAAAAAGCCTCTTTCGAAAGAGAGAGTCTAGACTGCAATCACTTCTTTCGAAAAAGCGATCCGCTTTTTCGAAAGAGAGCACCCAGGCAGACTGGATCACTTTCCAGTTTGGGCCATTTTTTTCCACAACTGGCTACACCATATGAAATCATGTGCACTGCTTACTGAAATGAACCAAGACGTTGGTATGCATCTGACTATTCTGTATACTTCTGTATTCTAGTCTTTCACTAATAAGTTGATTGCTAATATCAATATTGTCTATTGAACATAGGAATGTATGGCCTGAGTTCACTTGCTTTGATTAAAGTAGGCAATGAAGGTCAATTTTGAAATCTGCTATAGCATGATGATGCTGTGAAACGTGGGTTTGCTAAAATTACAGAGGAATACAGAAATTTAAAAATTCAGGTAAATATTCCAGTTCATTTTAGGTTTTGAAAACATTGTTTTTACAGAATCTAATTTTTTGAGCAGATTTTGAAAGTGTGCTTTTAACTCTACATGATGTTGAATATTCTGCTTGTTTGTTAAGGCAGAATATGTATGGAATTAAAATGCCCACTGCATGATTTGCTTGTTCTATACAAGAAAAATAAAGATTGCATTATGTGAAAAAGCACTTGTCACTCTGGCAAATAGAAAGGGAGATGTAAACATTGTTTTTTTTTCTGATGCACTGAATTAAAAAAATCAGCAGGTAGACAGAAAACTGAAGATAAGAAACACAGTAAATAATACACATGTCAATATGGAAACTCAGTCAGTGACAGATGTTTCTTATTGTTTTTTCTGAATCATGTCTTCAGCCTTCAAAAATAAAGATAACTGGTAAAAAGATGGTTATCGTATATATCAATAACAAGAACAGAGAACTAGTCCTTATACATTATTTACACATTTTGATGTTTCTTATTCTTGTCCTGTTAAAAGTTCCAAAGTTCCCTTTAGAGTTTAAGATATTTATTTTTATATTCCAGTTAATTTTTATTTGAATTCAATATATGAATGTAATCTTGAATCTTTGAAATACAGATTAGTTTTTAATAATATTAGTTATCTTGCAGTATCTTCTTTGGAGTACTGCATTGACTTGTAAATAAATAATTTTGTCTTTGTAGTCAGACAAACAAAACGATAAATCATCTTAATATTTTGCAAGATTTTGTAAATACCACAAAGTTTCTGAATGCAAAATTCTGTTTAAAGTTAATGAGTAATGGAAAAAAATTACTTTTGTGCTATATATTTTAATATTTTTTAATTTTAAAATTTGTAGACCAGGGGCGGACAAAATATGGCCCCTCAAGCAGTTGAATCTGGCTTGTGGGCACAGCAGGAGCCTCAGCCTGGCTCCCTGCCTGTCCTGTCCCTAGATGCTGCTTAGAGCAGCTTTCTGAATTCTGGTGCCCAGGGAAGCAGGGGAGAGACTTTGCATGCTGTCCCTGTCCCTCCCCCCCCCCCCAGCATAATGTTGGAGCTCCCATTGGCTGATTATGGGCCAATGGGAGTTGCCTATTTGCAGAACAGGCAGCATGGCAGAAAATAAGCACCTCCTATCCAGAGTCTGCCTCTGGCACCCCAGCCCTTCCTTCCGTCCACCCTCTGTCCGTCCTCCTGCCCCCCAACCTCATGTAATCCAAAACCTATGCACCTCTGCTCTTGCTCCCATACTCCCTGCCAGACCCTACACCTCCCCCACTGCTCCTCCAGGTCACAACCCTCTCTCAGACTGTGCACTCCAATCCCCTATCCCCAGTCAGAACTCAGATCCCTGTACCCCCTCCTGCACTTCTGCCCCAGGACACAACCTCCTCCCAGACTCCTATCCAGACTCTGCATCCTCTCTTACATTGCTCCTCCAAGTCAGAATCCTCTCCTGCACCCATAACCCCTCCTGAATCCTGCACCCCTTTGTGCACCCCAGTCCACTGACCTAGGTTACAACCCCTTCCTTCACCCAAACTCACTCCTGCACCCCATCCCCTTACTCCAAGCTCCCTTCTGCACCCAGACTCCATCCCAGACCCTGCACCTTCTCCATTAATATCATGGAAGAGTGCAGCCCTAGACCACTTACCAAATTCTTGGAGTGCTCCACCGTTAAGGAAAAGTTGTGTCTACAGCCTGATTGCATAAACTAGGATAGGCCCAAATAACAGCTTCGGTTATGTGCTGGTGCAAGGGTGAGAGAGGATACAGTCCTACATTGGCTAATCTGTATCATTCATAGAAGCATTGGAAGGGATGCAGAATCTGCAGAGCTGCTATGTATCCTCCTGCAGAAGAGCTGGACACAAGATGGACACATTATGTTCATTTTTTAATCAGGACTGCAATGTCTATGAAATACACATAGCAATGGATGAATAGCAGACAAAAGCTATTAAATGAGAGAGAACGCATTATTGTAACTTTCACATAAGTACTGGTAAATTTTGGATGTGAATTCTGCATCTCACATTTGGCGAAGATATATTTATGACAAACAACAGATGCAGTCATGTGCTAATATGCTGGTGATGATATCAGTTAGCAGCTGGAAAATATATGTTATTTAATTCCATACCTCATGTGTGCATAAATGCATATTTTGCCCAAGCAGTGTGCTTGGTATTATTTTAAAATCTTTGAAACATATGTCATAAGAAAAGAAACCTCTGCTTATTGATAGGTTTTTTAAAATGATTATTTGGTGACTGAGGCAGCTCATTCTCAGATACATTTTATTATGTTATTTCATTCCAATAGTTACTACACAGCCATGATCAGCTAACACTGAAGTTTAGCTCAGTAATATTAATCTTTGATGAACTGAAGAATTACTTCATCATTAAATAGCATCATAGGAAGCTATACAGTAAGCCAGGCGTGATTCCCTGACATTGCATTATGATGCCTGTGCCTGTGACATTTCTGTGTTTCTCACAATACAGCATCACTGTGTCAGTGGATCTTTACAATGCAAACATTAGAATACAAAATCAGGACATCATGCCATCGCTAGTCTGTATGGTACTTTTGGACTTCCTTTTTTGAAGCTTTGTCTCTGAACTCAGCTCTACTCCTGGATGCTAGGATGGGAATGTTTCTTCTTTCTCTTCTGCCTTTTTCAGGATGTAATGTGTGCTTGTGGATATTCTCTTGTCCCTAGTTTCTGCTTCCTTCCCTGATTGTGGTAGAAAGTCTGCTGGTGTTTCCTCTATTCCCCTACCCTCTCACAAGGAGTTAAATCTGTGCGGATTGCATCTGTATATGTGATGGATTGTGGTCACTAAATGCTCTCCAGGCTTCTTCATTTGTGTCTGAGTGCTCCTTTGCCAGAACTTGGGTTGCTCTTAACTTTGAACAGAAAAAGTCAAAGACTGAAGAAAAGACTTATGCTTTGTCTATACTACGCAGCTTTTAGTGATGTGGCCACGTTGCCACAAATTGGGCAGTGTAAATGCTATTTCTCAGCACTTTTGTCGACAAAAAACTTCTACCCCCCACAAGCAGCATTTGCTTTGTCAGCAGGAGAACACTCCTGTGGACAAAACACTGTTTGCATGAGCACATGTGTGGCAAAACTTTAATCGTTTGCGGTAAGGGGTGAATGACAAAGGTTTTGTAGCTCTGTTGCCAGTGTAGACAAAGCCTTAGGGTATGTCTACACTACAAAGTTTTGTTGACAAAACAAATGTCAATATGCAAAAATCAACCATATAAAAACTGCAAAAGATGTTCACACTTGCTCCCACTCTTGACAAAGCACGTCCACATAGGAGACACCATCATTGACAAATATGAGCAGCCAAATGTGTGACAGTCATGCTGGGCCCCAGAGAAGGTAGGGAAGGGAAGGTGGCTATATGCTCCTGAAAGTGGTAGTGCCTCAGGTGAAAGTGGTGGAGTGAAGGCAGCCAGGCAGCCCTTCATGATATCTAGAATATAGTGTGCCATGCCACCCCCAAGTCCTTAGAGCTGCCCCGAGTGCACTGCATAACTCTGGGGCTCCAGGTACCGCCACTACCATAGCAGCAGCAGTGGCAGCAGCTGGGAGCCCTGGACCCCTTGGTGAGGTATGTCAAAGCAGCATAGCAGCCTGTTCCCCTTCCCCTGTAGCAGCAGTCTCCTGTCACTGTGTTCGTAGTGCAGGGCAGAACAGGAGCATTCCAATGATTTGTTCTTTGTTTGTTCTCTAAATGGAGTAGAACACTCAGCTGTCACATACTTCCCTGAGCTTTGAAAGGGGAGGGGCACATGCTTGTAGGGCAACAGAGATCAAAACACTGAGCAGAGCACTCAAAGCCGGCATTGTGGGATACTGGTGGAGGTCAGTTGTGTCAAAAACAAACAAACACCAACCAACTGCTCAACCAGCAGTGTCTGTACTGGTTCTTTGTTCACAATAAAGTGAAGGGGGAAAATGTTTCTCGTAGGGGTGGAAGTTTTTTGTCACCAAAACATGAGGGAAGAAGGTGTTTTCTTACAAAAGTCACATTGACTACATACACACTTACTGCTGTGTTGCCAAAAGGGCAGTTTTTGGCTACAAAACTTCATAGTGTAGACAAAGCCTTAGAGTTGCATGTAGGATCTTAAAGAGCCAAATTTAGATCAAGCCAGACTTGTATACAGGGTCATATACCAGGGAAAGGCAGTTGTTTCTAGTAATGTGAACAGGCACATTCTTCTCTCTTTACCTTAATGTACTGACAATAGTTACTTCAAATATATACAGATGTAAATGATAGAAGAATTAAGTTCCTCATCAAATAGAAACATGGAATATGTCATTATTTATAGGGAAAGAACAGTGAACTCTGGGCAAGGTTATTTTAATGGGCATTGGAACACAGGGAGAGTCCAATTTCAGGACTAGAGGTTTTACAAGTTTTTCTTTTATGACATTTATAAAACTTTATAAATTGGGATATGGAGATTTGCAATAGAAAACTTACATTTTTGTTAGATTTTCGCACCATGGAACATGCTGGGTATATATTTGTACCACTTAGAGTGTGCACACTTTTTGTGCATTTAATGTTATGCTTATCACCAGGGTGTCTGTGCATATTCAGCAGATGCAGCTATCTGGTATGGAGTAGATGTTATCACCACTACATCTGCATCCTTATTGTGCATCTGTAGGAGCAATTAAGAGGCAGGAGTAAGACCTGATGAATAAACACTCACCAAATACTATCAATGAGGTAGTCTTTCACATAGTCTTTAGTGAGATGCTTTTCTGCATTTGGAAAAAAAATACTTTAAAAGTCATATGAAAATAGAGGCATGCTCCTGTACAGCAATTACGTTAGACTGCTATCTATGCATGGAAAGTTACATGCACCTTAGTGGTATGTTTCTACTGATTTTAATGAGAGTGGAGGCTTTGCAGTGTATTCAGTTGGAGCTGAAGCAGATCCCATGTACTCAGTTACAAGGGTTGACTATGTTGCTTCTTTGTCTTAACCACCTTGGTCTTGCTGATCCCCGAACAGTGTATTTTTATGACATACATATTTTATTACTTGAGTTGGTTAAAGGCCAGTTGCCATCTTGCAAGCACTATATATAACACCCAATTGCTGGGTCAAACTCAAGGACTGAATTATGTTGCCCACCTAGCTAAGCCATTGTTGCATTTAGGCTATGTCCACACAACAGTGTTATTTTGGAATAACTAATGTTATTCTGAAATAACATAGTCCACGTCTACATAGCAAGTAGTTATTTTGACATAATGTTGAAATAATCTCATGCTGGAGGACTTCTTACTCGGACTCCTGTAACTCTCGTTTTATGAAGAGTAAGGGAAGTCAGAAGAAGAGTCTTCCTTCTTGGACTTCCTGCTGTGTAGGCTGCTCCAAAAGCCAAAATAAGCTATTTCAACTTAAGCTATGCAATTAATGCATTAGGAAGCTGGCCTGGAACTGAGATGTAAGGTTATTTGTTGACTCTGCTTGAGTTCTGTGAGGTTCAAGGCAATGGTGGGAGATGTTCTTCTCTCCCTTCCCAGTGAAACCAAAGAATGGGGAGCTTGGTTACCATATATGTCTTTTCATCTCCTCCTCTATGTGGTCAGGAGATGGAGGAATAGTAACTGCCAGTCAGGCAGAGTAGCTGCTTTAGAATGAATTATGCTATTTTCAAGAGCAGCAAGAATGAACAGATTGAATATTTGGCCATCCCAATTCAGTTGGGAATTATCCAGGTGAATATGTATGACTAATACTATTACTTTGTTAAATTTTATACTGAATTTGCAATTCCCTATTTGAATGACCCAGGGCTGGGGAATAGCATTCAGAGACCTTTACCACTAGGTAAACATGCAGTCTAAGTAAGTAGTGGTCAAAATTAATGTGAAATGAGTTGATACTCAGTCAGCCCCTAAGTACACAGGTCACCACATGACAAATGCCACAATTAAGTTGACATCTCAGCAAAGAGGCCACAGACTGAATGAGCATGGATGAGCTATTTGCTCAGTCTTAGGGACAATTCCTTCAGGTCTGGGCTGAGGCACATTGGCTGAAGGATGTGGAGAAGGCTGCACAGCTACTGTTGTATTCTGTACCTGTTCTGAAAAAAGAGAAATTCTATATCCAAGCCTGTTCAGAACCTTTCACAGACACTGTATTTAAAAAAGTTTAAAAATTCAAATCTGAATCCACAGATATCAGGAGAAAATGACCACTAGTTATTTAAAAAAACATAATTCTCAATATAAATATACCAATTTTGTTCTATTTGGTCTATTAGCAAAAATAACAGAATATAGAAAAGCACCACCTGGCAGTTGCACTTAAAGTATATTGAAGTATTTTGCTTACCTCCTAAATACTTAATATTTAACCAATTCCCAAGTAATATAAATCAACCTGAAAATAAAAGAAACAAAAAAGAACCCCCCCAACAAACCAGAATCAAAGCTAACCAAATAAATTCAGCTATCTTAAAGACACTATAGGATAGTAAGGATTAAATTATTGTGCCTATTCAGCACTGGTCCTCAGAAAATGAAAAAATACATGCAAACACGGAGAAAAACTCTCCTTATTTGAGCCACGTCTGCCATTTTGGTGGGCTTTTTAGTAATAACATTTCATAGATTTATACATTTTAAGATCTCTGGAATTAGAAATTACCTGACAGTTTTGTTGATGGTATTTTATTGTAAAAAAACCATTGTTCTTCTATATATTCTATATGTATCTTGTTATTCTTATAGAAACCAGTATTTTTTGGCAAACTGAACAATTTTGAGTTGAACCATAGAAATTAGTAATTATAAGAATAACAAAGAATAACCAAGTGAGTTATAAGATCAGGAATACATATTCCTGCGCATCCAGAAATATAATTTATGCTATCATGTGCCGAAAGTGTCCGTCTGCTATGTACATTGGACAAACGTCTCAGACACTTCGCCAAAGGATCAATGCCCACAAAACAGATATTTGACAGGATCACAAATAACTAATAACTGGTTTCTTGCCATTTCAACCAGAAAGGACACTGTTCTCAACAACCTAATTACCTGCATCCTACTCCAGAAGACTTTCAAATCTGCACTTGAAAGGGAATCCTCTGAACTGTCATTCATGCTAAAATTTGACACTCACCGTGGGGGACTCAACAAAGATACCAACTACCTTACCCATTACAAAGATAGCTTCCCCAATTATCACCTCTAATACCATTAGCTCACAGACATATACCTTTCCCCACCTCTAATATCATTAACTCACAGACATTTACCTTCCTTCCCTCCCCACCTCCCCATCCCCTTTCTGTTCTGAAATGTGATTTGTCCTTTTCATATGTGTTCGTTTTTTTTAATTGTATCCTTTGGTATATATGGTTGTGACTATTTTCTTCCACTATTTGATCTGAGGAAGTGGGTCTGGCCCACGAAAGCTCATCATCTAATAAACCATCTTGTTGGTCTTTAAAGTGCTAGATAGTCCTGTATTTTGTTATAAGAATAACAGTTCTTGCAGTTTTTTTGTGACCTCAATCAAGATCTCATTTCAGTGTGAGCACACATATGGGTAAATAAGCTGTAACTCAGATAACATTTCTTTGTTTTTAACCAAGCAAGAATTATTTTTGAAGATTTTTTTTAATTTTTAAATCTACAAAAGGTGCCTCAAGAATTTCAGATCTGTTGTGGTTCCTCACAGTTGCTAACGGTGCATCAGACTTCCTATTAATCTTTATATATGAATTATTTTATTATTAAAAACTGGTTATCAGAAAGTATGACAGCATGATAGGTTATAAAACAAGGCTATAGATTTTTGCAGTATATGATGTACATATTTAATAATCCTTAGATTTCCCAAAGTAAGCCTTTAACATTCCAGATCTTTCACCATGCATCTGCTACTGGCTTATAGCCACCAACCCACACAGATTTAGTTGAGGTAAATTAACTGAGGATAAGGAAATGGAAAGATCAATTCTTGCTACTAGGATTCTGAACATGATGTTTTTTTAAATACAGTTTTTTTCCGGGAGGAGGGTGTGTGTGTGTGTGTGTGTGTGTGTGTGTGTGTGTGTGTGTGTGGTTTCTTTAAATTACATACCTTATATGTCCCTCTTTTTTTCCTTTACAGATGGGGTTTATACAGATTAATGAGGACTTCATATTTATTGAGCCACTCAATCACACCTTGTCTGTGACAGGTCATGCACACAAGGTGTACAGACGAAAAAGATCCATAGAGGAGAAAGTTACTGAAAAGCTAACTCCTCATAATCAGTACTGTGGTGTTGTTACAGGTAATATAACAATCTCACTGAACAGATTGAATTTTAAATCAGGCATATTTTTAAAGATTACACATTACAGACACTGCCAATGAGACCCACACAGACATTCCTTCCCGATCCCAAATATGGTAATCACTTGGATCCTGAGCATGTGAGCAAGACCCACCAGCCAGATACCTGGGAAACAATTATCTGTAGTAACTCAGAGCCCTCCCCATATAGTGCCCCAATACTGACTACTGGCTATTTGCTGCTAGCATTTGCAGATCATGCTATTGTAGGCAATCTCCTGAAAATGATCAAACTGAATCTTAAAACTAGTTACAGTTTTTGACCCACTGCTCCCCATTGAAGGCTGTTCCAGAACTTCGTTCTCTGATGGTTATAAATCTTTGTCTAATTTAAAAACTAAACTTGTTGATGTCCAGTTTATATCCATTTGTTCTTGTGTCCACTTAACTCAAATAACTCTCCTCTCTCCCAGGCATTTATTCCACCAATGTATTGTATCAATGTTTCCCCCCATCAAGTGATTTTCATAGTGAGTGGTTCTACTTTCTAATGTGACCTATTCTTTAGTACTTACTATGTTGATAATCCATTCTGGTCCATTCAGTTCTTTGGCTTGTGTTTTCACAGTTTCACCTGCCCTGCATATTTGGAGAGCTTTTCAATGTGTCTCTCTTACCACATTGTCTTCAATGCCACGAATGATTCTAGCTTTGAGTAGAGATGTTATCAGGTTACCAAAGTTACAGATTTTACTGAGTTTTCTTAATTCTGTGACATGTTGCTCTATGGCATCATCAGTTTTTTTGCATGCATGTAAAATTTGTTCTTTATCAATTCCTTTTTGGCATGCAGTATTCCTTGAATGTAGTCAGTATTGTATTTAATTTCATGCTTTCACCTTCTTCAAACTTAAAAGTTGTTATAAATATCCAGTGTTTCCTCCCCAACAACATGCAAAAAATCCAGATGATTTCACTTCATTTTTCTCCTCTGCCCCTATCGCTGCTAAATATAATTTAAATCTCTGTTTGAATTGTTTCCACTTCTACTACACATCAATTGTAGGCTCCCCACCCTCACTCCCTTACTTAAGCTAGTCAAGCTGCCATTGTGCTCACCAAAATACATGCAGAAGTCTCTGTGCTGGTGCTCCCTATGCTTCTCTGGGTTATCCCTTGGACCTTGCTTTCAATTACAAAACCGGGAGTGACCTTCAAAATCACTGCTGTTTCCTTCTCATTCATTACTGACACCATATAAAGACAGTGGGTTCATTACTGACAGATCCTCTCCACCCCTAAAGATTTTTAAGTCCCAGCTTGACAAATCCCTGGCTGGGATGACTTAGTTGGGATTGGTCCTGCTTTTAGCAGAGAGATGAAATTGATGACTTCCTAAGGTCTCTTACAACCATATGATTCTATGATTTTATGACTGTCTCTTATGAGGAGTCATCTACAAATCATTATCTTTCATAAATATATCTGTACAGATAAAGTTGTATTTTTTTCACTTCTACATGAGTTATATTTCTTGACGTCGTTAAACCTAAGATTATTATTTTAGTACTTTTGTGAAAAGTTTCTCTTAAGTTTTGGAAAGCATTCTGTAATTAATAAAATGGAATACAAGAATATACTGTATAGAATGAGATTATTTATGAAACATTTTGCTCAAATCTCTGATTGACTCAACCATCTCAAAAGAATTGTTGCAATCTGCAGCATAAATTCTCTTTCAAATATAGGGCCCAAGCCCATGCAATGAGGTCTGAGAGGTTTTTTTTACTTGACTTAAATGGGAGCAAAAGCAGATAAATGTCCAATATGAGTCATAGATAGCATTTGCATTTTATTACGTTGTTTCAGTCGCATTTAAAATGAGCATTGCTAATTATTGTATAAATACCTGGCACCTATCTGTGGAAATAAATACAAATACCTTTTTTTATAATAGCCTAAACCTGCAGGCCATGTACACGCTGGAACATATTTGCAGTCCAGCCTGGTAGACCTGGCATCCCTGGGGTATGTGTCTGAACCCAAACTCCTCCCCTCCCTGCCACTGCCCTGCCATCTCTCCCCATTGCACCCTTGCTCTGGCAAGGGATCTCAGGGATCACCAGGGGAGCCTGGCATGGGGCAGCAGCAGTGGTTGAGCCCCGCTGCACTCCTCACAGCGGTGGCGGGAGCTGCTGGAAAGCAGAGCACTATTGGTGGGTGTACTCACTCTGCTATGCTTTGCTTTCAGCTGAGGAGCCAGGAAGACATAGCAGAAGAGGGTGGGGCGGTGGCAGAAAGAGGTGGGATTTGAGGGGACGGATTCAGTTACTCCCCCCCAGGTCACTGTATCTCCTGGGCCAAATTGAAAATATGCTCCAGCCCAGAGATGGCCCATGGACTGTGAAGTTGAGAGCCCTGGACTAAACTGTAGTGGGAATTTTATTGTATTGTTGAAGGAGCAGCTTTAGATAAACAAGAACTATGCATTCATGATGTTAATACATTTTCAATTTGGATTTTATTGTGTGCTTATAAACTCATTTACTCAAGACATCTTGTGTGCGTTATTTAATTTGTATATAATTACAACAACTTTTACATTAAAGTCCTGTTTTTTAGTCTTTTTTGTAAAACAGAGAAAAGCATTTAAATTAAGTTCTTCAGTATGTATGATATTCAGACCATTTCTTTCATACCAGAGTTTGTCCCTTGATCTTTACTAATGAATTGGTCCATGTGTACAACATGCTCTTTTTCCTTTGGGGTGTGAATGTGTTCAATCAGATTTTTCTTTCTGTGTGCTCAGAGGAGAGGGGAAAGAGAAGCATGTGGACTGCGGGTTTTCCTGTGTTTTCAGGGTGATATTTATGTAACTTCAGTGAGCCTATATTTGTGCCATACTATGACATGAATTAGTATTTGTCCAGTTTTACTTGTTACATTGTATTTTAAATGCAAGTACAGTGGAACCCCTATTTTACTAACTGGGCATTGAGAGGTTCATTAAATTGAATGTCAATAGTGCACGTCTTTCTTCTTGACCCACAAAACAATAGAAAGTGATTTTGAGTGTATAAAAGGCATCGGAGTATGAAGGGATGTGTCTTTGTATTTCATCAACATCGTCATTATGTGATTTTTTTTCCTTACCCTCTTGGGAAGAATGGGTTGTTCATAAAACTGGTGTTTGTAAAATCCAAGTTTTATGGTGATCCTGTACCTGTATTTATCACTCCACTCAGAGATGTCTTGGCAACGACATATTATGTATAGTTATTTTTCCAGCAGATCCTAAAAATATCACTTCAGTGACACTAACATAAAACTTCTACATTAAAGGATGAATTCATGTAGCAATATTTTTATGTTACAGATAAAAGAAAATCCAGGAATCAAAAACTAGGAGGAAGAGGAAGAAAAAAAAGATACTCCTATAAATTACCTCAGGAGTACAATATAGAAACTGTAGTGGTTGCTGATCCAGCTATGGTTTCATATCATGGAGCAGATGCTGCTAGGAGATTTATTTTAACCATCTTAAATATGGTAGGAACTGCTTAGAACTTATCTGGGTATTTTGTCAGAATGAAAAATGCATGAATGGGAGACTGATGGAATTAACTTGTTGCACTTGCTCAACAGGGATAATTAAATGTGAGTGGTCATTCTGTAAAATTCAACAGGCTATCAGAATGTACCATGAATGTTCAGCAGCACGGAAGCTATGATTCTGCATACATTTCTTGTACCTTCAATAAGGAAGCTAAAGAAGTGGGAGTTGAGCAGCCTGATTGTTTGATTAGAGCCCCATAATGTCATTTGAAATCTATTCAGGATGAATGCTTAGGACAAAAGTTTGATCTGGATTCCTTATGAAGGGGTGACTCTTCTCATTTGAAGGATTATTCGATACTCTTGATGGCTGGAGGAGAAGCAATATTACCGTGTCCGACAAAGTTATGTTTTCTCTTAGCAAGGAATGTGAATGCAATATACTTATCTGATTCACAAGGCAGTGAAAATTAATAACTGTAGTATGTAAGGGAAAAATCACAGAAGTAAAGGATCATGAAATGAAGAGTGGGTAAAAACTTAAAATCAAAGAATACTAGACCTGGAAGGGACCTAGAGAGATCATCAGGTCCTGTCTCTGCCCTCATGGCAGGACCAGGCACCATCTAGATAATCTCTGATTGATGTTTATTTAGCCTGCTTTTAAATATCTCCAATGATGGAGATCCCACAACTTCCCTATGCAATCTATTTTGGTGCTTAACCACGCTCTCAGTTAAGATATTTTCCTAATGACCAACGTAAATCTCCCTTGCGATTTAAACCCATTGATTCTTGTCCTACCGTGAAAGATTAAGGAGAATATTTTTTTCACCTTCTTCCTTGTAACACCCTTTTAGGTACTTAAAAGCTGCTATCATGACCCCTCTAAGTCTTCCCTTTTCCAAACCAAACAAACCAATTCTTGATCACAACTACTCTGTTTTCCCCTGACTTATTGCTTTGTGCTGTCTGCTGTCCAATGTTAGCATCAGCTGAGGAGCTGAAAGCTACACTGGGCCCCTAGCCAAGATTGGGGGAGGGGCAGCTCTGCGCTCCTGGAAGGGGCAGAGACCTTGGGCAGAAGGGGCAGGGGATGGGGTGGGGTGGGGGCAACTAGCCTTCAACACCACCTGGAGTATGCCACATCTTCCCCCCTCAATCCTTGCAGTTATTCCAAGCATGCTGCATGTGGCTCCCGTGGCGATATAAAGGGTCTGAGGCTCTGGGTGCTGCTGCTGCTACAGTAGTAGCCTTTTCAAATTGCTGGGCCCTGGGGCAGTTACCCTCTTTGGGCTTGTCTAGAATACAGGGAAAATTCGAAAGAGGATATGCAAATTCTGCAGGAATTTGTATTTCTTCTTCCTATCTCACTTTCAAAAGCAGAGCTTTCAAACGTGAAAGTAATATAGACGCGTTTTTTTGGCACCCCCCCCTTTTTCAAAAATCCGCTTTTCCTCAAAATATGAGATTTACATGGCTTTTTGAAAAGGGGGGGGGGTTGCCCCAAAAAACGCGTCTAGATTACTTTCACTTTTGAAAGCTCTGCTTTCAAAAGTGAGATTGGAAGAAGATATGCAAATTCCCACAGAATTTGAATATCCTCTTTCGATTCTTCCCCGTAGTCTAGACATAGCCTTAGTTTCCCCTCGCTCTTATTGGTGGGCCTGAGCCTTGGTCCCTCATTTATTTCAGCAGGACTCATGGCGTAACATTACGTACATGTGTAAGTGTTTGAATAAACGGACTTTAGTTTTTAAAGCTCTTTCAAGGTCATCTGGAAAAAAAGATAGAGCCCTTCTAGGAAACTTGGACCAAACACTGAATAAACTTTTATCTTTGTCCTCTTCTCCCCACCTCAAAAATGGTAATATCTAAGTATTGTGCTGTATTTAATGTGTAGAAAAGTCAAATGTCAATTCAAAGTTCTACAAAACTAGAGATACTTAAATTCTGAGATTTGGGGTTTTTTTAAGGCTGTATCGTACTCTGTGTCCAGTGGAAGCACTCATGTTTGTTTGTTTCTTTTGTTTTTGTTACAGGTTTTTAACCTTTTCCAGCATAAGAGCCTTGGAATGCAAGTGACTCTCCGTGTGACTAAGCTTGTTCTGCTGCATGAGACTCCAGTAAGAAAGTACTGCATATGTCTTATTCTGTGACAAGACATTTTAGAATGACTAGAAGGGTAGGGACATGCTGCTTGCTGAGTCATTAAGACATAAAATATTCATCACTTATAACACCCGGATAATTTTTCTTCATTACCTTCTGCCCATTCATAATTATTTGTATTATTAACATTTATTTGTAGTGGTGAGAGGCTGTAAACAAAATTGAAAGTTCATAGGACTAGGTTCTATACATGCACCTTGTGACAGACAATTCTTATACCTAGTACATTTCATAATTAAGAACTGTATGGCTTTCTTCAAGTAACCTAAAAATTATAAATTATTTTTTTCTTAGTCCAATAAAACTTTTTTGGAATTCACTGTTATTTACAAATTCAGTCCATTATCAGCTGGGTTTTTTTCCCCCTTTGCATGTGGAAATCTCACTGTGAAAGCAAAATCCTTTTAGCTTTAAAGCTTACAGTTGTAAAATTTTATATAGGTCAGTCATATCAACAAAAGTGTAGCACCAATCTTTCATGTTATTCATAAATTATTTTAGAACTCATCTTTTAAATCCTATTCCCTTGTTAAAGAAATGAGCCACATACTGTAGTACGTTCTGAAGTGACCTATGGTTCCCTTATCATATTTTAGAGCAGTAATATATAGACTTTTTGTTATTTTACAAAGTCTCTGAGAGCTTTTCATATTTCAGTTTGAGGTCATAAAAATAAAATATGGAATCTTATACACATCTTAATTTAGACATTTAAAGACATTAAATTATACTTATTCTAGTAGCTAAAGAAGCATTTCTTGTTTGGATATACAGTAATCCTCTCAGCAGGAAAAAAAAGACCTCTCAAATCCAAACACTGGATCTTGGCATCAGTGCTCTCTCTAGATGCAATGAACTCCAGCTTATATCAACGGAAGATCAGCACATATGGGGAGAAGAATTTGGGTGACAAGTTCCACTGTATGTATCTGAGGGCATAATTTTCACCAGCATTGATTTAATTAAAATCAAATGAGGATGGCTTCTGTTCTTGAAGTTAAAACAATTGTGTCATGTATATTTTATGATATAAAATAGAATATTTTTATTAACTGAAGCAAAGCATGTGATTATATTTCTAAAATTATTTGAGAACATTTTTCTTTTTTATGTTATACCTTGTATATACTACAGGAAAAAAAATAATTAAAGTGAAAAACAAGGAATCAGAAATATATTCATGTCTAGACATCTATATATATTAATAATTAATGGCAGACAAATCTGTCATAACAGTGTCACATGAGTAATTAGGACTAACTGGTAGGGCTGCCAATTTTCTAATCACTCAGAGCTGAACATTCTTTTCTCACCTCCTGCCCTGAGGCCCTGCCTCTACCCTGCCCCTTTTCTGAGATCCCCCACTCACTCCATCCCCCCTCTTTCTGTTGCTCACTCTCACCCACCCTCACTTACAGTCTCATTTTTACTGGGCGGAGGCAGGCAGGATACAGGGAGGGACCAGAAATGAGAGGTTTAGGATGTAGAAGGGAGATCTAGGAGGGAGTTTGGGCATGGGAGGGGGCTCAGTGTTGGGGTAGGGTGCTGGAGTGTGTGTGTGGGTGCAGGGTGTGGGCTCTGGGAGGGAGTGTAGGTATGGGAAGGAGTTCAGAGCTGGGACAGGGGATTGAGGTGTGGGGGGGCTGTGGGGAGTTGGATCCGAATAGCACTTACTTCGGGGAGAGGAGAGCTCCCTGGTGACATGTCTTTTGGCTCTAGATAAAGGCATGGCAAGGCAGTGACTCTGCATGGTGCACACTGCTTCTCCCCTTCCCTGCAGCTCCCATTGGCTGTGATTCCAAGCCAATGGGAGCTGTGGAGCTGGTGCCTGAGGCAGGAGTAGTGCCTAGGAGTCATAGGGACATCTCACTATAGACTTTGAATAATCCATTCAGCAGTGCTGATTGGAGCCAGCAGGGTCTCTTTTTGACCAGACATTCCAGCTGAAAACCAGTCACCTGGCAATCCCAACTGTGGGGTGAGGCATTCATAGGAAATTCTGATACTTGGGTAAAAATTGTGCTCAGCTTTGTTATCTCATAACTTGCATACTGTTAATTAAGATGAGAAAATTATATATTGTGGTTTATGTTTTCATATCATAAAACAAGCATTTCCATTTTCAGGCAGATATGTATATTGGACACCATGGGGAAAAAATGCTGGAGAGTTTCTGTAAGTGGCAACATGAGGAGTTTGGCAAGAAGAATGATATACATTTAGAAATGTCAACAAGCTGGGGAGAAGACATGTCATCAGTAGATGCAGCTATACTCATCACAAGGTAACATTTTCTAAAACAGTCTCTTAAAAATAGCCACATCTTGGTGGCAGGACTGCAGAGCTAGAGGAGTTCAGTTGTCTTGTGAAGTGACACAATTTGGCTCTAGCATTAGCTTTGAAAAGAAATGTGACTACAGACTTCTCTTCTGCTCTTTTATGGTAATTAAAATAAGGTATTTTTAGAGATCAAGTTGTGAGAAGAAGAGGGGTTGGAACAAACTGATGATATAAAAAACAGTTTGTCAACAAGCCCAGACGTTATATATCCAGGAGTTTTGAAGGAGTTTCAGTATGAAGTGACTAAGTGGCTAACAAAAATATGCAATCTCTCATTTAAAACAGCTACTGTTCCAGAGACTTGGAGGGTAATACATGTACTTAGGGGGGAGCTAAATAACAGAGCAGTACTTTTTACATCTTGAATCTGGAAAATTGGTCAAAGTGATCATTAAAAATTAAACACCTGGAATGATAAAATCTAACCAGTGTGCGATTTTTGTTGTTGTTTTTTTTGGTACTATACTAGCGTTTTTAAAATATTTAAATAACCAATTGGCATTATTTAGATTTTTCAGAATAGAGTTGGATAAAACTGTCAATTCACAATAGAAAAAAATATATATCTTTTGAGGAGTACCTCAAGGTTTGGGTCTGGTTGTTTAATAAATATATTATTGACCTGGAAAAGGTTGAACAGTGAGATAGAAAAATTTGGAAGTTATGAAAAAATTATTTAGGTTAATCAAGACAAAAGAGAGGACTGTGGAGAACTTCAGTGTCAATAAGTACAAAGTTAAGTATTTTGGAGGAGAAAAGTAAACTATTCATACACAGTCCAAGGTGCTAAATTTACTAAATATAAAATTAATATAATTATATCATATAAATTCAGGAGAGGGTGTGACAGATTTCTGATACCAATGTGCCTCAGGGTATGTCTACACTTGCCCCCTAGTTTGGACTAGGGAGGCAAATGAAGCATACCGAAGTTGCTAATGAAGCATGGGATTTAAATATCCCACGCTTTGATTAGCATATTCATGGCCAGTCACCATTTTAAAATGCCGGTAGCCTGAATTAACTCGCCGCGTGTAGACGCGGTAGTCCGATCCAAAACCCTTCCCTCGAATTAACTGTTACTCCTCAGCGTGAGGAGTACCGCATCTACACGCGGTGAATTAATTCGAGCTACTGGCATTTTAAAATGGCGACCGGCAGCGAATATGCTAATCAAGCATGGGATATTTAAATCCCATGCTTCATTAGCAACTTCGGTATACTTCATTTGCCTCCCTAGTCCGAACTAGGGGGCAAGTGTAGACATACCCTGAGGCATCAGGTGATCAGGCTGAAGCCACAGGATTGTTAAGGGAGGAGATGACGGAATACACCAAGTGCCTAAATTTTAAAGCTTTGTTGATAAAATAATAAAATAACAGCAGAGAGTGATGGGTGCTTCCCAAGTCACTCAGAGGAAGGAAGAAAGCGTTAGTGCCCTGAGCCCTAACCCACTTTCATACTCACACACACACTACCCAAGGCTGGCCAGACCTGGGTGTAACAGTAAGAAGAAGAGGGGGAAGGGTGGATGGGAGTTTGGTCCTGTGCACACAGGTCGTCCAGAGTCCACTGTGATCTCTCTGAATTGCTCCAGCTCTCAGGAGGGTTTTAAGTCCTGGGCTCCTTTGGAGGTGTTCCATTCTGCGACCTCTGTTCCTGGTGCGCTTTGTGCCAGTCCAAACCGGCTTTCTGTGGTTTCCTTGACTTTCCCAAAACACACCAGCTAGACTCTATTGTTCTCTTTATTTTTCTCCGTGCTGGCCTTCACCTGCCTTGTGTGTTATGGGCTGGCTCTGCAGGTCTGTTCAGTTGAATTTGTCTTTTTCATGGCTGGTTGGTGGATTCCAGGCCCCCCTCTTTCTTGGCCGGCAGCCGAGAGTCAGATGTGTGCTGTGGCCTTGAGCTGGCTAGAGCCAGCGTCTTATCTTCGGGCATAGCAGGAGTGGAGTTTACCCATTTTCTGCTCTCTTCATCTTTCCCCTCCCCCCCGGCCTCTTGTGACCTGCAAAGGAATCCTTCATTAATTCCACACTCACACCTTTGACCCTTCCCAAAATGTCCTGCGATGCTTGCAACAGCGTTAGCAATATACAATGCTGACCTGCCTCCCCAGGGGGACCCCTTGAGGGAGGGAGCCATTGGGGTGTGACAAGGGAACTGGGTATCATTGTGAACTGCTCAATAAAGACTTGCGCAATGTGCATTTGCAGCCAAAAAAAAAACCCAGCAAAAAGCAAACAAAGTGTTACATTATATTAGGAATAGGATAGAAAATAAAGCAGAAAATGTCATAATGCCATGATATAAATCAATGGTGCTGCCTCATTTGAAGAGAAATATTGCAGAATAACAGGGGTTCAGTGAATGGTGACAGATAATGGGGGGGAGTTGGAAAAACTCTCATTACGAGACACGGAAAAGTTTATAATTGTTTATCTTAGAAAGGTGTGGAGACACAATCATAGAATCATAGAACACTAGAACTGTAAGGGATCTGGAGAGGTCATTGAGTCCAGTCCCGCACCCTCACGGCAGGACCCAGTACTGTCTAGACCATCCCTGATAGATGTCTGTCTAACCTGCTCTTAAATATCTCCAGAGATGGAGATTCCACAACCTGCCTTGGCAACTTATGCCAGTGTTTAACCACCCTGACAGTTACGAATTTTTTCCTAATGTCCAGCCTAAACCTCCCTTGCTGCAGTTTAAGCTCATTGCTTCTTGTCCTATCCTTGGACGCCAGGGAGAACAGTACATATAATGATGAATAATATATAGCAGATTGGTTGGGAGCCTCTGTTCTTCCTGTTTCATAATACAATTAATTTAAGAAATGGCAAATGCAAAACCAATAAAAGGATTTTTTTCCCACTCCACATATAGACAGACTGGAATTCATTGCCATGTGAAGTCCCTGAGGCAAAGAACTTAGCTAGATTCAAAGTGGAATTGGACATTTTTATGGATAGCAAATTGATTTCAGTAGGACTTAAGTGCTTGGGCATCTCTGAAAATCTCACTAGGCACCTATCTTGATTGCTCAGAACTGAAATACCTTTGAAAATATGGACCTTAACTCCCCTGTACTTCCATTTCCTCTTAAATGGAGAATAACACTTGAGGTTTGTCTTGGCTAGAATAAGAAAAATGTTTTTAAAGGGGTTAGCTAGCACATTCTAGCGTATATTTTCTAAAACCGGTGGAGATAAGGCAAAGTATATTTTAGTATGTGCTAGTTGGTCAGGTTGAAGTCTAATATAAACATTAAACATACTACTATTTCCCTATGATAGTGTGCTTGGATGGCCAGGGAGCCTAGTGGTTAGTGCACCTGACTTCCAGCCCCTTGCTTCTTTGCTAGGGTGGCAGAGGTGCCTTATTCCTAACCTTAGGCCAGGGATCTTTCTGAGCCTCAGATCTTAACAGGTGTGGTAGGTGGACACGGGCCCTCCAGGATTCTCTTCAGGAATTAAGAAGTTAATTTTTAATTCAAGATTTTGTCATGTGATGAAACCTTCAGGAATATGCCCAACCAAACCTGGCAACCTTAGGGCCCTCCCTTTCCACTGGGTCCCAGTGGCTCTTTGGAAACCAGCACTAGCAGAATTCTGCCTTGGGCTCCTTCCTATCTTTATCCCTTCAATTTGGGGCATGGCCCCAATAATACAAACTATCTTGTGGTGCCCCTCGTCCACCTTTTGCAACATTCTGCTACTATTTCTGGTCTGTCTGGGGCTCAGGAACAGGCCCAATCCTGTGATGTCCTTAAAGTCAAATAGTGAAGTTCACTCACTGCTCGGTGCTCCCAATTACCTCAACAGTTTCTCTTAGTCAGAGATGCATTACTTGTTCCCCCACAGTTGTCCTGGCTGTCAGGTTTGTGGTGAAACTCCCCTCAAGTAGAGAGACCACCAGCCTCTTCACCAGTCAGCCCTGAACTTTTTCCCTTTTTCTTTGCTTTCTCATTTTTATGATGAAGCAGACTTGACTGAATGCTCTATAGCTGCCGCCAACAAAAATTCCTCAGTACTTAGCAGTTTATATTTTTTCACTCTGCCCTTTGTCTTTCAGGTAATGTAACAATGCCTTTTTAATAGTACCCCTATTCATGTGATATTTTTACTAAACAACATAATGTAATTTATCAGAAGTCTTTGAATTCATCAGAGAGCTTTTTCCTTTTCTTTTTCAAAGCCCATAAAAAGTGATCAGTTTGTTTCACCTTACAGAGTGCACATAGTCTTGTGTCTACTTATTCAAAAAAAGAGTTTTGTTTAAAACATGATGTCCAGTTAGTGCTTTAAACAAATGCATTTTGCTATTCCTATTTTGGCCCTCTTATGTGCCTCCATCCTCAACTGTAGGGCACAATCTAAAAAACTCCTTCTTTTATTAATCCAAATTTGTTGTCATTCCTCTTTTTAAATGTTTTTGCAGTAGGCTTTTGAATTCCTGTTTATTCAGTGATATTTCTGTGTCAAGCCTTCCATTTCTTACAGCATGTTTAGCAGAGATGTAAAATACCATTTAATCAGTTAACTGGTTAAACGTTACGTTTAACCGGTTAACCGCTTACACAGGGAAATTGGGGCAGGTGGGGAACTGCTACACCCTGGCTGAGTTGGAATGATTCCCTGCCCCTGTGTGGTATAGTGGGCATGAATGGGCTGGAATGCCGCCCACCCAGCTGAGCTGGAGTGGCCCCCTGTCCACGGCGTGGCTCTGGCCAGCCTGGAGTACCCCTCTGCCCATGGTGCAGTGGGCCTGGAGTGGGCTGGAGCAGTCCTCCACCATGGGCAGGGACTGTTCTAGTTGGGCTAGGCCCAGTATATTGCACCACTGTGGGGTGGGAGGCCTACTTCAGCTCAGCTAGGCTGCTGGGTAACTGGTAAGGATCACCCGCTTGCCAGTTAACTGGTTATCTGCTGACATCACTAATGTTTAGTTGGTTTGTTTTCCGTTTCAGTTCCTGTTATTCCAGTAGGCATTAGAATCCAAGCTAATGCTCCATGTCTGTACTAGCGCCAGATGTACCCAGATCTAATTTAATTCTAGGATAATTGCTACTAGTTTGACTGTCATGATATGCTTTTATATTGTATGCTAAAACTGAGAATTAGTGGATCTGTCATCTCTACTCTTCCTGGGTTATTGTTTTTTGTTTTTGTTTTTGGCACAGCTGAATGTATTTGACATACATATTTAACACTTTTCAATGTTTTCTCTGTAATTTTACTCAGGACATAAGGCCAATTGGTTTACAGGCATCCAATTTTGTCAACAGTATGGCTGGCTTTTGTATTAAGAGTTATTACTGCATCTTTGCATCCTAATTATATCACTCCTCCTCTCTATAACGTTATATCATTCCAAGAGGCCTCTCAAACTTCTTTTAGGCCAATGTTTAAATATTATGCTACATATATTATCTTTACCTCAGGATGATTTTTTTACACCTATCAATAGCTTTTAAAAGTTTCTGAATACTACACCATTAATTCAGTATAGTACCATCATTGTTACTTTAACTACATAAAATCTCTTCTCATCATTGAATTATTTTTTAATCCAATGGAAAATTTCACCTTTAATGTCAAAAACTTCTGCTTCCTCATTAATAGAACTGTTAACTATTTGCCAAACTCAATGAGACTTTGGATGCAGTTGCTCTTAAATTTCAATAAAATTTGTTTTTCAAATTTGCCTGTATATTTTTGATGACAGTGCATTTAATTATCCACTTGCAGTACTTCCTCCAATTCTCTAATTCTTTATATTATGGTTTTGTTTTGTTTTTTTGGCTACAATCTTACTTCTCTTATTACATCTTCACTATTCATTGTACTGTTTAGCTATTTATAGGCTTTTTCCCTTTCTTTAACTGTTACATTTCACTTCTTATTACACCATAGAAATGAGTTTCTCGTTTTGAGGTAGTTAAGTATCCAATGTTTGGCTACTTTGTTACATTGCCACTGAAATTCTCTGTCAAGCTGTGTGCATTTCAGTCAGATATTTAGCTGTCAACTTATTTTAGCTTTCCTAAGCTTTTGGAAACAATGAGTAGTCCTGTGGCACCTTAGGCTATGTCTACACAGCAGTGTTATTTTGGAATAACTGGCGTTCTTCTGAAATAACAATGTCCGCATCTACAGTACAAGCAATTATTTACATAACGTTGAAATAATGTTGAGCTGGAGGACTAGATCACAACTCACCCCCAGACCTTCTATCCCAACCTGCACTCCTCCCGTAGACCAGAATCCTCTTTTGGGTTATGTCTACACTGCCACCCTAGTTCGAACTAGGGTGGCTAATGTAGGCATTCGAACTTGCAAATGAAGCCCGAGATTTAAATATCCTGGACTTCATTTGCATGTTCCTAGGCGGGCGCCATTTTTAAATGCCCGTAGTTCGAACTACCTGCTCGCAGCTACATGCGGCACGGACATGATAGTTCGAATTAAAGCTCCTAAATCGAACTACTGTTATTCCTCCTGCAAGGAGGTTTAACAGTTGTTCGAATTAGGAGCTTTAATTTGAACTACCTAGTCCATGCCGCGTGTAGCCACGGGCAGGTAGTTCGAACTACGGGCATTTAAAAATGGCCCCTGCTCGGGAACATGCAAATGAAGTCCAGGATATTTAAATCCCAGCTTCATTTGCAAGTTCAAATGCCTACATTAGCCACCCTAGTTCAAACTAGGGTGGCAGTGTAGACATACCTTTGTACCCATACCTCCTACCAGATCTTGCACCCCAATCCTCTGCTCCAGATCACGGTTCCCTCTAAGGTGTATGCCTGTGTGGGCATGCATCAAGGATCTGCCTACCTCCTGTAACCCTGATTGTAGAAGTAGTGAGGGAAGTTGGAGGAAGAGTGCTCTAATTCAGACTTCCTGCTGTGTAGACAGCACCAAAAACTGAAATAAGCTATTTTGACTTAAGCTATGCAATTGATGTAGCTCAGGTTGTGTAGCTTCTTTTGGCTTTTGCTCTGCTGTGTAGACGTGTCCTCAGTCTAACAAAAATATGTAGAATCATAAGCTTTTATGGGTAAGACCCACTTCATCAGATGGCTTATGATACTATATATTTTTGTTATTTTCTAAAGTGCCACAGGAATACTTATTGTTTTTAAAGTTACAAACTAACATGGACAGCCCTCTGAGACTTTTTAGCTTTTAGAAGCTGATCAGCTTGGTATTTGTCCTCACATTGAACTAAAAAATTCCTGTCTCCCAGCTTTCTGGTTCTTACTATATCCCTTAATGCTATTTTTTTAAATTCAGTCAGCTACTTCTACAGGGCTAATGTCACCTAATCTTATCTCTTTGGCTAGGGATTTTACAATACAACATTAGTTTTTCCTTCCTCAGATTTGCATTTTTTGCCGATGTCATTATTATGATCATTTGATTCTATTTTTACTCTTTTCCCCTTACTTTGTATCCATTTTCCTTCTCTAGTAGAATTTTTTTTCAGTTTTTAAAATGACTTCATGTTGAGTCAGATTATCTTCCAGTCCAGTCTACCAGGCCTAAACGGAGTGCGTTTTCTCCTTCTCTTTTCCCTCCAGGACTGGCAGTGGCTATAGATACAGTAGAACAGGACTACCAGTGACCATGGGCTCTCTTTAACCCCATTTCTCATTGGTGTGAGGTTTCTCTGCTCACATTAGGGCAGACTGCAAGAAATACAGGAGACAATCCCCAACTCTGGTGTTTTATTCTATAATTAGATTCACTGAGCCAGTAACTAAAGGCCTTCACTGGTTAACTGGTTAACAAGAAGCCTGGTACAACCCCTTTAGGCGTTCCCACCCTTGGTTCCCATCTAGACAAAATGATCTAATATAGTGGTGTGTTACTGAAAACTCTGTTCACCATAAAGTTCTACCGATCCCAAAGGATCAGTCACATAAAGATCAATGGGTCATAGAGATTTCAGATCTTACCAAAATATCACACTGCCAGTCCTTAGTAACGTAACTAAAGATTTATTAATAACAGAAAAGAAAGTTATTGAATCATTAAAGAATCCTATATACAGACAGTCCCCGGGTTACGTACAAGATAGGGACTGTAGGATTGTTCTAAAGTTCAATTTGTACGTAAGTTGGAACTGGCGTCCAGATTCAGCCGCTGCTGAAACTGACCAGCGGCTGACTACAGGAAGCCCGAGGCAGAGTTTCTCTGCCCTGGGCTTCCTGGATTCAGCCGCTGATCAGTTTCAACAGCGGCTGAATCTGGATGCCTGGGACAGTACAGCTGGGGCGCTGCCGGTTGGTCCCGCAGCGCCGCTCCTCGGTCAGTTTCAGCAGCGGCTGAATTAGGATGCCTGGGGCAGAGCAGCTGGGGTGCTGCTGGGTTGGTCCAGTAGCGCCGAGGAGCGGCGCTACTGGACCAACCCAGCAGCACCCCAGCTGCTCTGCCCCAGGCGTCCCCAAGTCAGGCGCTGCTGAAACTGACCGAGGAGCGGCGCTGTGGAACCAACCGGCAGCACCCCAGCTGCTCTGCCCCAGGCGTCCGCGAGAAAAGCCTGGTCTGCTGGGGGGGGGGGGGAGAGGGTGCACGAGCTGCGCGCCCCCCCCCCCCCACCCAGCAGACCAGGGAGACGCGGGCAGCGGGACCGAGATGTGCCGCGGTCCTGCCGCCCGGGTCCTCAGCGGCTTTGCTCTGCATCTCCCTGGTCTGCTGGGGCCCCTCCCCCCAGCAGACCAGGGAGATGTGGAGCAGCTTTTCTCATCCCAGAGGACATGGGCGGCGGGACCACGGCGCATCTGGGCGGTCCCGCCGCCCACGTCCTCCGGGGCGAGAAAAACCCCATTTGTAAGTACGGATCCAATGTAAGTCGGATCCGCGTAACCCGAGGACTGCCTGTATATCAATAATTTTCAGTGTTCATAGGTCAGCATCTTATCAGTGATGTTATATTTGCTGGCTTGTAAAAAATCTCTTTAGAATTATCCCAGCAGTTCAGAATCCAATTGATCTGGAGCAGTGTTCCCTCTAAGGTTTTCCATCCATGAGCGGAGTGAGTTTTGTCTTTTGCACCAATATTGAGGTTGTGTGCGCTTGTTCAGATGTGTGCCACCGTTGCACCCACCAATTACTAACAAATGTCATATTCATATATGTATAAATAATGTTATGGAAGAAAGAGTACTAAAACAGCCCTTTCCCGGTCACAAAGAATAAAAAGAGCTGTTAAATCAGAACTTTCACCATGCATCCTTATTATTATGGCTGACTCTAAATACCAGTGTACTTTATTTGTCTAACACCTTCTACACCCTATACACTCCTAGTTCTTATTGTTGTCTTAGAACTCATTACAGAATCATAGTTTTTTCCTGTTGTTACAGTGTAATTTGAAATCTGGATGATAATAGTCAATTTCTAATTACTTAGTTGAGCACTATACAAAAAGCTAAGATCTGAACATATCTGGGATAAATAGATGTGTATTCATTGACTTAAATGAACTTTTGCTGATTTTCAGCAAATGAGGGTGTGGTCCACAATTTTTTTAATTATTATATTTGTCCCGGTTATTTTTTATTATGAAGATAAATACAGATAAAACTTTTTGTAGTAATTGTCTAGCCATTGTCCAGACAGTACAATTGCAAAATGAAGTCTTCAAATACTTCAATTTTACTGAAACCAGTTAAAAGTAATATTTTTATTGGGCTAACACATAACCTGATTTTTGCAGCGAAGTTCCAAAACAAGTTCTTCTTGCATCCAGTAACATATATGTTGTGCTTCTGCCGAGGGGTTAATATTAGCAGAAATGATCAGGTTTTATGTATCTAGCATCCTTCTTGACAAACAAAGAAATTGGCTTGAGGCTCACCCAGAAACTTGGGAAGAGTAAACATAGCCTCCATGGTTAGCTTCTCTTCTCTGAGAGCATGCACAAAAAGGGGAAATCCTTATCTGGAGAAAGAAAACGCTTATCATTAAAGTGGAAAACACAGCCATTTATATGCAGCTACCTTCCTTCCACTAATTTTGGCAGTAATCAATCTAATTATCTTTCCACCAACCAGCAAGAATGACCGGTGTTTTTTGGCTTCACCTTCCACCCTGCAGCTGCTTTGGTTCTAGCCCCAGCCAGGGTCACCACCACTGCCACCCAGCTCCAGCCCTGGGGAAGGGCTAAAACTAGGGCCAGGACCACTGCGCGGTTCTGTTG
This sequence comes from Pelodiscus sinensis, assembly GCF_049634645.1. NCBI lineage: Eukaryota > Metazoa > Chordata > Testudines > Trionychidae > Pelodiscus > Pelodiscus sinensis. Next base: position 50,375,453 of record NC_134716.1, on the reverse strand, counting down.
AGAGGTGGGCAGGAGGCAAATCCTTGGTGCATAACCGCACAGGCGTGCGCCTTAGAAGGAACCGTGATCTGGGGCAGAAGATTGGGGTGCAGGGTCTGGTAGGAGGTATGGCTGCAAGAGAGGATTCTGGCCTAGGGGAGGATTGTAGGTGGGGATGGAAGGTCTGGGGTGAAGTTGTGATCTAGGGTAGGAGGGAGGAGAGTACAGAGAGTTTGGTTGTTCCCTGGGGCAGGGACGTGGGGTGCAGGGTCCAGAAGGTTTCTGACCAGTAGGAACTGAGAGATTGTGCTGGGTGTGGGGTGGGGCAGCATGCTGAAGCTTCTCCTTCCCTCCCATCTCCCCACAGCATAGAGACCAACACAGAGCAGCTAGCTGCTTTTATCGGCACTGTTGCCTGCTGCACAAGCAGACGCAGACCGGATCAAAAGGCTTGGCTGGCTGGATCCGGCCCAGGGACTATTTCTTGCCTGTCCCTGGACTAGGTGATGAGGGGAAGGTGCAAATAATGGGGCAGAATGAATAGGGGGGCATAGAGAGTTGCCAGAAAAAGATATGTAGGGAAGCACAGGGCCTAGAAATTAGAAAGCAGGGCTGAAGAGCAAAGAGCAGCTATGTGGTAGCTAACAAAAGAATATGTTGGACAGCCCCAGTGGCCCCGACTGGCTCTCTTCCTTCCATGGTCTTGGATGCAATCAACAGTATTAGTGTCTCCAGTAGGAACAGGGGAGAAATGGGTGCTCAGTTCCCACTCCTTTGCCCAAGACACACAATCAAAGTTACTTTGAGACATAAAACTTTCACAGGACCCAATTTTCCCCTTAATATCAGCCTCATCTCTAGGCCTTGGACTCATTCATGTTGATGGCAGCAAAAGCTGCCATCGCTGCTAGCAGCTTCAGCCGAAGACAGGGACAGGGACAAACAGGCTCTTCTAGTTCTATTGTCCACAGCATCTGTGTTCACCCCAGACCTGACTGCATTTCTTTGGTGGGTGAATTGGTTTCTGTTATATTTCTAAATTGTAAAATGCTTCTGTCAGATATTCCTGCTTTAGTCCTGAGTTTCTTTTTAATAAGAGTTTGCTTAGTTCATACCACTTTTTACCTGTGAATTACAAAGTGTTTTATGTAGATGCGTAAATATCATTATACCTTTGGGGAAATAGAGGCACAGAGTGGCAAAGAAACTTCCATGGAGTGATAAAACAGGTTTGTGTCCAAGCCAGGAAATAGACCCTAGATCTTCTGAGTTCCATTCTACTAGTATTATTAGTGGGATGACCCTAATTTCCCATTTCAGGGTGATGTTAACTGTGAATAGACATACTAATATGACTTGCTGACTGTGGGAATGTTTTACTAATCCAGACTCCCTCTGCACATCATCAAGGTTTATGGCATTGCTAACCCCATGTGTGGCTGCACTTGTATGTTTTGTTAGTTCAAAGAGTTTCATTCTGGTTTACAAACACAGAACAAGGCTCCCTTGTTATAACTTACAAACAATCTTGGATAGCACACTTGCTTTACTGAGATAAAAAGTGTTTACACAGATGAATACCAATTGTTTACTCTATGTACTTTAAGTAGAAATCAAGTAATTTAGCTAATTTGATCCTTTCTGTAGCAGACTTTTAAAAATTGGCCCTTTCGATAGTATTAAAATGGAGCAGTTTTGAAATGGGGACACAATGCCCTTCCCACATCAATGAATTCCATGTGTTCTGTGACACAAAAGGACTTAAAAATAAACACTGAGCAACTGATTGCCTGGAAGAGTTTTTTAATAGTTTTATATATTTCATAGACATGGGTATGCCTCACTTTTTATGCTTCCTAGATTCTTTGACTTAACAATCAATCAATTTAGTTTTTCTTCAAAATAAAGGTTCTTTTATGAAACCATAAACCAGACTTTTCTACCACAGTTTTATACTCTATATTGGCAAAGTAGGTAGTAATGGTTACTATAGACATGCTATCAAGTGGATTAATTACTTTTAATTTAGAATAATCCGATTTCAGTGCATGATTTTTGTCTGGTTTTATTGTCCTAGCGGTAGTCTTACAACAATGAAACAATTGCATATTTAATATAAGGTGCCATAGAAGGAAAGAAGAGAGAATAAATTTGTTGAAAAAAGGATTTAAAAATAGATGAAAGTGGGGTTTTATTATAAGGAGAGGTTAGGAATTAAGAGAGAAATTGCTTTAAGGTCCCTCTTGTTAAAACAGTCTGATGTACACTTATCACATTAAAGAAAACTCACATTGGTTCAACAAGGTCCACAATTTTAATTAAGTCCCACAGTGGGGCTGCCCTCAAAGAGCTCCAGGTACAGTGGCTTTTTAAGGGGCATTATAAACTGGCCTGGAAGATGGAATTAAAGGCAGGACAAAGGAAAGCCCAGTGTCATGGCTCACAGGTCGTGCCCACACTTGGCCCCTCAACCCCCGGGTGCCACCTCCCCCTCCAGTGTGCCAGACTCTTCTTGGGGAGCCCACTCTACTCCAGCGGCAGTGAGACATCCCTTTTTCAGGGAGTCCACTCCAGTGCGGCGACCCGCTCTTGGGGTGTCTACTCACACCTGGGGTGGGGTCTGCTTTTTCACAGTGGTGCCTCTCAGGGCCTTCAGCATGCCTGCCTCTGCCGTGAGCCCCTTCAGGGGGGTCCACGAATAGTGCAACCCTGTTCTCCAGACCACAGCAACTTTCAGCCAGCACAAAACAGAAGGGTTTATTGAGCTTTGAACACAGCAAAGGATTTCTCAGGCATGTAGGCCTTGGCCCTCAGCCCTGCACGTCAGTCTCCCCTGCAGCTAGCTGAGTGCTGCCTGCTCTGCTCTCTGTCCCAAAAACAGCCCCCAGTCTCCCAGTAGGGCTGCCAATATCCCCAGAAACAGCCTTTCCCCTGCCCATTGTCTTCTTTTCAGGTAACCAGGTCACCTGAGAACCTCTATTTTCCACCTCTTCTCTTTTCCATCCAATGTCCACCCTCTCTGGGACCAGATGGCTCAGTCGCCGGGGTCTCCACTCTGCAGCCCATTGTCTGTCATCTGTCCGGAACTGGTTGTGTCCTCTGAACAGGGCTGGGGTCACCAGGGCACCAGTTGCCGGGACTCCAGTTCTGGGCTGTTCTCTGAAACTACAAACTCCTTCCCCCTTGTCACATTAAACCAGTAACATCTGGGAACTGAGTGCTCCCTCTGCATGCGGCCCCCCCTTTGAACTCCCAAAACTCCTCACTTCCTCACACCCAGGGAATCCACAGTTACTATCTGTCTGTTGTTCAAAAGAATCCATCTTACAATGTGATTTAGATAGGTCTATATATTTGATTTGTTCTCATTATTATTTACCATTCCACCAACTTTTGTGTCATCTGCATGTTTTTACCTACAGTGATTTTATATTTCTTCTTTGAGTGATTGTCCCTTGTGTAGTGCACTTCAGGTGGTGCATGTGCCCCAAATACTAGGACAAGAGAACTGTTTCCTAGTGGTGTCCATTTGGTCCCTGTTCTCTTGATCCACATGATCCATGTTCTCTTCATGCTCTGCACTGACAGTATAAATGTGGCTGCTGAACAGCTGCCATTTTTTCTTACCGATAATGGTCTAAGATGGAGCTTCAGTTTTCCTGTAAATAATTATTTACAAAAGTTATCCTGAGTTGTTTTAGTCTAGTCAGGAAAATTGTTGGAGCATGGTTCCCTAAATTTGGGGATCTCCTCCCTTAAGTAGGGAATGATTCTGGTACAAACCTGGTTTTTCTATTGGTAGGCAGGGAGAGCATACCAGGAATCCCTGGCTTGAAGAATGGTCAACTTCCTGAAATCTTTCCTAGTAACAGACCGTCATGCCTGTTTGTACTTAGGGTTGCCAGGTATCCGGTTTTGAACGGGACAGTCCAGTATTTGAGCTTTCTGTTTGGAAAACAAATTGAGAAAATATAGATGTCTGGTATTTTCTAAATAAGATGTAGTGTAGATTGTGATGTAATGTCAAGTGTGTCCAGTATTCTTGTTGAAACCATCTGGCAACCCTAGGAAATCCATACCCTGTCCATCTGCAGGTCATTCTTGAGAAGGATAAAGCAGTTAAAGGGGTTTGGACTTTAAAGGAGTTCCCATGAGAGTCCATGTGTGCAGGGACAGCATCTGACTAAGGACACCTTCCCCTCTCAAAATATGTCAGTCTGAATCATGGAAGATGGAATCATTCAGAAGACTCATAGACTCTTTGTCTCTTTTGTGGAAAGGATAAAAGGAGAAGCCATTTCTGCAAAGAGGCTGACACAATGGATCTCAGGATGCATGCTGCTCTGCTACAGCCTGAACAATGTTCCTCCTGAAGACAGTGTAGGAGCATATTCAACAAGGGTCCAAACAGGAGGCTTTTCTCAAAAACTTATCTATTATAGACATCTGCAGAACAGCCATTTGAGACTATGTCCACAGCTTCATAAGAAGTTATTCATTGGTGAAAGCACCTGCTTGAGATTCCTCTCTGAATGGCAGTCTTACATTCACCTGTGGCATAGGATTCTGTTTATCTACTTCTTTCAGAGGGACAATACTCAAGTGTACTACACCTGTGAGAAACATTTCAAGATGGAGGAAAGGTTACCCACCTTGTAGTAACCTCAGATTTTTGTGATATGGTGTTCCTATGTGTAGTTCATCCTCCTTCCGTGCTGCTTCAATTCCCTTAAGTGGTAGAGAAAGAACTAAAATGGCAGTGATCTGACATTTTTTAGTATTCTCAGTACAGAACACAAGGGAGTGAGTGAGGGACAGATGTGTGGACCAAACAGACACTGCTATGAAAAATTCTCTGATCCTGGGTACTTCAGGTGCAACCTAATGTAGATGGTGGCTAAAGATATTGAATAACAGCGGGCCAGCAATAGATCACTATGGGACCCCAATTAGATTCTTGACTCTAGGACGATAATTGCACGTTTATATTTACTTTTTGAGATGTATCAATTAATCAGTTTAATCCCTTTAATATAGGCTATTTGATTTTGTATATTGATAATTGTTTTTAACAGAATAATTTATGGAATTTAGAAGACATCCTTTAATTTGAAGATGGAAGTGTAATAATTGCTAGCAATACCCTAGCTTCAAGGGTATTCTAGTCATTTAAAATAGCTAGATTTATCTCCAGTGAGATTTCCTGATCAATTAAGATAGGCTGTTTCCATCTATACCCAATAGCATACTTTGGAATATTACCAAATACTTACTTTCTGAAATGGAGCTCAATTGGCAAAAAAGCTAATTATGTAATTAATTCAATGTTCTGTTGCTTAAATCTATTGTTTAAATTCTTCCAGCCCACAGTAAATGAGACATTTCTATTTGTTAATCCCAATGCAATTGATATCCTCCAGAATGGACCTTTAGTTCACATTAAAATAAGTGAAGTGGACAGTATATTTAGAAAGTGTCATGTGGCCAAACAGCCTGTGTTTGGGATGCTTTTCAAAAGGTTTCATTGCCTAAATATAGAGGGAAAGAATGTTTGAAACCTTGTCAGGAGTCATCCACAAAGATAAAAAATAGTGGCATTTGTTAATATAATGAAAATATTTGCCATGAGAGGGTCTATTAATTTTAGCTGTAGCGAATAAGACTCACATGACTTGTGAAAACATGTTACTTGGGCAGTTGTCTCAGAGGGTAAGTCTACACTACAGCACTAATTCGAACTAACTTAATTCAAATTAGTTAATTTGAACTAAGCTAATTCGAACTAGTGCATCTAGACCTAAAATCTAGTTCGAATTAGCATTTTGCTAATTCGAACTAGCATGTCCACATTGAGTGGACCCTGAACCGAGGTTAAGGATGGTCAGAAGCAGTGCCGGCAGGGCATCAGATTAGGACTTAGAGCATGGAGCTGCTGTCTCAGGCTAGCCGAGGGCTGTGCTTAAAGGGACCTGACCCCCACCCCAGACAGACAGTTCTCAGGGTTCCCCGTTCGCTTGTCTAACTCGATGAGGGACAGCAAAGCAGTCCTGGCTTGGAGGGCCCTGAATGCCCGCACTCGGCACATCACAGCGCTCGGCCATCAGCCCGGCTGCACTTGCCGCAGGCTGCCATCCGGGGGGGGGGTGTCAATCGGGGGGGCTGCAGGAGAGCTTCCACCCTGAGGAGCCTCCAGAGCCACCCCAGTCCTCCCCATCGGGGGCTCGTACCCAATTCCTCCCTCACCTCCTTCCACTTACCCCTCCCTAGCCCCCTTCCTGATGTACAAAATAAAGGAAACGTGTGTTCAAAAATAGAAACTCTCTTTATTGAACAAAACTCGGGGAGACTGGGAAAAGGAGGTGGGAGAGGGGAAGAGAGAGGGTGGGAGAGGGTAGGAGGAAACCTGGGAGGAGGGAGCTGGAAGGGGGAAGCCAGGGGAAGAAGGAGGAGGGGAAGTATCAAACTATGGTACGCCATATCTTCAGTACTGTGTACAGATGTCATCTCCTCACCCAAGAAAAGATATTTTGGCCTTGGAAAAGGTTCAGAAAAGGGCAACTAAAATCATCAGGGGTTTGGAACAGGTCCCATATGAAGAGAGGCTAAAGAGAATGGGACTTTTCAGCTTAGAAAAGAGGAGACTGAGGGGGGATATGATAGAGGTCTATAAAAGCATGAGTGGTGTGGAGAGGGTGCATAAAGAAAAGTTCTTCATGAGTTCCCATAATAGAAGGACTAGAGGACACCAAATGAAATGAATGGGTAGCAGGCTTCAAACTAATAACAGAAAGTTCTTCTTTACAAAGCAAATAGTCAACCTGTGGAATTCCTTGCCACAGGAGGCTGTGAAGGCTAGAACTAGAACAGAGTTTAAAGAGAAGTTAGATAAATTCATGGAGGTTGGGTCCATGGAGTGGTATTAGCCGGGGGTAGAAATGGTGTCCCTGGCCTCTGTTTGTGGAAGGCTGGAGATGGATGGCACGAGACAAATGGCTTGGTCATTGTCTTTGGTCCATCCCCTCCAGGGTACCTAGTGTTGGCCGCTGTCGGCAGACAGGCTACTGGGCTAGATGGACCTTTGGTCTGACCCAGTACGGCCATTCTTATGTTTTTATGTTCTAAGCTCAGGACTCAGGGTCGGGGGGGTCTCACTGGACCACCTTGATTTTCATGCAAACCTGCTCCTGGGTGGCCAGGCTGGCAGCTATCCTGTCCTAGACGGCCACTTTCCTGTGCCTAGTGCAGAGGTCGTGGACGTTGGAGGCTTCCCCCCAAACCTCGATGAGGTCCACGATGTCTGCACTAGGCCAGGCGGACGCCCACCTCTTGCGGCCCCAGGCAGGCTCCCGGGAGCCACCAACCTGGTCCTGGGAAGAGGCGGAGGGCTGGGAGGCAGCGGGTGGCTGGCTCGTGCAGTGTCAGGTGCAGGGTCTGCTGGCTGGGTGCTGGCAGGCTTGCACCTGGCACGGGCACCGTAGCCAGACTGTGCCCCTTTAAGGGCTCCGGGGCCGGGAGGGGGGCAGACGAGTTTCCCTGGTGGTGCCCAGAGTGGCCACCAGGGCAAGCTGGGGAGGGCTAGCCTCCCACTAGTTCGAATTAAGTGGCTACACAGCCCTTAATTCGAACTACTTAATTTGAACTAGGCGTTAGTCCTCATAAAATGAGGTTTACCTAGTTTGAATTAAGTGCTCCACTAGTTCGAATTAAGTTCGAACTAGCGGTTTGCCTGTGTAGCGCCTATCAAAGTTAATTCGAACTAACGTCTGTTAGTTCGAATTAACTTTGTAGTGTAGACATACCCACAGTTACTAATACCTGGAATTAACATGCACAAAAGAAATCACTTGTGCAGTTAGGTTTCCTTTCATAAAGAGCCCAACTCAGTATACATTTTCACAGCTTTGCATAGCTTAAAAAGTAACAAATTAGTAAAACTGAAAATGATTTCGAAATTTTATTCTATTCTGAAGATTTAGTCGACTGATTAAGATTTTTGTGTGTGTAAACTTTGCTAGGAAATTGTTGGCCAGTTTGAATGTAAACATTTGTAAACAAGTCTGCTTATAGCACAAAAGTTAAATACATTTTAAAATGACAGCCACTCCGCACTGGACAGGGAAAGATTGAAGGAAATAGTGAGAGAGGCATCGGACACCAACGGGTTCTGAGCCCATGGTTGTTGATATGATGAAGCGTGGTTAGCAAAACTACCCTATGCCAGGAGACCATCTTGGTTATGACAATCTTAGGCCCCACTGAGATGAAAGAGGGCCACTTCTGCGGCCCACTCACTAGGCTAGTTTGCCCATCTCTGAAAGTTACAAATATAATTTATTAGAATGACGGACTAGTAGTTGTCTGCTCCTGCTTAAACTTCTTTTCTTCCATTAGCCACCTTATTTAAACTTGAAAATCTGTCATACATCTCAGAGAAGTTAGTTCCAGTGTACTCCCGCTTGAACAAGGGTCTATTCTTCTCTCTCAATATACATGTTAAATCATCATTCACATAAATGGAAGTTGCGTGTTTAGTGTTGATGGGAGAAGAGACTTGAGTGGGACTTCAGTGTAGTTTCCAGTCTTCAAATGTTGGATTTCTTTTTCAATTAGGGAGAAATATATCATCATTAACAGACATGAAATCAAGTGGGAGTGAGTTGAAGAATTAAGGGGTGATGTTTAAATTTTATAAAAACAGATTTTTTAAAAGACAAAATTTGCACGTTACATCTCCCCTTCCTTGGGACATGATGTTGCTCGAGGATAGAGTCTTAGAGATCATCTTCACATGAGGTGACTTCTTTACTTAGATAACTGTGGAACAAAGCTTAATATTAAATAAGCAGCATTTCAATAATGTCGCCAAGTGTTTTTTAATGTGACAACTCTTATTTTTATGTGGATTTTAAAAATAGACTTGCTGTTTAATAAATATGATCAATTATCATTTTGCTCAATGTTATTAGAGTAATTTTTGCACCTAATGCCTTTCTTATACCCCTTAACAACATGAGCATTTTGTTGTTCATTTATTTATAGTATGTCCCAAAAACCTTGTGTACACATCTCATGTATGCAGACACTAGCCCTTTGATGTATTATATCTAAGGAAGGATAGTGAAAGCAAAACAAGAAAATAATATCAGTGATTGTACTTTCTCTGGGCCTCCTAATGCATTTTGTATGATTTCTTTGTACCATATGATACTGTGTTACCTCTTGTTTGGTTGGTTTTTTTGAGCATGCTGACATGTAAAAAATGAAAAAAACACACCCTTACATATTCTGTACAAGTAAACATGTTTCAATGATGACAACACATAATTGAAGAACACAGATAGATTCTTTGTAATAGTATCCTACAGGAATCAGAATACAACTGCTGAATGAGTCATTTATAGGTATAGGGCAGCATGAAACTTTACCAAGTGGTCTATTCTCAAATGTAATGCATCCATATTCTTGAAAATTAAAGGACGTATTATGTTTTTCAAGGTTAATACCTAAGAGCTATTTAATGCACTTCTGTATTGCCAAGTCCCAACAGAACTATTTCCCCAAATTCCCATAGTGAAATTTGGGGATGCATATCACAGTCATAAAGGGAAAAGAATCCTTGTTCATATGTGAAAAACAAATTTATACAAAAAACAAAAGGCTCTCAGACATTGGTAAATATATTTTTTGTAATTGTCTGTTACATTCGGGGTCTGATCACCCTTTTTTTCCTGCTTTCAACATCAATCAATAATAATAGTTGAAGAGGGGTGGAAATGGCAGCAGGGGAATAGGCATTTAGGGCCACAGACTGGAGATACATATGCACACAACCTTGACCACAGGTACCATATTTTGTATGGTTTTGCCATGTTGCTTAACAGTGCAGTAGGTCCCTTGTGTGATATAGCATAAAACAAAGAATTATGTTACAACCCAGTGCATGAATATGATCTATTGCAGGTTAGGCAAAATAAAAGAATCCTTTGCATCTGTTTAGTTTCCCCTTCAACATTTTTGGCTACAAGCCCAATGCTCATCTCACGGGGTGAGGGTTCCTTGAGTTTTATCACCACGTTATGCTGGGGCCTGTATTCCTTGGTGTTTTCCTTTTCAGTTGTCTTGCTTTTCTGTTCCTAAATCATCCAGCAGAAAGTGTATGGATAATTAAAAGGCATTGGTCTTCATTTTCTGCTCTCTCTCTCCCTACGGGTGTTGCCTTGATCAAATGTCTGAAATTCACCAGTTTGTGCAGTTACTCTCTTGAAACTGCTCTTGCATCCAAATAACCTATGTGAGAATGGGCTTCACAGATGCTACAAAATATTTTATTTTAGAGTGCTCATTTGTTTGAAATTTTTTTTTACTAACCCAATCACTGTTACATTTACTTTAGTGGCATTTGTAAACATGATGTACCTCTGCTGTCTTCCTCTTCTATCCCAAATACCAAAAATGCTCTTGCATACACTAGCAATCATCAGATCATCAGGAAAAGATTTAGCTTCAATGGGAGGTGATAGTAGAAAAGAATTCTATTTGCCAAATGGATTATCTGCATTAAGCTGTTAGGGTCATATGACTGCCATTTTTCTGGATTTCTGAATATCAATAGATTATCAAAAGGATTACTATAACAATTATTGATTAATCAGCTCATATGAATAAATGCATAGATTTTACAAATGTACAGACGCAAAGGCCTTATTCACAGAAACTATTTAGTAGCCTGAATTGCAGTTGGAAACAGAAATGTTGCACATACACTACGCAGAAATGTTTATTGAGTAGTTCAAATGTTATTCAATTCCTATTGGCAATATATGCCTACATATAATGAATATTAAAATACTACGAGGCATTTATGGTTTAAACAGTCCATTCAAAAGTATAGTGGTGTATCACCCAGGATATAACACACACAACTTTGAGTATGTACATGTGTTTGTCTATATAGAAATGTATGTCTACAGTAAGTACAAATCTGTAGGATTTCATTCAAGTATAAAAATATTATTTCTCTTTATTTCACACCTCATTTAGCACTTGCATTTCATTTTGAAATGTTTCCCATTCCCTAAATTCCCTTTAAAAACAATAGGATGGCATCAGTTAGCTTTAAAAACACCCATTTCATCAACCTGCGTGTAACAACCAGTTTTCTTACTAATAAGATGCCAAACTCGCTATTAAATATATTTTTCCATTTTACTAGCCATTGCCTTTAAGAACAAGTAAAATAATAGTGATAATGTCAAGTTCCTAGGAGATGTTATCAGCATGGGAGTAAAAAGCTTGTCTGACTGGCACAAATAAACACAGATATTTATAGGGTTGCCAGGTGTCCAGTTTTGAACCAGACAGTATAGTATTTGAGATTTCTGTTCAGAGAAATAAACTGTGAAAATATAAATGAGAAAATATAAATGTCCGGTATTTTCTAAATGAGATGTAATGTAGATTGTGATGTAATGTCAAGTGTGTCCGGTATTTTTGTTGAAACCATCTGGCAATCCTAGATAAGATACATGTAGTATTAACTGGATATACAGTAGCCACTTATCATAGGGAAGCTACACAAGACTGAAACTGCAAGCTTTCTATTATTTTAGAACAAGATACATGGTAGGAGAATCTTTTCTAACATATGTCCAGATTATGCTTCATTCTAGCAATTTTATTCTCTTACAAGTACAAATTATGTTTTCAACAAATGTTTCTTTGAGTTGTAATATCAAGCATTACTGATTTTTGCCCCTTAAAATAAAAGGAAAATTAAGATAATTGGAGTTTGGTAAAGCTGACTCCACTGACATTTGCATTTCAAGAGATCAAAAAATTGTGAAACAACGAACAGTTAGACCTATGTACTTTAAATGTGAGGTACCTTTTTGTCACCTGACTAGGTTTAAATCTGCTCTGTGGATAAACTAATATTAAAGTGTTCTTGTTAATCCCAGCATTTGCTTCACTATACTCCTTGTTGAGATAATGAAGCCTTATAGTTAGTCACTGAGCTGTACAAAATATGTGCAAATGGATCACATAGTCATTACTGATCCAGCAGCATGGCTTGCTTAAAAATTGTCTTTTTTCCCTCCATCTTACCCAATTCTAGGAAGGATTTCTGCGTACATAAAGATGAACCATGTGATACTGTTGGTAAGTAAATAAATGTAAAAACAAAGTATGTATATGTATATAGAATTTTATAAAGTCAGTGTTGTATAAATAAATATGTAATGTTGATTGAATGCATCAGCATCAGCGGCTGAACATTTAAAACTAGTTAATGCAAAAATAGTTCAAAATTGCTATAATAAACGGTATGAATTTGTGCCTGTTATTAACAAAACAATGTAAGAAAGTGAAAATATTTGGCTTTCCAATCTTTTCATTCTAACAGATTTTTCAAGCCAATTTTACTGTACTTGGCATTATAACATTTTTTTACAATGTTTAGAGTACATTTTAATTAAGAATATTAAACTAAAAGAGATGCTCATAGTTTATTTAAAATATAGCTAATTTCTTTTTGTTTACAATATATCTTTTCTTATAAAATATTATACCTTAGATACCACATATTGTAATAGTGTAGGCTTTTAGAAGCACACAAAAATATGGCAAATAACATGTAAGATATTTTTTGCAAGGTTCAGTTAAAAATGGGCACTTAGTGCACTACCTGTAACATAATGTGGTACTTGTCATAGTCCCTGTACTTTCAATAAGGCATACATTTAAAAAATGTGACTACTTTAGGTGTCGTATACCCAGTTCTATGGCACCCACTATATACAGTGTCCTCAGTTCAGAAATCACCAGGTTGGAGACTGAGTCAGACTCAGAAGACAATATATTCCTGGCCTGTTTATAGTGTTGTGTGTGACAGAATTGGATGGGGCATTCAGTGCTGGTATTCAATTGGATGGGGCATTCTTCAGTGCTGGAGTATCTATCTCAGTTGTCACAGACTGATAGGGCTCACTATTTCTTCCGCTTGTTGGCCTCTTAGTTCAGTGACATTTTTTGGCATGTTTTTGGAAGTTTGCAAGAACTGATTCATGGTGGCAGTTTCTTCTTGCCTTGGTGGCAGTTTCTTCTTGCCTTCTTACGTTTTTTTTTTTGGAAGCGTGTGTGTGTGTGTGTGTGTGTGTGTGTGTGTGTGTGTGTGTGTTGGGGGTAAGGGGGATAGATATTTTTCACATGAGGAGAAAGTTATCCTATCAAGAAATTCTTACATTTTTTCTATCTACATTCAGGCTTGGGATCTGGGTCCAGAATACCAGCAGTCAGTTGGGTCTGGAGACTACTCATGACAAATTTTAGGTGGAGGGTTCAGATGGGAAGGGAAGCTTAATGCTGTTTCTCCTGAGGCATAGTTTGCATGCTTATTGAAATCTATCAAGATGACAAGCGTTCTGAATTTAATGACCATTTTACCTGCATTTCTGTCATCTTATTTGGGAAGCTTTTGGTATCTAGAGGTTTGTAGATTAATAAGATATTTAGAAGAGTCTTGTGCTTTCATTCCATGTGCATTCAAACCATATTTTCTAATTAAGATTTACCTTCGAGTTCTGTAGAGAATAGAATGTATGTTTTATCTCCAGATTTGTGCCTCTGGGCCTGAGTTTGTGGCCTACACAGTAGGTCAGCAAACAAGATGAGCTAGTGGACCTGCAAGGACCTGTGATGTATACTAAGCAAGACAATTCATTGGTGATAAATACAGGAACGGTTAAAAGTTTGTTGTTTACTGATGTAGAGTTGATTAGTGTAAAGATTCCTCTGAATTGGTGCTGTAGGAGGTGACCGACCAGTTGACATCTCTGATGTTTCTTATGTTATTTCTTCTTTTATAATTCATATTGGGTGGTATGTGGTCTGCCTGATTGGCAGTATTAATGAACTAGTGGTATGCTGAATACCATGAGTGGCAAGACTGCTCAACTTTCTAGGGGGTGGAGTTAAGTTATATTGTGAAGTTATATTGGTGACATAGTTTTTAGAATAGTTTAACATGGAATCCTGAGAGATTGGTAATCTCCTTGCAGTAGGGAAGGTAGGAAACAAGGAGACATTTAGCAGCTCAAGCGTTTTGCCCAGACATGACACTAATACCATTGTGGAGGATATAGGCTGAGGGAAAGAAGCTCTGGAGAGATTTTGCTCTGGGGATCTAGCTCATGGGCAGTGGCTCCTTTGATTTCCTTCTGGGATTAGGACTTTATGGAGCATCATAGCCTCAATTTCAGAATTTGAAAATCAATAGGGAGTTGAGGTCACAGTTTACTGAATATAATCTTCAGCCATTTCTGAGACTGTTGTTCTCCTACTTGGGAAAGGGAGAAAGTTTTCAAAAAGTGGATGTTGTTATCCTCAAAGTATGGAAGGCAGGGTGGTCCATCTCCTATAGTTCCAACTGTTGTCATGTGCCAAATGAATTCTTAGTACCCCAAAGAAGTGACTCAGGATATGATGTTTCCCTATGATCTGAAATACTATTTTTCTGTAAAACAAAACCTATTATTTTCCCCATGCACAATAGAGAGTACTGTGGGACATAGCGTCTATTTAGAAGAACAGATTTATTTGCTAAAATCAGTGATAAACCATTAATTAGCCTTCGTAACAACACCAAAGACTAATTATAAAGTTATGCCCTTCTTTTGGAGGTTCGGACTATTGCCTCTACAGTGTACTAAATCTCTGCCTGGCTAGGAGCAATATCTTTACAGAAATGTTTTGAGGATTAAAGAGCTAGATGTAAATCTTGGGGCCAGAGGGAACTCTTTAAGTGCATGAATGTCTTAATTTAGCATTTTTTATTTCCTTTTATATGGTTCAGTAAACCACAAAGCTGATTTTAGGTTTAGATTAGACAGTGAACCAAAGTTCGATAGAAGGTAAGCAAGAGATGTTTGGTCTTATAATAAATCTTCACATAACATGTTTATAGACAGAAAGAGATGGTTCATTCCAGGCATGCTTATCACGCTATAAATTACAGCATTCACCAAAGGAAGTCAATGAAAAATGCAAATGTAATATCAACTGAAGGATTCCCAGTTTTCCAAAGATTACAAAAATATGGACACATCAGTATACATATTTTTATCTTGTGTGGTAATGAGACAGATAAGGCAGCTCACTGTGAAATATTAATGTAACCATCCATGTTATTCAACCTACATGGTTCTTACAGATTATGGTTTTCAGCATGATACCCAAAAAACAAAATTGAGAACATAAGAGAGGAATCTTCAAGGAGGATTATTAAAGGATAGGTAGTGTTAGCTGATTGATATTGTCATGTCAGACTATAATTCTTTCCATTGATGGGCACTAGACAGACAGTTGTTGGATTTAGTGTTTATTCATTCAATCCCATAACTTCACTTTTTCGGGTTTGATATGAGTACATATTTTAACTAGATGGATACATGCCGAAATTGTGTTATGCAGTCTAGGATTGAGTATATTTGTATGGCAAGGAAAGAAAGTTCTAAGAGGCTCCTATCTTGTTTTACACAAGGTTTTATGTTCAGTGCTGCTTCTTTCGGTATTTTATTCATTGTGTCTTAGGATTTTTTATAGTTACTTTTTTATAGATAATTTTACAATGTAAAGTGAGCACCAGCCAAAAGCTCTATTTACTAATTCCCCTTAACCCCAAAAAAGTACTTACACAAAATTTATTGTCAGTCCTTGGAAGATTTAATTAGGCTTCCCATTCAGGGACAAATGATCCCGATACGGTGGTATGGATGCCCTAAATGTGACACAGATCTCCAGATGAAAATATATATATGCACATGGAGAAAATTCAGTTCTATAGGTATAGAGACATCATTTTAGGATATTTGTGCAGGTTGAAGTCTGAGATGGAGGGAAGGAAGGAAAGAAGAAAGGAAGGAAGGAAGGGAGAGAGTAACTTGATTTCTTTTGGGCAACTTGGCAGTTAACCAAAACCACATTAATGATTTTTATTTTATAGTTTTGAAAAGTGAATTAAAATGTAAAAAGAGATTTTGTTTCTAAGACATTGAAGGTAATTAAATGTCCTGCAATATTTTGCATTTTAGAATGTGATTTTTAAATATTTATGAAGCATTGTCCTAGAGCTATAAGAGCTTGGAAAATTTTATTGTAGCTAGTAGAGGCTTTGGGCCTTATTCTGATCATATGATGTGAAAATCCATAGCAATTCCAATTACTTCCTTCCTGAGTTCACTTTCCTATAAAACAACAGAGTTAGATCCTGTGTTGATTTCAGTGTTGCCAGCTCTCAGGGTTTTATCATGAGTCTTGCAATATTTGATGTCTTTCCTAAAGCCACAGCTGTTGGAATCAAGAGATTGTTTGAGAAGCTTGTCTTCATTTAAAAAAGTTTCTACCCCTTATGGTTGCAGAGGAAAGCTTGGAAACATGATCCAAGTGTATATCCTAAAGGTTCAGAAGCCAGAAGGCAAATAGAAAGATCCTCAAATTTATTATTTAAATCATCTCTCTATTTTTAAGCTAATATGATTTTGGGGGCAAAAGTATGCAAACTGAAAATATACTTGCATACTATGCTAACAGGTACTCCAGGACACAGGAGGGAGGCAGAGAGAGAACCCATTTTTTCTTTTTTTCCTTGTTCCCTTCTTTTCTGATAAGGGCTATTTGTAACAATAGTCAGTTCAACATTTTCAGATATAAATTATTTTTTTGAGTTGTGTCCATTTTAAAATAATATTACCAACTCGTTCTTCTGAAAAATGAATCTACCTCCTATCCACAAAGGAGTTGGTGGAAGGAGTTGTTCCTTCCCTTTCCTGGTCTGGCTGTTCCTTGCTTGTATGGTTGGGCCCCATGGAGAGCTTTTTGTCTGTTTCCCCTGTCTTGTACTATTCTTTTCTCGGCTTGCTGAGGGGAGAGTGTGTACGCAAATTCCTTCCCCTTTTGCTACTTGAGTCTTCCTACTAGCCTCAGGGTCTCTTTCTTTCTCCTGGGCTCCCTGGAGAGAAAGCAGGGGAACATAGACACCTCTCAAGCTCATAAAAGGGTTGGTTAGAGGGCATATTTCCTTTTCACAGTCTTTCTTCACTTTTCCTGTCCCAAAGAGACAGCTACTATTATTGAGTTGTGTAAGCAGGATGAGCTTTTTAGGAAGATTTATTTTTCTGTCCACTGCTTTTAGGTGTCTGTTTCTACAAAAAATATGCACATCAACATTCATGGAGCAAAATATATTTTATGATCAATTAATTGGATGAAAAAATATGAAAATAACTATAGTACAGACAGACTTTATACTAATACTGCTCATAAAACAAAAATGTGTGCATTATTACATTTAAATAATAGCCCATCTCTTAGATTTTAAAATTATCCACAGGGAAGCTAATTTTCACCTTATACATCTTAATTTTTTGTTAGAGTGGTCCAAATGAAGGTTAAAATCAGCAAAACAATTCTCCTGTGGTTGTCATTTAAAATTTGTGTTACTTTTACACAGGTTGAATTAACAAGCTAGTTGCTAATTTTAAAGAAAAATATTCTGCACTTCTGTAAATTTGGAGGAAACCACTGATCCAGGGGAACTGAAGGGAGTGATCGTGCAGAAGGAGTTTCACATACTGTTTGTAGGTTGTTGTTTTATGAATGCCATTTTATAGAAATTATCTATTGTAGTCCTTGGAGGTAATATTTTTTCTAAGTCTTCAATGAAGATGGAACTTTTCAAACATTAGTTGCTATGCACCTGAATTTTATTATTGTATTATGCACTGTGTTGCCTGATTTTTCAGGTTATATCCTATGTTATACCACCTCAGAAGTCCACAGGTGTACACCACATGTGCTACATAAAATCTTGCATTTGCAGTTACTATTTCTAGAAGATTGATAGCAGCTAGAAAAATGTCCCTGTGGCACTGATTGCAGTACAGGGGAAGACAAAAATAAGCATTTCCAGTTTTAGTTTACTCAAAACATTTGTTGTTAGTTTTGCAAGCTATTTAACTGAAGGACATCAGAAAAAGATCAATACTTTTCTTGGTATCCATAGACTAGATTCCAGTTTTCCTATTATGTAGATGTGCTATTTCGAAATAAGCTATTTCGGAATAACTATTCTGGAATAGCTTATTTTGAAATAAGTGTGCAGTGTAGACGTACCCATAATCAGAATGACAAATGTAGCTTTCCTCATTCTTTAAGACAGATAGACAGACAGACATTCCAATGTTTTATGGATCTCACAGGAGTGTTTGTGCAGAGATCTCGTACTTACCTGCAAAGGAGGAAATTAAATAGGTGTTCCTGCAAAATAACATTTCATTGCTGTACAAATTTAGTTTTTCCTAGTTTTATTATATTATATGACATTGCAAGAGCTTTTACAGTCAGGTCAATACTTGTTTTGGGTTCAGAGTCTAATATGTTCTTTTAATTTGTTAAAAGTAAAAAGTATGCCGTTTGCAATAAACTTTGCATAAAATAGTTAATTTGCATTTAATTTTAATGGTTCAAAGAATGTCAGGCAAAATGGTCGGCCCTCACGCATGTTCACTTCATCAAATCTGTCCCTCTTTGAAAAAAGTTTGGACACCCCTGGACTAGAGTATGGAGTGGGGCTGAGGATGAGAGCTTTGGAGGGTGGAGGGGGCTCTGGCTTGGGGGGTGGTTTCAGGACTGGGGCAGATGACGCTGCACCCCAGAAGCAGCCAGCAGCAGGTTCCCAGCTATTGGGAGTGTGAAGCTAGAGCTCAGGCCAGGGACAGTGGGTGCACGATTTCATCTGCATAAGAAAATATTTTTCAAATGACAGCACACATGAATACAAAATATGTTTTTCCTAAATGCTAAAAAGTTTTAGTTGATATTTTTTAATAGTTCCTACTATTTGTTTGTCTTTCGGATGGTCTTTGTAATACTGATATTTAGTGACTGAATAACTAACAACCATGTTCAACAAAAAGAGTCTGTGGTTTTTACAAATTTCTTTCCGTTGCAACTTTTTCTAAGATGTATTGTTTAATGTTGTGTGAGCTATACATTAAAGTCTGGATTATCTGACCTTCGGTCGTCCGACATTCCACTTTATCCGACCCTGCAGCTCCCGGGAACAAAGCGGCACCGGCAGGAGCGGCATCAGCAGCTCCAGGAGAGCCACGGGGCAGCGAGCGGGGCCGGGCGCCCGGGAGCTGCAGGGAGGGAAGGGGCCAGGGCCAGGCAGGGATGGGGACCAAGCGGTGCCAGCTACAGTAGAGTCCCTATCATCCAACATTTTCGGTAATCTGGCCACCTGTCGGTCCCATTTAGGTTGGATAATCGGGACTCTACCGTACCTATATTGACCCTAGGAAGGATTTTCATGTGGTAGAATATTAATCCTTTAACATGCTTATAAAAATAAGTTTAACATAAAATTATTTTAATAAGTTAAAGCAAGTTTGACTTACACAAATTACACAGTAGGAGGTACTCTGGTTGATGTCTGTGGGAGTTACATGTCAGGAAGGCTGCAGGGTAGAACCTTAATTAGATCCAAATTGAAGTACATTTAAAACAGAAATTGGGCTGATGATATCATGAACCATCAGATTAGTTAGTGCCCTTAAAAACCTGGGTTGTCCTTTCTTGGAGGAAAAGCAGTGTCAGTTTGTTTTAACCTTTCCCCCTTTCTGATGGATGTACATACCGTAAAATCACGAGTATAATGCAGACTTTTTTCCTGTTTTTTTTAATCATCAAAGTCAGGGTGCACATTGTCCATAGGAGGTTTTTTTTTTTAAGTTTTAAATTCACCCTCGGCAGGAGCGAACTGGGCGGGGAGGGGGAACGGACCCGTCAGGCTCGAGCTCGGTGTGCGGGCATCTGGGCAGGGGGCAGGTTTCCTTCCCATTCCTTCCCTGCCATTCTCCTGTATAATGGGTGCGCATTATACATAGGAGTTTGGTTTTTTCATGATTTTAAGAGTCTAAAGTCAGGGTGCGCACGATACATAGGTGCGCATTATACTTGAGATTTTATGGTAGTCCCTTAAACATGGCAACCCTTTGGTTTTTGGTGTAGTGATCTGAGAGGGTAGTTAATATTATAGTGCAAAGGAAATATACTTTAATTTTGATTAGTCCACATTTTTGGAGATTGTGTTATAAAAATCTGTTCTGTATTATTGAATTTGAAGGGTAAAATCTTTACCCCTTTGAAGTTATTGGCAAAATCTTCAGTGATTTAATGATTTCATCCATGCTTTATTAGGAGCATGCTTTCATACTGTGCTGTAGATCACACCAAAGAGTTGGGTTACAGCATATTGGGCCATAATCTGGCCTCAGTTGCTGCAGTGTTTCACCCAAATATCTGAATTGTATAGTGTGTAACACTGACCACAATCTCTCTCACTTAATATATTTTGGAGCCCTGAACCAATTTTGTAGCTGAGATTTTGTCTTGCTTTTCGCTATAAAACTAGTTTTGATATTGATTTATTCATCTAAAAAAATAAAATTCCTTCCTTCCTCACTTTTTTGGGGGACCATATTGCTATTTGAGATTTTTTTCTGAAAATTCAGATTGGTCAGGAATATAAAAGTCTGAAAAAGTTCAACATAAGGAAAATCTTAGCGTCTTATAACTTATTTGGAAGAAAAAAAATGCAAAAATGGTTTAGTATATTAATATAAATTTATTTTGGATATCTCTCAGGTTAGAGCTTCTGAGCATTTTTGTAAAGGGCTGCAAAGTTTAATGTTATTTATAACAGACTTTAGAACCTCTTAAAAGTCTACAAGCTCTATATGAAGTTCATAAAATTGGCAGGAGTACGATTTGTACTCCTACATGTCTAGGTAAATTATAGTATTTGAAATCATGAAAAATGTTATGTCCACATGTATCCTTTTGGTGCAATTTTGGCATAACTCTAAAAAATGAGAGACCAGGTTAATTAACGTAGCTGTCATCTAGGAAATAATCCCAGAAATTAAGTACATATTTCTGCATAGCCAGGATGCCAGATATCCTTTAACAATTCTATATAAAGCATGAAAATTCCTAGAAATAGTAATTAAGATTGGATTAAGAATGTAACACTATATCAGGTATCTATTTATTTAGAAGCTGTAGACATCTTAAAATAAATCTAATAAATCATGGTTTCACACACCTTGAATCTGACTTTGTAAGTCCACCAGCAACCCCTTTACGCCCAGCTCTTATAATAGTTACCATCATACCATTTCTATGTTTCCGGGGTACATGACACTTATGCATCATAATATGCAGAACTACCGACCACATCCTACACACACACATGCCATCAAACACATCCTTCATTTCAAATGCCTACATTTTTGCAAGTCTCAGAGTGGCAGTTGTGTTAGTCTGTATCTGAAAAATCAATGAGAAGTCCTGTGGCACCTTAAAGACTAAGCCCTGGTCTACACTAGGGAGTTATTTCAAAATAACAAGCAGAGTGTCCACACTACCAATCCCATTACTTTGAAATAAGTGGCTGGTTATTTTGAAATTATAATTTCTGATTTCCTTGGGGAATAAACTTATTTTAGAATTGTTATTTCGGGAGTTATTATTTCAAAATAAGTTACTTTGAAATAATTTCCTAGTGTAGACATACCCTAACAGATTTATTTGGTCATAAACTTTCATACAGAACCACCTATATCATGTTTTTTCACTCTTTCTATATATTAGAATTCTAATATTTTTGAGCCATTTCTACTTCACTGAAGCCCTGATAACACTTTCTTAAATCCCACTGACATCAGTGTGATGTAAGGATATACTTGTGTTTTGCTGAATCTGGGCCTTAATCGTTTATGTAGTTTCCCTTCAGTTCCTTACTATACCTCCCTTATTAGCTTCCTACCTTAGATACTACACTCTAAAACTTATATAACCTTTCCGCTGTTGGAAGAATGTACATGCAACATTGTAAAACAATGATAGATATATTTATACAATTTGTACTCCTACATGTCTAGGTAAATTATCGCGTTTGAAATAGTGGGAGGATATTCAGGGAAGGAGTTAAAACTGTTTGTGGAATCTTGACATAGAATTTGGTTTTCAAACTTCTGTGTTCTGAAAAGCTTTTCCTTAAAAAATGTAGGAGAATAGTTAGTATTATTTAGTGTATTTGGCATTAGAGTCACATCTTGCATTTCTTACTCAGACAAAGGTCCTACTGTAGTCAGACAGTGGAATAAAGCTATAAAAATTTGGCTGTGATTCAGGACTGAACATATTTGCTTTGTGGAGAAAAGCATAAAATGTAATTGCAAGGTACTAATCCATTAGAATTTCTATTCATTTAAATAAATTACTGTGCATACGTGGTCTATATTACAGCAGTGTTGTAAACAATGTATCATTTCTAATCTTATTTTTTAATTCTATACTTTCTATTTCAGATTAAAAAATATTTGTGCTACTGAAAATACATGTAGTGGAAAAAAGATAAAAGATAAAAGTGTATGCTGGGAAATACGTTTAGTGTCAAAGGGAATTTGATGCCCCGTAGGTCATAAGTAAAGTAACACAGCATATAGTATATTTTACCAGTATACAAAATGCCAATGTTAATTTCTAGTTATTACCATGATATTTTTAGTTTTTAATTATCTTTTCATTATGCTTTTGAGATGTGATTACCCTGTATGGTTAGCAACAATTCTTGATTCATATGTTAATCAGGATATTTCTCATATTTTTTCCAGCTGAATTCTTTAAATTTATGTCAAGGATAATCTTAAATTGTAATTCATGTCACTTAATTTTGTAATTAATGGTTCTAATGACAATTTTCTAATATTCATGAGCAGTTAGAACATTTAAAAATAACTTATTTCATTCATGGGCTGGTGTGAGCTGCAAAGATCTGTCTCGCCCTTTATAGATAACTATAACTGGATGATGGGGATAGTGATGTGTTTCTATCACCTTACATCGTATATTAGGTAGATGCTTATGTTCCAGAGAATCAGAGCTGCAGACAGATTATTTGGTTCACTGCATGCATATTTCATTGCTTCAATTGGGGAACACCCAGAGGGGATCATGTAGAAGAATCTCTGTTTTGCTGTCTCCTATGCAAGCTCCTCTGGGTGCCATTCTTACTTTCTTTACTGCTATCCAGTGTAAGCAGGGAAGGGAGGCAAAGAATGAACTAGGATAGAAATGTACATAACTTCACTATGCCTGATTTTCTCCTGGTAGAAGGTTTTTCATCTGAAGTTAAAGTTAAAACTGCAGATTTATCTTACCTGGCAGCATAGAATTGGAGAGCTGCAAGTAGCCCCTTCACTCCCGTCTCACTGCATTGAGACAGTAATTGAGTCCTGTGCAGTTTTGCTCACTACTTTTTAAATAATACTGAGACAATTCCCCCCATTCATGAAACTAAAAAAAACCCCAAATGTGAGGATCTTCTTGATTTTTCTTCTGGGTTTTGAGTAGCTTGTATTTTTCAGCTTTTTCTCTATAACCATGAGTGGTAGAAACTTGCTAATTTTTAAAATGCCAGTTGACTTGCTCACATAACTGCAGGACAATTCAAGAATTGCACCAAGTATTATGATACTCCCAGTAAAATTGTATATATTGGCTGCACTATTTAAACCACATAGTAAAAATACACGCTATAGTAATTTTTCTTTTCTATCATAATATTTTATGACTTCAGATTTCAGTCCACATACAGTTAATCCTGCCTTAGTGCAGGAGGATGAATTGGATGACCTCTTGAGGTCTCTTCCAGTCCTAATTTCCTTTGATTCTATATTTTGCTTATAATTCAACTTTAAGGACCATGAAGTGACTATTGGTATCTCTCTGAGCCCAAGAATGTAAAGAAATCCAGAAGACAAGGCTGAAAAATAAATGCAATGATCAGTCTGTATTTTACTTAATTGTGGAAACAAATCCTTGTCTTGATTTTAGGACACATATTTCAAACCTTTGAATTCTTATTTCAAACCTTTTAAAATGTAACTTGCTTTGAAGGGTATTGATTTGTCTATTAAAAGTACATTTTTATAGAAGGGTCTATACTGGAATATCATTTTTCATTCAAAAACCCCACTGTGGCTAACTGAAAAGAGCTCCTTGGATGATTGCTGCCTGGGGGTCCTTCTCTGAAGGAAAGATGGACTCAATGCTGATCCATCTTTTGACTATTTCTCCATATTAGCTTGTGAGCCTTTTTAAGGCCACCGCTTAACAGGGCCTTTGGCATACCCATGGGACAATTTGTTTGTGTTAATTTTTTTTGGTGTTCATTGACAATCCTGAAAAGGGCTAAGCCAGAGGACTGAACTTCTTATGACTGGCCTGGCTGGCATGGTGGAATACCTAGACACCTTAGAGCAGAGGTGTGAGTGAGAAGAGTGACTTGGCCCAGGACATAGGAGAGCTCTGGAGAAAGAACCCAGTGACAATGTGTGTGAAATATTGTAGTCATGATCTTTCCACCCCTGCAGAAGGGGGAGGCTTGAATGACTCAGGCAGTTGAACACTCAGACCTGGACATATGAGTTGATAGCGTGGTGATAACACAGATCTGGAACGTCTTCTAAAGTGGGTAACTGAGAACCAGCAATTCCAGCTCCTGCAGCAGATGGTTGCTTAGCAACCAAGCTGACCTGGGACTGTGAGGTGAAATTTCAGCAAGTGTTGGTCGAACAAATAACAGCTCTGATACAACCTCAGAGTCCTGGAGTTTCACCCACCTCAATGGCAGTAGGCCTGAACTGTGGCCGTGCAATGGAGATGTGTGAAGGATTGGAGGATGACCTGGAGAGTTTCCTTTTAATGTTCAAGCTAGTGTCACTGGCAGCTCAATGACCAGCTGAGCAGTGGGACGTCTTTTTAATGCTTTATCTGACTAGGCCAGTGTGCCTAAATACTGAGGGTGGATGCAGCAGCAGTGCAAGAGTACAAGCAGGTGACAGCATCTGTATTTGACTACCTTGACATCACAAAGGAGAGCTTTTGATAGCTGTTTCATGAAAAGAAACACCCTCGGGGTGCCTGGCCTATATAGGGGCCCAGAAATTGATGGATTTGTTCTGTCAGTGGTTGAAGTCAGAGATTCGGATAGGAGTCAGGGTTGCTGAACTCTAGATAGAGCAGTTCATCCAGATATTCCCAGTTGAGGATAAGTATACGGTATTCAGATATTCTGCTAGCTATGGCCAGAGCTTATGCAGTCCAACTTATGGACAATTATCTGGCTGCTGAAACTGCTTTCGCAATGTGCGAAAAGCTAGCTGAGGCAAATGGGGTGATTCAGGTTGAAAGAGAACATACTTGTGACGTTCAGTGGTGATATGGCTTGGATCCTGGCCCAAAGGACGAGTGTTTCAGGGGTCCAGGCTATGCCCCATCGTAAATCCCAGATGACATAGGCCTGATCCTGAATGAGGGATCCTGAGCCCCCCCCCCAAGTTTCCTCACCAGGAAAACCAAGACAAGGAAACAGGCAGGCTGTACAGACTACCTCAAGCAGTAGTCCTACGGCCCCCCAGCAAGCAGTAGGAGGGTATACCTGTGGGCAGATAAACCATCTGAATGTCCCAATAATGAATGTAGTTTTGAACAGGAGTGGATGATGGAAAACAGTTCTGTATCCTGTCTGGAATGTAACATGAAGACTACATCTACACTACAGCTGGGATTGACACTCTTAGATTGATCCACCGGTGGTTGATTTGTTGGGTCTAGTTAAGACCTGCCAAATCAACCACAGATCGCTGTCCTGTTGACTCAGTTACTGTACCCCGGATGAGAAGAGAAAGAGAAATCGAAGGGAGAGTTTCTCCTGTCGATTCCTCCCCCTGCCACACACACAGACGGTAACTCGACTTAAGAATAGATTAAGTCAACTTTCTGTTATAGGGTAGATTTGTAAACAAAAAAGATATGGAATAAGCAAGCAGAATCTGTAAAACTAATAGAATTTTTAAGTATATCCACTATATTTTCCTCTCTACAAAGTCTAAAGACAGTATTTGAAACTTAGTCTTCTATGCAATGTGCTCGATGCTTGCTTGGCCTACAGAAGGCCGTCAGAATACCTGAGGAGGTTTTTGTGACCAAAACCTCAATACTTGGATGTGTTCCAGACATTACAAAATGTTTGTAAATCCTCTAAAGCCCTCTGTATATGATTTTTAAACAAAAGTTTTAAAATAGTGCATAAGTAGCAAACTTATTTGCTATTTAAACTGTGTTGTAGTATCAGTAACGTATGCAACTGCAATGCAGTAAATAAGTATTAGGAAAAAGTCAGCTCCTTCCTAAAATTAAATTGTGTTAGCCGGTATTCAGATTATATTTTACTGCAAACCCTACTTTAGTTTGGTGATGGCTCCCCATACCTTATGAGAATTAGATTGTGAATATGAACATACATAACTTTAAAATGCTTTATGCAAAACAGGACATATCAATATTACAGTTATAATTTGCTGCATATGGATATCATATTTTTGTGCATGTATGATTCTTGTATGTGAAGTTAGAAATACGAAGTGTGAATCTGTTTATAGTATTAAATGTGCTAATGAGAGCTATTACTGGTGCCCTGGAAGCCTAATGGCTTGGTGATCAACTTAATGACTTGTAAACTGCCTTGTGTGTCCTGTAAGCGCAGAAGGTGGTTGTTCTAGAAAGACATGTGACCATGCCACCTGGTACTGGAATCAACTTTGAATCTGGCATTTTTCCATGGGATGCCAAACAAAAGAGCCCCACCCAGAGGGAAATTCTATTTAAGCACTAGGAAGCTATCATCCCTTTATCTTCAGCTGGCCTTAGAGACTGCCTGGCTCACCCTGAAAACATACAAAGAACTTTAAAGAGGTCTGGAGACCATTGTCAGAGTAAAAGAGCTTCTGACTTGAAGGTTATGCCTGAAGCTGTTTAGGGTAAGAAATTGCATGTAACAAGTTTCTTGGTGAATTAGAACTAGCTATGCATTTTCTATTCATTTTAATTTAGTAACTTTGGTCTATGTATGTTCACTTGCAACCACTTAAATCCACTTTTTTGTACTTGATATAAACACTTGTATTAGACTCAGTGTAAATAACTGTTACCAGGGGAGAGCAACCACTGTGCATCTCTCATTAATAAAGGGAGCTAATCAATGAGCTTTCCCTGTGTAAAACTTTTACACAGGGAAAGATGGATTTTTGGGTGGATTTTTGGTTCCACTTGGGAGTCGATATCCTGGGTGCTGAGCTCTTAGAACAACGACCTTCCAGAGCAGAAGTGGTTCAGTGTCTGCATTGCTCTGCAGGGAGGGCAGTAATCCCAACTCTGTGCCTTGTCTGGGGGAGACCAGAGGATTTGACGCACTAGGACAGTGTGGTGGGGAGCCCCACAAGAGGTGATGATTAGTGGCCCAAGGGGACTTCTGTGACCGTGTGACCACACCCTTCACACAGGTATTCAAATTGTATTTTACTGCAACCCTACTTTAGTTTGCTTGGTAAATTAATCTTTCACTTGCCTGTTTTGGCAAAAATAACTGACTTACGACTCAGCCTATGCTTATGTATCTTATTGTTTTCTTTGTCATATTGTGTGTGTAGCTGCTGCAGTGCTTGCAAAGTTCAAAAAATTGCTACACAGACTACTCTAGCTGGTCTGGAAAATTATATGTTGCTTGTCTTTCTGGAAAAGACAGAGGAGCAAGAAATCTAATTCTCCTCCTATCTTTACCTGGGCTTCTACAGCCGGGGATGTGCACACTTTAAGGATTGATCACTGCAATTCCCCAAAATGCAGTATATTCTCCTTTTACCACTTTTCTATTGGTTTTTTAAAAAACTGCAGCACATGGTACCACCAAAAAATGATGTACTTATTAGAAGTACATGAGATCTTTTTAGGGGAAAATGTTTATTGAAAATGAAACGTAAAAAGCATATGCATTCATTCACTGTCTCTCTCTCTCATACACACACATATCATCCTGTTGATAATATAGGTACCAATCTGTTGCTTGCATCAACCTAATGGCCAGTTAGAATGGCCAGGGAGGAGCAGGGCTCTGTTGGTTCAAACTGATGCTCCAGAATCTTGGCAAGACAGAACCCAAAAACCATGGCAAGCAGCCCCATTTTATTACAGTTTTCCTTCATTGGGATGAGTAAGTTTTGCACCAGCATGCTGTAATCAATCACTGTTGGTGAGTGCTTGTTTTCTTAACTTGTTATTCTCATATCAAAGCTATCTTGTCCCAATTGATAGATGCTTGCCTTATTTTTTAGAGTGATCAATCTGCCCTTCATCCACATTTCAGTAGTATACAGCAGCCTCCTGGCATCTGTACTTCTGACCTTGGCTTCTCCTTGGAACATCTGGTCCAGTGATGGCCTTCACATTTATCTTTTAACACACATTCCTTATTCTTCATTCACACAAACAAAAATTACATAGTCGCTTCATGCAAGCAAGGATTACATATAGATGCTTTTGTAAAAATAGATTGAGTACAAAATATTCTAAGATCAAAGTAACTATTGCTATTATAAATTCTTCCATAATACATTCCTTCACTCTCAAATTAAACAATCGTAACTGTAAAAGACTGACAATAGTAACAAATAGATCCTTTTGGTCTGTTGCTGCTTTAACATTAATAACAAACACAAACAGCCTAGTTAATGCATCTTTACCAACAGCAATAGACTATTCCTTTCTGCTAGTCAGAAAAGATGGTTGTCAAGGTACACTGAGGCATATTACATTGCATAAGACTACATGGCTACAACTAGATTAGTTTTTAGACAGATATTTTTCCTTTTCTTTTCATGGTGTCAAACAGAGCAGAGTTAAGGTTATTGGGGTGAGGAGTTTCTTTCTCATTATAAATGAGGTCAGGGATGAGGACACTGCCAAATATGGGAGAGTCTCAGGGGATGATGTGATTTGACTTGGCATGTCCGTGTTCAAACTTAGACTCCGCCTCTGGCTATGTCTAGACTACAGGCTTCTTTCAGAAGAAGCTTTTCTGGAAGAGATCTTCCCAAAAACCTTCTTCTGAAAGACAGTGTCAGCACAGCAAACGCACATCAAAAAAGCGATCTGCTTTTTTGAAAGATAGCGTCCATTTAGTGTGGACACTATCTCGCATTTAAACTGTGATTACTGTGAACGAAGTGGCCACCAGGTCACCTGTGCTTTTTCCTCTCTCCTCTTCTTTTGAAAGAACTCCCTCTTCTCCATCCACACATGCCTTTTTCTGAAAGAGCTCTTTCAGAAAAAGGCTTCTTCCTCGTAGAAAAAGATTTACCAATGTCGGAAAAACCCCTCTGTTCTTTCAATTTTTTTTTGAAAGAACACAATTCCAGTGTGGACATAACTGCTGTTCTCCCGAAAAAACTCTGCAGTGTAGACATACCCTCAGAAAAGTTCAGCTATGTACTTTTTTTTCATCCCAAGTCCATTTTCCCCATCATTATTTTTGCGACTAATGAAGTCCACTCCTTCTCTCTGACCAGCAATTCAGCTCTTCGGTTCTCCTGGGCCTCTCCAATTTCTATTGCCCTTGTACCTCATGTGCAAAGCTGGTAGGTAAGGTACCAAGGGAAGCAAGACTAGGAGGAAAACCAGCTGAAGAGAGTTGGCAGTTTTTTAAATAGATATTAAGGGCCCAAAAGCAAACTATTACACTGCGTACGAAAGATAAAAAGTATGGAAGGAAACCACCTTGGATCAACCGAGAGATTTTACATGATCTAAAAATAAAAAAGGAGTCATATAAAAAGTGGAAACTACGTCAATTACAAGGATAAATATAAGCAAATAACACCAATATGCAGGGGCAAGATTAGAAAGGCAAAGGCACAAAAAGAACTAAATCTAGCTAGAGGCATAGAGGGTAACAAGAAGATGTTTTACAAGTATATTAGGAGCAAGAGGAAGACCAATGACAGGGTAGACCCATTGCTCAGTGAGGAGGGAGAAAAAATAACAGGAAACTTGGAAAAGGCAGAGGTGCTTAATGACTTCTTTGTTTCAGTTTTGGTCAAGAAGATGGATGGTGATGGGATGCCTAACATAGGGTATGTCTACACTACAAAGTTAGTTCGAACTAACGAATGTTAGTTAGAACTAACTTTCATAGGCGCTACACTAGCGCTCCGTTAGTTCGAATTTAATTCGAACTAACGGAGTGCTTAGTTCGAACTAGGTAATCCTCATTCTACGAGGATTAAGCCTAGTTCGAACTTACTAGTTCGAATTAAGGGCTGTGTAGACCCTTAATTCGAACTAGTGGGAGGCTAGCCCTCCCCAGGTTTCCCTGGTGGCCACTCTGGCCAACACCAGGGAAACTCTACTGCCCCCCTCCCGGCCCCGGACCCCTTAAAGGGGCACGGGCTGGCTACGGTGCCCATGCCAGGTGCAAGCCTGCCAGCACCCAGCCAGCAGACCCTGCACCTGGCACGGATCGAGCCACCCACCCATGCCCCCCAGCCCTCCCCCTCTTTCCGGGACCAGGCTGATGGCTCCCGGGAGCTTGCCCAGGACCGCAAGAGGCAGGCACCCGCCTGGGCTAGTGCGGACATTGTGGACCTCGTCCATGACCTCCGCACTAGGCACAGGAAAGTGGCCAGCTAGGGCAGGAGAGCTGCCAGCCTGGCCACCCAGGAGCAGGTGTGCATGAAAATCAAGGTGGTCCACTGAGACCCCTGACCCTGAGCCCTGAGCTTACAATGGCCATCCTGGGTCAGACCAAAGGTCCATCTAGCTCAGTAGCCTGTCTGCCGACAGCGGCCAACCCTAGGGACCCTGGAGGGGATGGACCGAAGACAATGACCAAGCCATTTGTCTCGTGCCATCCCTCTCCAGCCTTCCACAAACCTTGGGCAGGGACACCACTCCTACCCCCTGGCTAATACCACTCCATGGACCCAACTTCCATGACTTAATCTCACTTCCCTTTAAACTCTGTTCTAGTTGTAGCCTTCACAGCCTCCTGCAGCAAGGAGTTCCACAGGTTGACTCTTTGCTTTGTGAAGAAGAACTTTCTGTTACTAGTTTGAAGCCTGCTACCCATTCCTTTCCTTTGGTGTCCACTAGTCCTTCTTTATGGGAACTAATGAAGAACTTTTCTGTATGCACCCTCTCCACCCAACTCCTGCTTTTAGAGACCTCTATCCTGTCCCCCCTCCGTCTCCTCTTTTCTAAGCTGAAAAGTCCCAGTCTCTTTAGCCTCTCTTCATATGAGACCTGTTCCCAACCCCTGATCATTTTAGTTGCCCTCCCCTCTCCCAGCCTCTCTCTTCCTTTCTCCCACCTTCTTTTCCCAGTCTCCCCCAGGTTTGTTCAATACAGACAGATTCCATTTTTGAACACAATTGTCCTTTATTTTGTACATCAAGAAGAGGGGCTAGGGAAGGGTAAGTGGAAGGAGGTGAGGGAGAAATGGGGCACGAGCCCCCAATGGGGAGGACTGGGCTGGCTCTGCGGGCTTCTGGGGGTGGAAGCTCTCCTGCAGCCCCCCAATTGTCCCCTCTCCCCAGATGGCAGCCTGCGGCAAGTGCAGCCGGGCTGATGGCCGAGTGGTGTGATGTGCCCAGTGTGGGCACTCAGGGCACTCCAAGCCAGGACCGCTTTGCAAGCGGGGCACCCCTGAGAACTGTCTGTCCGGGGTGGGGGTCGGGACCCTTTAAGCATAGCCCTCAGCTAGCCTGAGACAGCATCTCCATGCTCTAAGTCCTCCTCTGATGCCCTGCCGGCACTGCTTCCGGCCATCCTTAACCCCGGTTCAGGGTCCACTTAATGTGGACATGATAGTTCGAATTAGCAAAACGCTAATTCGAACTAGTTTTTTAGTCTGGATCCGTTAGTTCGAATTAGCTTAGTTCGAATTAACTAATTTGAACTAAGTTAGTTCGAATTAACGTTGTAGTGTAGACGTACCCATAATGAATGCTAGTGGAAATGGTATAGAAGTTAAAATAAAGAACACATTTACAATTACTTAGAAAAGTTGCATATCTGCAAGTCACCAAGGCCTGATGAAATGCATCCTAGAATGCTCAAGGAGCTGATAGATGAAGTATCTGAGCCTTTAGCTATCATCTTTGAAAAATCATGGAAGTCAGGAGAGATTCCAGAAGACTGGAAAAGAAATATGGAACAAAATATTTCCTTTTTGTTGGTGGGGGAAGGAATACTGTTTTATCTAGGGAATATCATATCTACTGCTGACTAGGTTTTTGGGGAAGCAACTTATTAAAATGTTGGCATCACATCACAGCAAACAATTATGGTAATGCTCAATTTTGAATCAAGCAAATCAACCTTCTATTGCTGTATTCATATGATCAAAATTATAATAAAGAAAATTTTGTATTTTACACATCACTATGACACTTCAGTTTTACATTCAACATAGTACATCTTTTTCCATTTGATTTGGTATTCTAGTTTTTCTAAATCATTTTTATTGGAAAGATGAAAATGTACATTGTGAAAGAAGCTTAAAACCAAGTCTATAAAGAAGAGTTTCTGTCTTCTGTTAGTGCTATGGCAAATTTCAGGAAGATGAGAGAGGAGTGCCATATGGTTGGATGTCATCAGGACTTGAAATGGATAATTCACACAAATGTGTTTCTCCATACACCCTTCTTCCTGGAAAGATGTAGCCAAAGAAACGGCATGGTGGGAAAGGTACAAAGAATAACCTGAAGAATTCAGAGCAACACACCAGCATGTTACCCAGCTGTAAAGAAAATCTAATGGAAGAACAAGTTACAGTGAACAGAAAACAGTCCTGAGTTTTCCAAGTAATTGCAGCCGAGGTTGCTAAAAGTACAATGGTGTTCATCATCATCACCATTCCTGCTTGTCTGATGTTTGAGCCGAATGGAACTTACCCAGCCACAGCCCCCAGGACTCCTTCACTGTTGCTCCAAAAATTAGCTGTGGTAAAACAAAAGCCGAACATGATCACAAATGTTCTGGTTTTTTATTCAGTGGAATTGTTACTTTAAGGAAATGGGCACAAACTTTTACCTCAGGGCATCTTAAACAGAAGGAAACAGAGTATTGTCTATGACAGTCCAGTGTGTCATTGAGAAACGTGATCAAGAACAAGCTGTTTGATTTTTTTACTTTTTATGAGGGTCATTCTGAAATGGCTAAGGCTCAGCTTGGATCCTGTAACAGCTAGCTGTCCAACTGACAATGCTGCAACCTTACTATGGAAAACTCTATTCTGCTTTTCCAGCCTAAGAGTTAAATGTCTCCTTTTCCAATTAGCAAATCATATTCATCATGTTACTTCATGCATATATGTGCCAGAGACTGTTGGAGGGTCCTTTTATAATATAGAAGGGGAAAGCTTTGATTGTGAAGATCTCAACATGAGTTTTTTCTAGTACTGTCTAAAAACTGAATAAAATATATTGGTTTTTAATGTAGATCAAGAAGGATAATTTTCAGCTACATGTAATGATGAACCACATTATTACCCTGTGAAGGTCCTGTGTTCCTTGCTCTATGTTCAGACCTTACAGACCTCCATTTGCCACCCACAAACCAGTGGCCAGGTTAAAAACCAGCTCCCCTCGTGGACCAACTCCCACCTGGCACCCACACTGCTGCCTCTGAAAAGTTAAATACAATATTTTACCCCTTACTTTGGACTTCATGCATAGAACCATTCTTTTTGTACAGTGTATGCAGATATATGTATCTTTAAGACACAGTTGTGAAGTAAGCTGTCATGATAGTTAGCTATGTGCAATAATGTGGCAAGAGCCTGCCTTCTCAGTTAATCACTGGGGGAGCAATGCCAGGACCAAAAGAGTGGAGATTGGAGATTGCATTGCTTGAGTTATGATGTATAAGGAAAAGTTGGTTGTTCAGTCCAGCTTGACCTTACGCTTCCATGCAGTAGTATTTCACAGGCACAATAATGGTGGGAACAGCTTAAATTATCATCACAGTTGATGATCACTGTTCTTTAGAAATCATCTGAATAATAAACTCTACAAATTTCTTTTGTGGAATAATAAAATAAAATTGTAGGACTAATCCATAGTTCCAAACTGCATCATATACCAATGATAAATCAATACACACAGTGCTGACCTTCTATTCTGTTTCAAAATTATCTGTGATAAGGGATGTCAATCTAATCACTTGATCTTTAGCACTGTGGCCTGGTAGGAGCCCTGCCTGGTAATGATATAACTGTGAGTCAATTAAAGACAATAGTCATTTAAGTATACGTTTTTTGAGCAGTGTAAATGTGATGCTAATCAGAACAAGTGTGTGTTAGTTATTCAAGTCCATCCTGGTTCTAGCTTAAGGAGTACTGCTACATGTGACCTTCACTGGACCTTTGGAATCATACAGCATTCCAGACGAGTATTACAGAGTCTTAATAGAAAGTTGCAATAGGATGAGCTCGTGATGCTGGAACTCCCCATGGAAATTGTCAAGTCCAGGAGCTTTGTAAGGTTTTGAGAAAGAAATCACTAATTGCAGTTCCTCCCTATTGAATGGCTGCAGTAAGAGTTGGCTGAGGTGACAGACCACATTTTTCTGATTGAAGACAATTCCTGCAGATCATGATCTCTGTGATTCCTAGTGTGTTGTTGGCCACGCCAGCATGCACTGTGACATGTGTAGGGGATTCTGGGATCTCTTCTGCCTAAAAGAAATGAAGAAGGCACCAAACTCCTATGACCTGAGTACATGAAGTCCAGACTTTCATCACATTAGTGACACTTTTCTTGTTTCTTAATACTA
Source organism: Pelodiscus sinensis (assembly GCF_049634645.1). Taxonomy (NCBI): domain Eukaryota; kingdom Metazoa; phylum Chordata; order Testudines; family Trionychidae; genus Pelodiscus; species Pelodiscus sinensis. The sequence goes on along the minus strand of NC_134716.1, from coordinate 50,340,680 downwards.
AAATGTTCCATATTAGCAGTTTCTTTTAACACATTAATGGTTTATTTTGTCCTTTCAGGCTAAGCCTGCTGTCTTTTTTTCCCCCAAAGAGGTTGTTACAAACATCAACTCAGCAGGGTAAATATGCCCTACCAAAAGCATTTGGAATCAGCTTTCTAGCTGCTCTGAAAGTCTCACAGAAGAACTTGAAAGCAGCATCCATATCATCAGCCATGTGTCATGACTTCCTGGCTATGTCTAGACTGGCAGGTTTTTCCAGAAAATCAGCCGCTTTTCTGGAAAAGCTTGCCAGCTGTCTACACTGGCCACTTGAATTTCCGGAAAAGCACTGACGATCTCATGTAAGATCATCAGTGATTTTCCGGAAATACTATGCTGCTCCCGTTCGGGCAAAAGTCTTTTTCCGAAGGACTTTTGCGCAAAAGGGCCAGTGTAGACAGTACAGTACTGTTTTCCGCAAAAAAGCCCCAATTGCAAAAATGGCAATCGGGGCTTTTTTGCGGAAAAGCGTGTCTATATTGGCCACGGATGCTTTTCCGCAAAAAGTGCTTTTCCGGAAAAGCGTCCTGCCAATCTAGACGCGCTTTTCCGAAAATGCTTTTAACAGAAAACTTTTCCGTTAAAAGCATTTCCGGAAAATCATGCCAGTTTAGACGTAGCCCCTGAGTATAAAGGTGTTTGTCAGATTCTTTTCTGAAATAGTCCCAATAGACATGCTGAAAGTTCCATTTCTTGTTTGGGTTTCTTATCACGACTGCTTTCCCTAGCACAACTACAGCTAGAAATGTGGGAATTTCCACATGTATGCTGAGAGGAAAAACTGAAACATTTTACAGAAACGAAAACAAGATCTGGTGATGATTTAGTATCCTAAAGGACTGAGTGGAAAGTATGAGACTTCTTTGGATCATAAAGGTAGGATAGATTGGCAGCACTTGTATGGTCAAAGAGCATTTTACCATTAGGAGAAATAGTGGGATGGGGATGTTCATATCAGGGCATGAAAGTCAGTACATACCACTGCAGGATATGGAAGAAGAGTGAGCAGAGGGTATGTCCACTTTTCAGAAGAGGGTAGTAAATGTTCATCAGATTTACACCAGTTACAAATATGACATGCCAGGTGATCTTGTTAGATTGCCCAGATCTTGTTAGATTGCCCAGATATCATGCCAGGTGATCTTCCTCAGATTGCCCAGATATTTGAAGATTAGTCATTTAAGTATCACATAAATGCAAATTCTGAACTGTTTGTGGTAATTGGAAGCTGCAACCTGATAATACCAATATGTAATTGCGAACCTTTGGTGCAGTATGTTTCTTGAAGCATATTATCAGCTAACTGCTGAAGAACATCATTTGTGGTGGAAAATCCTTGTTATATTCAGTAGTAGGATTGTTAAAGTACTGATAGCCAACTTGTGAAGACTGGTTCCCCCACATCCTGGGAATTAACAAAGAATGTCACCATGAAGCATCCTGACATATCTGTCACTAGTAGAGATACCATTGCAGGGACCAAGATCCTCTGTGTCTTTAAAAATCAGTTGAATTTAACCTGTGAAAAACAACACTATAAAATTCTTTAATTTTGATTATATGGTCTCATTACAAAGCAGGATTAATGATTGATTGGGTACCTTAACAGCACGTCACTTAATACGTTTCATTTAGGTATAACTTTAACTCTGAATTTCTTGCTTGGTATTGCTGTATCTGTTTTTTACCTTATGTTACCTACGCAGATTCTCAACCTTCACCATGTCTGAATGTAGTTCTTGTTTTTGAATTCTATAGGGCTTTGATCCAACAAAGCACTTAAGCATGTACTTTACTTTTAACATGTGAATAATCGCAATGAAGTCAGAGGGTCTTGACCACGTGTTCAAAGTTAAGCACATACATAAGTGCTTTGTTGGCATGGGGCCTAGCTGTCTACTGTGGGGTGTTTTGCATCTTTTTTCTGAAGCATCTTGATTCTAGTCACTGCAAGAGCAGTGTGTTGAGCTAGATGGATCACTGATCTAATCCAGTATGGCAATTCCTGTGTTTCAAAAATTTTTAGTAGAAAGAGGTCCATATAAAGGATAGATAAAGTTTCCTTTGAGTTTTTAGCTATTCTCATGGCATTACCACAGGAATAAAGTGGACATTTTCTCAGTGATTTTACTGTTTGAATATTTTCACACATTTTAGGATTTTGTTTCATGAACACTGTATTTTTCTATGAGTAATATTCATATGGGTGCTCCACTTCAGGTGTTCATTTGCCTCTTGAGCCCCTGTGTTGTTGATTTCTAACTAAAACTGACCATTCATGCACCCTGTGCTTCCTTGTGGCAGACACTGGGGTTATATAGAGGTGTGTGAATGAGTTGTTCCTCAGTTTCTTCTCTACTGCCCCTGCCCTCATTGGAATCTGAGTCCATCTAGAGTGTAGGGATGTCCACCAACTACCCGTTCACTGGTTAACCGATAAGCAATTGTTTATTGATTGATATACAGATTAACTGCACCAACTCTCCCACCCACGTGCTCTACATTTAAAACTTGGATCGGCAGACTTGGTCAGTCCCTGGCCCTGGTAGCTAACCCCACTGCAGTTCTGCCTTTTAAATGTAGTAAGAGCAAGGCAGCTCTTACTACATTTAAAAAGCACAGGTGCAGCATCTGGGACCAAGCGTGAGCCAGGACAGCTGAGTCCCAGCTTGCGGCCAGTCCCCCAGAGGCTGCACCTCTATCTCCCCTGCTCCCTTGCAGAGACGGTGTTGCAGCGGTGGGGGAGACTGGCTTTTAAGCCAGCTCCTCCCAGCACTGGCTCCTTCTCCCCCGCCCCTTGCTGCCCCTAATACAGGAAGCAAGGGGGAGGGGGGAGAGAAGTGACAAGTTGAGCAGTGACTCAATTACCCGATAAGTCTAGGCTTATCAGGTAATTGACTACTCAGCTAGTCGCTTACATCCCTAGTTTAAATGGAGATCTTCTGAAGTGGTTGAGAACTAGGTTGAGGTTCCAAGATAGGGTGGGGTATCTGATGTGGGTAAACAGATTAGCTAGTTTCCTGACAGACCTGTGTGATACTGGGGGAGCAAAAATGGAGATTCTGTCACCCAAGGGATGAAAGGTCTTTGCCAGTTTGCTACCTTGACCAAACTGATGGATAATCTGGATGTCTGTACATCCAACAGGTAATCTAGGATGACAGAAAGGAGAATAGATTCTTGCTGGAGGTAGCAATGTCCAGAACAATGGATGAATCTCTTCCATTTCTTTGTTCATGTTCTTGACACAGTTCTCTTGCAGGCCTTGGAGTTTGATTGCTTCTTCTGTAGCAGCTGCATCTGGGACAGGTGACATCCTGTTAAAGGGTAATTCCTTTCATAAGCATAAATCTTCCCAAGTGTTTCTGCCAAGACCCTGTATGATTGTTGCTTACTCATTTTAGTTATTGTTTAATCTCCAAATCTCACAGTATCAAATTTCAAATTTTGCATAGCATGATGTTCTAAGCCCAAGATCAATCAACTTAGTTCCATGTATCCTGCCAAAATGATGTCAAATGTGACCATGCCTCAGTGGGTCACAACTGAGAATACCAATTTCAGGACAAGCTGCTGAGAAACAGAGCTAACACTCCAAAACTGATGGTTAGTCTATAAAATATACCCAACCAGGAACAAAATAAAACTTCTGTCTCACCATTTGGCTAACAAGAAGTCAGAAATGCAGTCTCCTCAGGTATTCTAGTCCTGGATGCAACACCCAGACACTTACTGATCAGTGATTGTTTATAACACTGTTGCCAATCCTTTGGTACTGAATATCTAAAATTTATTTATTTAAAAAAAAGTAGTGAGAGTTAAAATTGGTTAAAGGAATCAAATACATACTATCATTGCAAAGTTCTTGGATTATGTTTGAAGCAGTGATGGCATAAACGGATGGCTTGTTAAATCTCTGGTTGGTACAAAAACATTAGAAGGTCCTCATTCCCTTGGCTAGAATGCTCCCATTAGTGTAAGTTCTTAGTCCAGAGATCAGAGCTGGAAAAAGGTCAAATAACGATGTTCCTGGGTCCTTTTATAACTTCTTCCTTATGGAAGGTAGCCCATTGTTTCAAACAAAGCCCTCAGTTCAGTCTGTGGAAAAACATAGGTAACAAGATGAAAATTAGGATCACATGATTTAGTCACATGTCCACGAATGCTTCACCGAGTCATAGCAGAGGCCATTACCCATATTTTAGTTAGAACATTCATATGCAATCCATCTGTGTGTATAGGTTTCTTTTGGGGTCCATTTTGTTCATTGATGAGCCATCGAGTTGAATACTCCATTCACAGTGTGCTGGCCAGACTGGATGCAAATTATCCTATGGATAAGACCACACGAGCAAACACATTTGAAATACTGGTACACAATAAATATTCATAACTTAAGATATAAAAAGGATGCATTCATATATATATGACAGTCAGATTCAGCAAACCATAACTTTTCCACAGACACCTTAGTTGGCACACTTTGTCCACATTTGTGATTACATAACAGTGGTAACAACAGTGATTTACATGGCCACATTTTAATCAAATGTCACACCGTCTATCATTTTTCCCCCCACACTTCTCAGGAAAAAAATCCTATTTCCATATCTGGATGTGAGAAGGCCTTAACCTTTTACCTAGATAGGAGTAAGAAGATTAGGGGATTGCCTAGAGCAGTGTTTCCTAATTTTATTTGGCCATGGAACACTTTTTAATTCGAAAGAATTTTGTGGAACCCATAATTACAGTCTTATATATGGAGCTGAAAAAGTAGACCACAAATAAGTAAAGATAATAATAAATAAATGCTAAATAAGGTCATGAGAACCACATTTAGTTTAATTGCACATATTTAAAAACAAAAATCACATTTAATGTGTACAAAAAATAAAGCTCAAAAACTAATATGCATTATATTGGAATTTTCTCACGGAACCCTTATTTTCACTTTGCAGAACTCTAGAGTTCCGTGGAACACCATTTAGGAAACATTGGCCTGGACACTCCACATACTTTGCAGATAGAGCTAAGGGGATCTTATTTCCACTCAATGACTTTGAAATGGATATCCGGTTATATTTCTAATAATTATGAGAGTGCACGTGCCTCTGTAGTACTAGCTTCAGTTCTGAACCCTGTTCCAAAGTTCCCTGCTACCTCAAGGGATACTGCATAGAAGTCAGCTGAAGCGGAACTCCCATAAGGACGCTATTCACAGAAGAAGGAAATGTTACTCGTGGAGTGTGGTTACTGTAGTTCTTTGAGATGTGTGTCTCTGAGGCTATGTCTACACTGCAGGTTTCTTACGCAAGAACTGTTTTGCGCAAGAGTTTTTGCGCAAAAGGTCTTGCACAAGAGCGTGTCCACACTGCCATGTGCTTTTGTGCAAGAGATGTACTTTTGCGCAAGAGCATTCATGGCAGTGTGGACTAGAAAGCTCTGATGGCCTTTTTAGCCATAGAGGTTTTTTGCACAAGAAACTCCTGTTGTCAATCCACACTGCCTTCTTGTGCAAGAGCTCTTGCGCAAGGAAACCCTCTGTTCTGATGCTTTACTTTAAATTTACTTGTGCAAGAGTGCGCGTTCAGTGTAGATGCTCTGCAAGTGTTTGATCAAGAACGGCGATTCTGGCACAAAAAACTTGCAGTGTAGACATAGCCTGAGTGCCTGACTATCCATTCTCCTTTCTGTCTGCTTCATTTGTTTCCTAGAGGATAACAGAACAGAATGAACTGAGGGCAGTTTTCCTATGCACCCATACATGACCTCAGTGACTGCTATGAGGAGGCATGTGGTGTATGTGCGAACCAAATGGACACTGCCAGCTGGAAATCTCTGACTGAGAGTTCAATGGGCACATACGTATCTGAAGTGGAGCCCCCATAGGTGCACCCCATACATGTACTTCAGATGTATATGTGCCTTTTGAGCCCTCAGTCAGTATTTCTAGCTAGCAGTGTCCATAGCAGCACGCATCTCAAAGAACTACAGTTACTGCACAGGGTGAGTGACATTTCCTTCTGTCACCTCTGGTCTACACTAGGGGGTAAGTTCGAATTATGATATGCAACTTCATCTAGCTGAAGTTGAAGTATCTTAACTTGAATTTTGGCACCGTCCATGCTGCAGGAAGTCAAAGGGAGTATGCTCTTCCTTCAACTTCCCTTACTCCTTGTCTACCAGCATCGATGGAGTGCACTCTCAGTTCAAATTAGTGTTTCTTCATTAGACCTGCTAATTCAAATCTCCGAAGAGCAGCTGAGGCTGCTTCCATCTTATCTCTAGTGTAGACATGACCTTAGGGATTTTGTCCTCCTGAAACATGTGCGGAATTTTTCAACCTAAACTTCAGGTAAACAATTTTTTGTATTGCGTGAGAACAGGAACATTAAAAGATGATTAAAAATTACCAAGGCTTTGAATTATACATTGAACATGGGAGCAGTATGTTTTCTTCTGCACTTTATCAATATTGTGGCTGGATCTCTGGTACTGAGGGTGCTTCATTCTCTATCTAATTAAAGCCTTAGTCTGTTCATGGACACTGTGTGCAGTGATACTTATTATCATTATTTCATGATTTGGGCACATGTCTACTAGGGTATGTCTACACTACCCCGCTAGTTCGAACTAGGAGGGTAATGTAGGCATATCGCACTTGCAAAGGAAGCCCGGGATTTGAATTTCCCGGGCTTCATTTGCATAAGCGGGGAGCCGCCATTTTTAAAACCCCGCTGGTTCGAACCCCGTGCAGCGCGGCTACACGGGGCACGAACTAGGTAGTTCGAACTAGGCTTCCTAGTTCAAACTACCGTTACTCCTCGTGAAACCAGCGGGGTTTTAAAAATGGCGGCTCCCCGCTTATGCAAATGAAGCCCGGGAAATTCAAATCCCGGGCTTCATTTGCAAGTGCGGTATGCCTACATTACCCTCCTAGTTCGAACTAGGAGGGTAGTGTAGACATACCCCTAGTAACTGGCCAAGGAACAGTCAATAGTTTTTTGATAGTTTACCTAGAAAAGCTAGTCTGCATGCTTTTATAACACTTGCAAAATAATAGAGATGTTTGCCTCTCAAGCTACGTCTCCACTACGAGTTTTCTCAGCAAAAAAATATGCTAATGCTATCTCATTTGCATATTTTCTGCCAATCCATTTTTTTCACAAAAAAAAGCAGTGTGGATGTTTTCTTTTTATGCAAAAACTCCTTTTTTCGCAAGATCGGTATACCTCCTCTTTTGGGGCATAAGGATCTTGTGGAAAAAGAAAATGTCCACACTGCTTGTTTTTGCTCAAAAATGAATTGGCAGAAAATATGCAAATGAGATAGCGACTCATGCAAATTAGTCCCTCATTAGCATACATTTTGCCAAGAAAACTTGTCGTTTTGACATAGCCTAAAAGATACACTAGAAGATTCTGAACTGGGGACATACATTATTTGCACTGATATATAAGCTAGTATATTTACTGCTATCATATGAAATATCATTAACCATATAAATAGTTGACAAAATAAAATGAAAACAATATTAATTTTTCTGAAACAATCCTTTTCATTGGTACTTATTAATTCACAAAATGTGATATTTCATATTGCTGTAGTGCAAATTAGTGAGGCTCTACTGGATTTAGTAATTCTGTATTTAATTATCCTAAATAAAGTCTCTTTTATCATCAAGAGGTAAGAGAATTTTAACATCTACTATCAAACATGCATCAGTTTGCTACTGTTTCTTGTTCTGAGAAATACAACTGTCAATGTGTCTTTTAGGCTTTTTCTTAGACATGGAGGTGGGTTGTTTTTAAAATTGTACGAGATGCTATCATTGAGTTCAAACAAAGACTGTTTTAAGTATAAAGTGTGTTAATCTGAAGTTGTGTGGAAAGCCCATAGGGTGCAGCGGGGATACTTTAATCATAACAAAAGAGCTATTGTTCAGGGCTTTTAGGGAGGGAGGGTATTTCTAGTGGATTTAACCTTGGAGCAATTCCAGCTGTGTTAATAAGCCACAGGAAACTGCAGTATATATGTGTGTGTGTGTGTGTGTGTGTGTGTGTGTATAGAAATTCTTTTTTACCTAACTCCGTGATAGTTAAACAAGAGCAGCTGCTTACCAAAGCCAGTTTTTTTTCCTTACACATGAAATTTATAACCATGGACAAGACATGAAACTAGTTTTTGGGTAGTAGTTGGCTGGTTTACATCCAGTAGCTAGTGTTTGATACAGTTTTTGTGTATATGATCAACTTGAATAAGGAATAAAACATTAATTGTATATGATGCTTTTGGCTATATCTAGAATAATAAAATAATTTAATGTAAATGGAATGCAGGCTTCACATTCCAAGTGTTAGACTAAAAGATTAGCAGTAATCAATGCACTTACAAGAGCCATGTGTACAAAGAAGTCTCAGTTATGTATATTGAGATTTGTTGTTTGTTATGAATACTACTGGTTATAGTTTATTTTTTTGCCATAGATATGGAACCTATCAAAAGATTTACCTCTAACAGCCAGTAGAATACTATGGGGAACTAGTAGCAATAGCAATCAAGCGGTGGTAGAGGACAGTATTAAAGCTATATAAGGAATATCATCATTTTAGAGGAAAGGAGCTGGTTAAGGCACGTCTTTCCCATTTCTCATTTGCTTTGTTGCTCTGCCCACTAGCAGGAAAGTCTGGGAGCCCCAAACACTTCAACCACCAGCTACATCTGTCACATCCAGACTTCACCAGACAGAGAAGAGTTGAAAGCTTTCTCTGACTTTTAGGTCAACACAATGTATTTATGCTTAGTGGGGGCATAAGGAAGGCATGTTGTGGAAAATCTTTAGGGACATCTCACTTTCTTGTGAAAACAAAGCTCATACAGAGGGCTTTCCCAATTTAAAATAACATTTCATAATGTAACACAGTTGCCTTTTTTGCTGTATCTACACTGAGAATGTAGGTAATTCTCTTACATTTTTTCTAGTATTGCTCCATTGGTGCTGATAATAATGGGAATGCTAGTATAGGCTAGTCCCCAGACTATTTTACCACTGTATTGTCCAAACCTAGTGTCATGGCTCCTTCCCCACTCTGGCATGATAAATGCAGAAGTGGGGGCCAGCAAGTGTACCCCAAAGCCTTATCTACCAGGCTTTGGTATAAAACTTCCCCCCAAGATCTTAAAAACCTAGATCTTGGGAATAAAACTTCCGCTGCCACCACCCAAATGTTGCTAAAGAAACCAGGGGAAAGATCATTTGGGAAATCTTCTCCCTAAAACAAAAATCAGGGCACACCATTAACCACTGCCAGGTTAATAAAAGAAAAGAAAGAACTTTTATTATTACAACAATATTCTGGTTGCAAGTATAATGACTGGAGAGGAAGGTAACAAAATATACTCATGGAGAAACTCCATGGGCCTAGAACTTAGTTACAAAGAAAAGCCAAAACATCTTTTAAGCAGTGCCAGATCTCAGATCCCATACCGAATCCATAACACAATAAAACCTAACGAAACTACCTAAACTTTACCCTACTTACAGAAAAAGAATGATGTCTTGGAGAGAGAGAGAGACATGCTTGTCCCTCTCTGTAGCTGCAGAGAACTCTCCCAGAGACACAAAAGGGACAAGAGAGAAAAAAAAACCAAATTCCTTTGTCCCAGTTTGAAAAGTCCCACCTACATTCTTATTGGTCACTCCACCTGGCTAGGTGTAGTTAACCCCTTAATCCCCAGGCTGCTGGCTAACCCTCATAATCATGACACCTAGTCACAGCAGCAATGGGGGGGTATTGCATAAAATTCCCAGTGTTGATAGGGCTTTTTAATTTGCAGATTGACACATTAAATATTTGGACTTCATTATGTGAGATGTAAATTTAGAAGGCTAGTTACGAATCAGTTCCAAGTATTTCTAGCAATTTAACTATTAGATTTCTATTTCTTAACAATATTCTGTTCAAATTGTACTATAGCATACTTTATTTAAATACATAATATTGTTTGGGAAAAATGTTTGTATACACGATATATTGTGGAAATGAGTGATATTGTTGCTCTCCTGATCTTCTCTTTTCTCTTCTATCCTATTGATGCTAAATTCACTAATTGTATACTGTCGTTATTAGTTTGTAAACATCCATATCTGTTAATTTAGCACCAGCAAAATAGAGCCTCAATCCTGGGCCATAATGTAAGTATTAATAATACTTATAATGATTAATCTTGGTGTGGTGGTTATGTTTCCTAGGTATAGCATATTTGAGTGGGATGTGCAGTGAAAAACGAAAATGTATTATTGCAGAGGACAATGGTCTGAATCTCGCATTTACCATTGCCCATGAGATGGGTCACAAGTAAGTACATGAAAGAAAAAAAAAAAGATCACTAACTTTCCTTGGCATATATTATTCCAAACTTTAAATTTAATTTTAATTTCCATAAGGAGTTTATCCTTTATTATTTAACATAGGAGCTTTGATTGTATATGCGTGTTCTTGTTTGTTAATTAAGGAAGGATATCGCTTGTGATAAATGTAAGGAAATGCATCTTTTTTTGTTGCAAAAATTGACACAATTCGTAATTATAGCACATTAGTCAAGAAAACAATTAATTCCTTGAATGGTTAATTAGTCTTGCTACAATCCATTAGAACATTTGGAAGATCTAATTTAATTTGGGGAAAAAACAGGTGTCTTACTTTTAGGATTGTTGCACTGTGCAACAAATGAAGCTCTAATATTACCGGAACATGTAATGAAATCATAAGTTGAATGAGATGTTATCAAGTTTGCCAGTCTCAAAATAGTTCCCATTAAATGATAATGGTAATCAGAACACTCAATCCCACCCCAGAAACACAGAATTTTTGCTTAAGGTGAAGATGTACATTTTTCAAAACCAGATGTTCTTATTGGCTAGAAGGGGAGTAGGGAGGATCATGGAATGAACTTAATACAAAAAAGCATGATGCTGCCAAAACAAATTGGACATCAGACCTGGAATCCACTGCTGATCTCTTCAGCCTTCAAAAAGGAATAAACAAGTCAGTACTTTACAAACGTAAATTTTACTGGGGGAGGATCTCCTGTATTCACCCGCAATATTTTATAGAAGTTTATCAATTAGGTCAATGTTTTAAAAAACGGCTTCAGTAATCATCATTTCTGGTGGCTCCACATTATACATCTCTATGTGAGCTCTCGCTTCTTCCATTGACTTCAGTTGGAACTGTCAGCACCTCTGAAAATTGAATATCTCAAGATGTGCATCTTAACTTGGGAGCCACTTTTGAACATTTTAACCATACTGTCTAGAGAACTGGAGTACCAAATACTGAAGAAGAAAGCCAATACTAAATGAGATTTTGGTTTTAAGGATAATATCTCAGTGAATTACAAATGAAAAATGTCTGTGCAATCATGGAGGATAGAGAGGAAGGTCCATTCTAGGAATGTGACGGACTGGTCGACTATCTGATAAGCAAATGCTTATCGGACCGTCGACAGGATAGTTGACCAGTTGCTTCCTCCCATCTTGCTGCCTCTATCCAATAGAGGTAGTGAGGGGATGGTAAGAGAGGGGTACTTCAAAGCAGCAGCGCTGCACGAAGCCCTAGGTCGGCTGCTCCATGTGGCGCTGCCGCTTTAAATGCTGTGGGGAGCCCTTCATCAGACTCCTCACGGCATTTCAAAGTGGCAGCACTGTGTGGAGCCCGGGATCAACTGGGGACTCCCCTGGTGTCGGGCTCCTCATGGCATTTCAAAGCGGCAATGCCACCCAGAGCCCGGGGTCAGCGGGGGAGTCCTCAGCTGACCCCAGGCTTCAGCGCTTTCGCCTTTGAAGTGTAGCATCGACTGTTCAGTTAGGCTGTGTCCAGACTCAGGGGTTTTTTCGGGAAAAGTAGCCTTTTTCCGAAAAAACTTCCCCTGCGTCCAGACTCAAGCCGCGTTCTTTCGAAATTAAATCGAAAGAACGCGGCTTTTCTTTCGATGGCGGTAAACCTCATTTCACGAGGAAGAACGCCTTCTTTCGAAAGAAGGCGTTCTTCAATGTAAATAGGGCTTCTTCGAAAGAGAGCATCCAGACTCACTGGATGCTTTCTTTCGAAAAAGCAAGCCGCTTTTTCGAAAGTTCAACGTGCAGTCTAGACGCTCTCTTTCGAAAGAGGCTCTTTCGAAAGAGGCTTGCAGTCTTGACATAGCCTTAGTGAATTACCCAATACTTAACATCCTTAGTCTAGGTGAAGCCCTGCCACAGAAATAATTTAAGGGTGCTATATTTCTTAAGCTTTAAAAACAATATAAAATAAACATTTCCTTTTAAATTACATTTGAATATCTGCTGGTTGTAGAAAGGAATTCTGGGAGAAAACACAATGAAATGTAAGGCAAAACCAAAGAATCTAACACCTGTTTGTAGATGACAATGAAAACAATCCACTGATATAAAATGTGTAAATAAATAGGCTTTATGAGCTCTTATGAGTAGCATTGTTCAAAGAGCATATACAGCACACAGGAAATACTTTCAGAACTGGAATTGAAGTGACTTATGTGATTGAAAATAATAGTTTAATTTTTTTTGGATTGTTTTGCACATCAAACTCCTTAATTGTATTTTCTGTACTTTGAAATGGATTTCTGTTTGACTTAGGAGCTTACAAGTTGGTCTGCATATAATATAACTGTGCAGAGCTGTGGTGCATTTAAGAGTGTTTTCTCAGTTACCTAACCAGAATGCTCATAATCTGCTCTGTGTAATTGTAAATCCATATTAATGTTCTTATGCCGCTGGAGTCATGGTTACATATATTGTTCTTTTTTGTCATTAACATTATTTTTGTGCCTTCCATGTAAGTTTCTGCATGCTGCTTCCACAGTTCCTATGGATACATTCTGAACATCATTCTATTGAACAATGACAATACCTGTATAAGGGTTTTTTTTTTATGGGGTTGGAGTAGAGGTGGAGGTAAAGACTGTTTGGAGGGAGATTAAAGCATAAAGGCTACGTCTACACTGGCATGATTTTCTGGAAATGCTTTTAACTGAAAAGTTTTCCGTTAAAAGCATTTTCAGAAAAGTGCATCTAGATTGGCCACGGACGCTTTTCCGCAAAAAGTGCTTTTGCGGAAAAGCATCCGTGGCCAATCTAGACGCGCTTTTCTGCAAAAAAGCCCCGATAGCCATTTTCGCAATTGGGGCTTTTTTGCGGAAAACATACTGTGCTGTTTACACTGGCCCTATTGCGCAAATGATTTGCGCAAGAGGACTTTTGCCCGAATGGGAGCAGCACAGTATTTCCGCAAGAACACTGATGATCTTACATGAGACCATCAGTGTTCAAGCAGCCAGTGTAGATAGCTGGCAAGTTTTTCCATAAAAGCAGATGATTTTGTGGAAAAACTTGCCAGTCTAGACACAGCCCCAGTGTGTGGAGAATGAGAAAAATAAATAATGGAGAAAAGAAAAATGGAAAGGAATGAGGGAGGAAAGGATACCACATGTTCAGACACTATGATGATAAGAACCGAGATGGATAAATGGGTAGCAGAAGCAGAGAGGTACATTGTGAAAACCCTGAGTGAGTCTGGCAACAGAGCAACAGAGAAGGAAAAGGGCAAAGATGCATAACCAGCCAGCATAGTTTGTTCTATTCAAATTTGTCTAATTTTATGTCATATCATGGAATACATATGTTTGATGTCTAAATTACAAATTGAAATATATATATCTTTTATTCTATTAATAATAACACTTCTTTATAGCATGATAAAAAAATATTTTTAACGTATTGTGCAGTTTTGCTGCAGCTCTTTAGACAAGAGGAGGGAACCAAATTCAATGCTTACAAAGCTCAATGCGTTTCAGAAACAGTGATCTGTGAATAAAATATTATAAATGGCTTTAGCATTCTAATGTATTGTAAGGTGATTTTTGTAAACAGTTTTTCAAATTAAAAAACTGGTTGTTTCCTGTAGAAATAAATTCAGATCTGAATCACTGGAGAATTCTTTAGGAACAAATGCCACATAGAAGTACCAGACAGTCCATTTCACAGATGGTTTATGGTTATCTTTGGTGAAACTCAATTATTGAGGCATTTCACTATATTACAGTTTCTCTGCAAATGCTTTGACTCAGTAATGCATGTTTCCGCCTGTGGGAACCACAACCTCTTATTCATGCTCTTGCTTCTAGTATAAGATACAGTGAAATACGAGATTAATGGGATCAACATGGATTTTCTTCTTTCATTCATGTTTTGAATTGCTGATTTAGGTTTTACCAGTTTCAGTCTTCCCTACTCAAGTAGTTACATTATTATTGAAATGAGATTATGGCTTTTCAGCTTCTGTTTTCCTTTTGGGTAAATCTAACTACAGCTTTATATAAGTTACTTAAGTTGATCAGTAAATTAGTAGCCAACAGGAGTTCCATGTTTGTTGGCCAATAAGGCTCAAGACATTGCCACTGCTTGGCACGATCAAGGGCTTAATCTTGATACTGGGGGGAAAATATTCTGTTACTATGTTTGTAGAACTTAATTTTTGTACTTCTGTTTCATAGCTTCCTCCCACCCCATTCTCTTACCTAGAACTTGGGCTATGTTCTTCCATTTTACTTATTGCTTTTTAATAATAGTTTGAAGGAATCCTAGAGTTGAAATCATTTATTTATTTATTTATTTATTTGTTTGTTACAGTATGCATAGAGCAGGCCTAGGCAAAATACAGCCCGTGGACTGGATCCAGCCCGCCAAGCCACCAGATCTGGCCTACAGAGGCAGCAGGGAACTCCAGGAAGGCTCCCCAGCTTGCCCCGCACTCGGTACAGAAATGCAGCTGCAGGGCTCCGTTTCTGTTTTAAAACTGGAGGGGAGGGGGGAAGTTTTAGGAGCTGCCCTGCCCCTAGCACATTCCCATTGGGTTTCTGGCAGAAACCAGCCAATGGGAGCTGCTTGTTAGAATAACAGGCAGCTAAGAAGAATCATGTTCCCTCTCCTGAGTTCAGTTATTCATGAAGCAGATAGCCAGGCAGGCAGGCTGGCTGGCTGGGAAACATTTTAAGTCTGCAGGCAGGCAGGCTTGTTTGGCAGCTGGCAAGTAAGTCTCTTGGCCACAGCCTGCTTCTGGCACCCCAGTTTTTTCCTGACCCAACTCTCCACGCCTCCCTCCCACTCAACGTACCCCAGCCCTCTGTCCTCCTCTGACATCTATACCCCCTCTCTGATCTGGCACTCCAGTCTCCTGCCCCAGATCACAATACCCTGCTACCCCAGGTCACATCCCAAACCCCTGCACTCCAGTCTCCTGCCCTTGGTCACAATCACCTGCTTCATCCCAACTCCCTTCCAACGTACATTCCAGACTCTGTATCTCCATTAATATCATGAAAGAGTGCAGCTTTCGACCACTTTCCAGAATCTTGGAGTGGCCTCCCAGCAAAAATTATTACCCACCCCTGGCCTAGAGGATGTAACTAAGATTGGTGCCTCCTTGTTCTAGACTCTGTACAGGTATGTAGTCAGAGACAATCCTTAAGCTGAAAAGCTTAGAATATAAATAAATAATATATAATAACACTTAGCACCATTTGGGAGCAATTTAAATTGCATTGAAAGTATGTACTGGGTAACATTCAGTATCTCTATAGCTGAGAAGCTAATTCTTAAGAGCTTTTTCTTGCTCCGTCCTCCCTACTGAATGCTACTGTAAATATACCCAACCTTGTTTTTAACATTTAAAAACTGATCACAAAATATAGATTACTTAACCAAATTAAACATTTTGTATCAATATGTTGAAATAGTTGTCTCCATAAAACGATATACAATAGAGTTAGATATGTGTTACAATAATACTTATATAGGGGCACAGAAAATTGAGTAGTAACTGCAGCACTCCACTGGCTGTGAATTCCTCAGCAAGGAGGAAGCTGCCTGGGAATTATTATGTACCTGGTTGCAGGAGGGCATAATGTGAGGATTCTGGCCCTGACTGATCAGCTCTCTACCTCTGTCTTATCCCCACATAGCCCTCCAAGAAGCGTAGTGGGATTAGAGCAATACTTCTGTGGAAGTGGTGGACCCACATATTCATTTTCCTGTGAGGATTGAGAGATCGTCTTACAGAGCACCCCCTTCATGCACAGATCATAAGAGCACCTTTTGGTCCCAGTTATTAATTTTACTTACTGATAACTTTCTTTATGCTTTTTAGCACAAAAATCCATTTTAAAGCATTTTAGTAAGAAATCTATTTTAGGATTAAAATATTAAGAATCCGTGCTTATCTTTCTGAGGTCTAATGAGGAATCATGTATTTCAGTTTCTTACGCTACTTTCAATTCTCATTTCCTTAATAGTTCACTGTACTTTTATATGTGTCTCAAACTAAAATTCATTTGTACTAGCACCACTATTACGTCACAAAGTCAAAAGTTTTCAAACTAAGGGTATGTCTACGCAGCAACATTATTTTGAAATAACGCTAGTTATTTGGAAATAACTTAGTCTGCGTCTACAAAGCAGGCTATTATTTTGAAATAATGTCAAAATACTGTCAAGCTGAAGGACTTCTTACTCCGTCCGACTCCTGTAACCCTCATTGTATGACGAGTAAGAGTAGTCAGAGGAAGAGTGCTCTATTTCAAAATAAGTGCTGTGTAGACGCTCCCAATTTCGAAATAAGTTATTTCAAAATAAGCTAAGCAATTGATATAACTTAATTTGCATAGCTTATTTTGAGTTATGCCCTGCTGTGTAGACGCACTCTCAGATGCCTAAAGCTCACTTTCTGAGTCCATATTAAGGTACCAACATAGAAGTGGCCTGATTTCAAAGATGCTGAGTTCTTGCTATTTTTCGTGATTTCTATGGGAGCTGGGGTCACTCAGCACCTCTGGAAACCAAGATACTTCTGTTTAGGTTCCTGAATGTAGATTTGAAACTTTGCTATATTTCCTAAAGTTTGAAAAATATTGCCATACTATGGAAGATGTGATTTTTTAGGAGCATTTTCATGCTAACTACAGAACAAAATGTTAAGAAAATAGCTTGCACACATACATCTATAACAATACTATTAGCAGTAAATATTCTTTTGTGCTGTCTTCAGGTTTGCAGTGTTGTGGGTCAGTTTTGAGGTCAGTCATCACATACCACATGCTTTTATATTTTTTTTGGCACACACAACTCTTTTTTGTACAGTAGCTAGAAGCTTCTATTTTTATAGGAAACATTATTCAATCTATTAAGATTATCCACTTGTAAGTAAGAGAACAGATTAGAATCAACTCCTCATAACAAAGAAAGAACCATAGGTCACTTACTTTTTTATTAAATGGTTATTATGTTGAATTGACCAAACAAACAAACAAACAAACAAACAAAAAAACACAACCATGAGCAGCATAGAAAATTTTCCTTTTATTTATTACATAGGGCCTGACTTTGAACACAGACAGATTTTACATTAGGGTAGCTCCATTGATTTCAACAGATATTCCTAAATTAAGATATCAAAATGAGAATGGAGTTAAACGCTAAGGCAGCTGTGCAAAATTTGTTCTTTTATTTAAAAAAAAAATTATTTAGGTTAATTACAAGAAATTTATTCCCAGATCTAGGCTCCCTGACAAGATATAAAAAAGCCATCTCCTTCATAATAATGAAATAAAAACAATGGCAAAACAATGGTCAATCTGCAAAAGCAATCAGCAGTCAGTTTTCTCCCCACCCCAAAAAAAGGAGCAAAATATCCCATTTTAAGACCTCATCATTCACCCTGCTCACCTCAGTTTGCTTCTTACACTTATTTTTAAAAATGGGATTTGCTGTGTACGTTACAGATCAATTGATTTGGGTCAAAAGTGTGTGATAGAGTTTCAAAATCATGGGGCTATCTCAGCTGATAGTTGTTTTGCCAGGCAAAATCAGTATATAATACGAAACATTCAAATGATTCTGAAAAGGTTTTCAAGAGATATATTTAAAAATAGTGATATTAGAGATGGATCCAGTTTATTATGAGGTTTTCATTTTTACTTTCTCTTTGGCTACAAGTTGAAAGTTGAATGCCTCTGTTAAACTTTTCAAAATCACAAAAACTAATTTGTTTGGTTCAAGTTGTATCACCAGGAAAGCTTTCAGCAAGGATCTTATATATCTAAGAATATTTTGGGCTAATGGAGATATACACTGAAAGAGGGAGAAATAGCTCTGAAAGGGTTATAGTATAAAAACTAGCCAGAGTAAAGAATCCAATCTTGGCAGGCTTCATGCATCCAAATTTCCCTACTCCTCAGAAAAACTTTGTCATGATTTCTTTAGCAATTTGAAATATGTAAAATCATTATATCATTTGAAATTTAAAAAATTAACTAAATAGGTAAAATTTTCCATTTTCCATACTGCGTTTGAGCAATGCAACTATAAAACAGTTCTTTAATTAATATCACTATGGAACAGAGTCCTGAAAACAAAGTATCCAATTACTTTATATAATGCACAACTTTAGTAGATATTTAGAAACACTTGGATAACTGTGAGAAAGTTAACAAAAAGTTGTGTAAAATAATGTCAGTGTTTTTCATTAATAAACAGAGTCAGACTTCTTTTTGGCAATTCATTATATATCTGATGGCTGAAAGTTTTCTTTTCCTAATTACATAATTTTTTCATTTAATCATATGGTATAGTTCAGCAGTTATTCTTGGCATAGAACAGAGTACATAAACCTTAAACACAATTGTTTATCTTGAAATACTGTAGTTTGCAGGATTTGGCTTTAGTCTCTTCCTTGTTGTTTCTGCCCACTTGCCCTGTACTAAATACTTTTAATTTAAAAATCCAGCAAGAGGCCATCTATTTGTTTCATTTTATTAAGTGAAATAAAATGATCATATCAAAGCTTTTAACTATTTGTATGACCTGTATATGCTTGAGTCCAGGGCCAAACTGTATAATCCATCGAGTTACACTTGGGAGGAATTGGGAGGATAAAGGATCACATTATAAAGTTTTCTTAATTTTTCTTGCGGGTCTTTTGTTGGGAGAAATTATAGTAAGGTATTTCCCTTCTCCACATAGATTTGGCTCTTTGGGGTTTTCCTATGACAACATTTATTCCTTTCTTTTTCCCATATTTCCTGTGTAAAATCTCCATCTCTGAAATGAACACAGATGCACAGCTTGAACCTGAAACATCCTTGGTTTACAGGAATCACAGATTACCTTCTTCTTTGGCCCCTGCTGTAGGAGAGAGAGGAATGTGAGCAAGAGTAGCTTTTACTCCTCCCCAATGCCACATTCTGTTTTCATATTTACATGTATGACATAATACATATGCAAACCAAAGGCACAAGAGGAACTGAGCACAGGATAGACAAGTTTCTTACACTAAGCATCACCAAGCAATGCAACAAATATCATGTACATTTTAGTGTAACAACCACATCAATGAAAATGACAGTTGGGTGGGAGAATGTTATGTAACAGTGGAAAGAGAAAGCAAATTGGGTGCTCTTAATTTCCCATCACTTGTGCCCTCCCTGCATCCAACATCTCATATGGAAAAAATGGTGGAAGAAATTAAGAAAAGTTGTTTTGCAGAAATCACAAGATACTGTTTTAGAGTTTAGGGGTGGAAGTGGGTTACTGACTGCTCAGAAAAATGTCCACAGGTCCCCGGGTTATCAAGGGCGTCATTTCGAGTGCATAGGGGGAGCGGCAACTGTGCTCTCCGGGATTTGACTAGCTTTCACCCCGTTTCCTGGATGCTAAGGGAGTGAGTGCATGCACAGAATGTAAGCACTTTCCCTTCACTCCCTTAGCATCGGGGAACAGGATGAAAAGCTAGCCGGCTACTGGAGCGCAGGGCTGCGGCTCTCTCCTTCCTCCCCCCATGCTCAAAATGGCGCCCTTGCTGGCAGTCTGCCTTTTATGGTTTGGTTATCCCTCCTAGGCAGTTGGTAGATTGTCCTGTGACTATTGACACTATGTGGCTCATCCCAATAGCCAACATTGCACAATAGTAACAGCAGCAGTGAAAGTGCAGGTTGGACCTCCCTGGTCCAGCACGCTCAGGACCTCACTGGTCCCAGAAGAGGAATTTTCCTGGACCAGAGGAGGTCATTTTTTGGACCCCTGCCACTGGCTTCCCAACTGGCTCCCCACCTCCTGCTGGCCTTTCTGCCCTGCCAACCTGTTGGGCAGCCATTCCTGCCGTGGCTCCGTCGAGCAGCCTGGTACTGGCGCTCCAGGCAGCCATACACAGTGTTTCCTGGGGCTTTCTGAGCAGTTGTGCATGTGCGTGGGTAGCCACGCGCACACTGGGGCTCCCAGCCCTGCTGTCAGCTCTCTGTGGGCAGCCCACTGCCCTGACAGCCCTGCAAGGATCCTTACTGCTGGACCTCCACCGGGACTCTCTGGTCTTGCAACATCCGTGCCAGACCATGGATGTTGCTGGACCAGAGAATCCTGGTTAAGAGAGTTTCAACCTGTAACTTAAAATTTCTTAAAGGTACTGTCCTATTGCAACCTGGGTCCCAGCCATCTCTTTAAATAGCTCCCTGCTGGCTTTTGCCACAGCTCAGCCAGCTCTTGCTGGAGCTGCACACCAGGGTGCACCCACTTACTTTCACCTCTGAGTAACAGAGAGAATATCTTTGTAACTTTTGGCATTTTTTATTTTTCCTTCAAATTTTAATAATAAAATAGTTCAAGTTTAGTCCATTTGCTCCTTAGTTGAGTTCTTTGAGGTCTGCTCCTAAGTTAATTCTTGAAGCATCATTCAGTATTTGCATTGCAGTCAGAGGGGCTGATGGTGCTTCTAGAGGAACATGAAGCTTAGTCAAAAGTAACTCAGCTCCTAAAGGAGTGACAGGAGGCAGAAAAGCAATTAAGAGCTGCTAATCCTCCCTGAGAGATTGTCTTCAAATGGGACCCTGGGAACCATCAGGTTGAGAGACCACCTCCTCTTCCACGTATCCTCCAGTATTTGAGCCTGATTATAAAATATCCATTATGTGGTTATTTCAATATGTGGGTACAATTTGTTCCTTAATAACCCATATTTTCATTATTAATGCACCCTTTCCCCCTAAAAATCATATATAAAAATAACAAATTGCTCTTGTTGAAGTTACATTTTTATCAAGAATTCACAAATTCTGCACAATGAAATTAATATGTTACCAGAAAGTCTGATGTATAGTCTATGTGCCCATGATTAGGTACTGTATTTCTCTGTTCTCCTTGTCTTAAAACTCTATTAATTATGGTTGTAATTAGGGTTGCTAGGTGTCTGGTTTTGAACCTGACAGTCCAGTATTTGAGCTTTCTGTTCGGGAAACAAATTGAGAAAATATAAATGAGAAAATATCAATGTCCGGTATTTTCTAAATAAGATGTAATATAGATTGTGATGTAATGTCAAGTGTGTCCGGTATTTTTGTTGAAACCATCTGGCAACCTTAGTTGTATTTCCTGATTGGCTAGTGTATTAAGTATTTTAGAACAATTATTCTAGATACAGGCCTCAAATTCTTGAAAGGTTAAAAAATATTTGGAGGCCTACTAATAGAGAGGACAAAGGGATCAACTGCCCAGGACTGTGGCAGCAACTGGGGTCTGGGCCCTTTATATCGCTGCCAGAGCACTTTAAAGTGAGCTCTGTGCAGCACTGAGGGCTGCCTGGGGGAGGTGTGGTGGGTCTTGACCCAGTCCCGCCTGATCCTATTATATGTGCAAATAAGCATATGTACTGAGTTAGGTGTTTGCAGAATCTCATCTTTAGATTGTAAACTCTTCAGAACTTCGATTCTTGGCCTCATTTTAATCTTACTTATACCAGTTTAACATTGGTCAAACCCATTCATGTGTGATTTACTTTGTTATGAGAAAATAATCCGGTCCTTGATCTTTAATTTGTAAACGCAATGTGCTTCTATGGTGGCATACAAGTAATGAATAATAAAAAATACACAAGAGTTTTCAAGTGTAATAGTGTGGTGTCACTGAGCGAGTTTGCTGCAATGAATGTACCATGTCTGTGGGAAATGTTGAGCTCCTGTAGAGGATAAATATCAAATAACATCTTTTCAGTGTGAACTTAATTTTTTCCAGAAGGTGTCTGAATAGCCTCATTTAACTCGTATGGCAAAATAAAGTGGTTGTCATTTGTTCAGATGTGAAAGAAATGTCATTTTGCAATGCATGACTATAATAAAATAATAAAAGCCTCAGATGGTGTTTTTTTTCCACAAGAGTATAAAAATGGACATGCTAGGCCAGATCATCTAGCCCAATATTCTGTCATCTGACAGTGGCCAGAGCCAGATGCTTCAGAAGGAATGAATAGAACAGATCAATTATCAAGTGATCTGCCCTATCTTTCAGTCCCAGTTTCTGGGATTCAGAGTAGTAGGGAAATCCAGAGCATAGTAGGGATGTCAACATGTAGTCTACTACACAAGCCTGGGCTTATTGGTTAATCCTGTCAACTACCCTTGCTGCCTCTGTGTCAGAGGTAGCAAGGGGTGGGGAGAGGTAGGAACCAGTGCCCATAGGGAGGCGGTGCCCCACAAGCACCTGATCCTATGGAGCAGCCTGCCCCCAACTCCCATCCCCTTTACTGGTGCCTCTGATAGAGAGGCAGCAGTGCAGAAGGTGAGTGGGGCGGGTGGGAACTGGTTCACTTTCAAGCCAGCTTCCTGTGCGTATCGGCTCTCATGGAGCTGCTTGCATCTGCTGCGCTGCTGCCTCTCTATGAGAGGCACCAGCAAGGAGTAGAGTTCAGGTGCAACCAATATGCATGGGGAGCCAGCTTTTAAGTTGATTCTGCACATTCTGGCTCCCACAGAGGCGGGTGGGTTAGGTAGGAGCCAGTGGTCATGGGGAGCTGGATTAAAAGCTGGCTCCCCAGGAGCACTGGCTCTGTCTGTTCCCCTCCTCCCCCTGCGCTGCTGCCTTTATCAGAGCTGCTGCCTCTATCATGAGGAGGAGACGAGGAGGCTGCTACATAGCAGCCTCTGTTCCTGGCGGGTGCAGTCTCGCCACGGACTGAGGCAGCTCCGTGGGATGCCGTTGCAGCCTCTGTCCCTGGGGAGCTCAAGCCCCCTGTGGACGGAGGCTGCTGCAACCCCTGTGCCACTGCCTCTGTATTAGAGGCAGCAGCACAGGGCAGCAGGCGGGAGCTGTTTTTTAAACTGGCTCCCCTCGTGGACCAGCTCCTGCCTACACCCTGCAGGTACAGAGGCAGTGGCATGTGTTGGCAGGGGTCTCCCCAGGTGTAGGAGTGGAAGCACAGTAGTGGCTGACCCCGCTCCTGGGGACTATTGAATAGTCATGTAACCACTAAAATTTGATGCGGTTACACAATTATTCAATTACATGATATCTAACATCCCTAGAGTATGGGGTGCTTCCTTGACCATCTA